>NC_143519.1:50183120-50547495 GCF_031878675.1 Megascapheus bottae | reverse complement strand
TATACAACACTATTCTTTTCCCCTATTAACATTTTTCATTAGAATTATCATTTGTTATAGTTGATGATTCCAAGTTAATCCATGATTATTAACTAAAAGTTAATAGTTTGCATTGCAATTCACTGTCATGCATTTGGGGAATTTTGGCGAATACATAATATCATAATAATGTAGGTAGGGTAACAGGTATATGCCACCACATCCAGCTCTTAATTGAGAAGGGGTAAAGCTTTTCTGTTTGAACTTGTCTTGAACTGGAATCCTTTCCCTCAGCTTTCCAAGTAGGATTGCAGGAAGAGCCACCATCACTCTACTCCCTGGTTGTAAGTTTATAAGCCTATGGGCTAATACAAAGGAGTTGATCTATTATTACTCTAAGCGTATTTCACTTATAAAAAATTCCTGTCTTCTCAAGTGACTGTACCATTTTGGATTTCCACAAGCAAAAAAACAAGAGTTACAGTTGCTTCACATCTTTATGAGCACTTACTATAATTACTAGTTTTCATTTTTACTCATTCTAATGAGTATGTAGTATTTTATTGTATAATTCCTTAACGTTGTATAACACTGAGCAACTTCTCAGTTGCTTATCTACCATCTCTAGCTCTATCTATTTGTAATCTATCTATCTAGCCTTAGATAGATAGGGTGTCTATTCAGACTCTTGGCCTATTTTTTTAAATTGGATTGCTTCTATTTTGCTGAAACTTAACACTAAACTCAAATCTTTGAATTCACTCAGCTTGCTTGCTCAGCTGGCACTCTATCACTTGACCATGCTTCAAGTCTGGGTTTTAAATGGTCATTTTGGAGATAAAATCTTTCTGACTTTTCTGCCCAGACTGACTTTGACCTGAAATTCTCTAGCTCAACCTCCTGAGTTGCTGGAATTACAGGTGTGAGACACAGGTGCTTAAACCATACCTCCGAACCACAGTTGGAATTTTATCCTGTGATATTTATAATTAAGAGAAAAGCCTTTAAAATAAGAGTATACCTTGCACTGAGTCTAATTTTTGCAGAGAAGTTGTCACTTTCATAATCATTATTAGTATGATAAAATATAAGATAGTTGCATTTAGCTCAGTTTAGTTTCAATGCAAATGGAAGTCTCTTAATCAAGAATCTGTTTTGGCAGGAAAAATTGGAAATAATTAGCATAGCAATCAGCATTGTGATAAATATTAAATGATAAATTGTATTTGAAAGGGCTCTTGTGAAATGTGAAATCCTAAAGAAATGCTGGATGTTGTGAATATAAAATTTGCTGGGAGTGTTTCAAAGACTAGCATATCCAGCTGCCATCAGACAGCTGGTGTCTTTAAATCAGCAATTAAAGCATTAAGATATTAAGATGACTAGGAATGCTTTCTCAATTGCCTTTCAGAGACAAGAATGCCACGAAATTCCATCACATTGCATTAAGGTTTATATTCTAAGCCAGGTTACGTTCCATGTAATTTAAATCTTTCACACAATTTTTTGATCCTATCTTTGAAGAAAAAACATTAAAATTTTTTCTCTAAAATTGTTACTGTGGAGAATATTTGAGGAATAGAGGACTGATGTGTGTAGAAGACTCTGAGCACCATTGCAGGGACCCAGTCAAGAGGGATGTGGTGTTCAGATGACTTCACTTGATTTCACTCAACACCACCCCAAGCTTCAATTTTAGTTCATACTAGTACCCAAAAATACAAAGTATTCATTTTTGAAGCAAATATTTTTCAGAAATATTCAGGATTCATACCTCAAAATTTATGGCATGATTTACACTTTAAAATAATTTCTTGAAAAATACTATTTTAAACAAATTTCAGTAGAACTTGAGAGGTTATCTTTATATATTTTTGCTCTGTATTAGTGTGTATAAAATATATAGTTCTATACAACATCACTGTGCAAATGCTTATTTTGAACTGATAATATAACATTATTTAGGTCCCCATTTCCAATAAGTTAATAATTCAAGTAAGTTTAGAAATACATTTCAACTACATTTTCTATTCCTCTTCAGAACTTTTCCATATTTTCAGTAGATCAGAAATATTATTTTTTGTTCCATAATCTAGCTTAAAGTTATCTATGATTTGATAAATATTATGCATTAATGTATAAACATTATGTATAAATATTATGTACTAATGGATAACCACTTGCTTTTAAGATATGTTGCATTAATCTGGCTGAAACAATACACATTTGGATTGCCAAATTTCCCATGCCTATGTACTTATCCACTGCTTTCCCAACTTCTCTTTTTTTTTGTGGGCAATATTCCTGGCTTTTGTTAAATTCTTATACCATCTATACTATAATTTAATTAATACTATTAGGATAAAAATAGAACTTTTTACTTAGGTATAAATGTGGCTAATTTCACTGGTCACTGCTTTATACAATATATTTTTCTATTGTTTTAAACATGCATAAAATTTTATGCAGGTTCACCCAAATTATATGTACTATAATATCTGAAATAAATCTCTTAGGACACTAGTAGAATTATAAAAGGAAGCAACCAGAGAGTCTCCTGAATCTAGGTGTTTCCCAAATCTAGTTCTTCTGCCTGAATACATAAAATGACAAAGAGTTTCTGGTATAGAATATGGCATTCTTCTAGACATAATTCACTGTTTTTCTTTTTTCTTTTGCTTTTTGGAATACCAATTCACTTTTGATCATATCCTCCAGGCCAAGTACAAGGAAGCACACTTACAGACCTGTATAATTTATCATGAATTTTTTAACCTTTCAGTGTGTTTATTTGTAGATTTATAGGCACATTCTAACTGTCACGAATAAGGGAAAACATTCAATCTTTGTTTCTTGGAGTCTGGCTTACTTTACTTAATATAATATTTCCAAGTCTTTAAATTTCCTTACGAATGGTACAATACCATTCTTTCTGATGGAAGTTTAGAATTCCACCATGTGTGTATATATACCACAGCTTCTTGATCCATTAATCCATTGAGAGACATCTGGGCTGATTCCATATATTGGCTATGATAAACAATGCTGCAATGAACATGGTTGTGCTTGGTAGTCTCAGTGTGTCCTTGTTTGTGTTCTATTGGATCAATGCCCAGGAGTGGAATTGCTAGATTATAGGGTAGCTCTATGTTAGCCTCTTATTTTATTTATTTTATGGCCGGGGTAATGTATAGAAGGGTTACAGTTACATTTGCCAGATAGTAAGTGCATTACTTCACACATTGATACCCCTTCCCATGTATTTGTCCCCATAACCTTCCTCCCACCTGCTCCCAGTCATCTTGTTTTCCCCCCTTCTCCATCCTATTTCAAATAAACAAATAAACGTATAGACAATATACCAGGTAAAATAATCAGATACAGTAACAATATGAGATTAACCAAAGGGCAACAAAAGAGAAGAGAAATAACATAGTACATTAAGAACAATCACACAAGATAAAGCTCTTATTTCCAGATCCTAGAGATCCTTTCATTTAGTCTCATCCTATATAACCTATGTACCTAGGTTTTGCACTATTGTAATCCTCTGCTAGCAGAGTCCTAGATGTATACCAATTATTACAAAATGAGGGAAATCATTGAGTCTGTGCTTCTTTGGGTCTGGCTTGTTTCACTTAACATGATTCTTTCCAAGTCTTTCCATTTCCTTACAAATGGGGCAATGTCATTCTTTCTGCTGGCAGCATAGAATTCCAGTGGCTTTGGTTGTTTAGCCTTTTTTATTTTTGTTGTTTTTTGCTAGTCCTGAGGCTTGAACTCAGGTCCTGAGCACTATCCTTGGGCTTGCTCAAGGTGCTCTACCTCTTGAGCCACAGCACCACTTCTGGCTTTTTCTATGTATGTGGTACCGAGGAATTAAACCAGGGTCTTTGTGCATGTTAGGCAAGCACTCTAACACTAGGCCAAACTCTTGGCCTTATGTTTAGCCTTTTGAGGAACTTCCATACTGCTTCCAGAGTGACTGCACAAGTTTACATTCTCATCAACAGTATAATAGAATTTCTTTTTGGCCACATCACACAGCAGCATTTGTTATTGTTAGTTTTCTTGATATAGGTCATTTAAACTGAGAAATCTCTCTAAGTCATTAGTCCATTTATTTACTCATTGGGTTGGTGTTTCTTTGAGGGCTTATTCTTGGTGTGTTTGATATTTTTAGTGTGTTTTGAGCAAGTCTTGATGCTGGGGTTTCCACCACTTCTTCCTCTGTTCTCACAAGCTTCTATGTTCTTAATTACTAGAAGAACCATGTTTCTGGATTGATCCCCTAATATTCCACCACTCAGACATAGGAGTGTAACTCAGAATTAGGATGCATACATAGCATGTAGAAGTACCTGAGTTTAATTTCCAGGAAAAAATAATAAATTAAAGAAAACAAAATAAAAATTCCCCATCCAAAATCTGGTCATTATAATATATGAGCCATTATTCCGGTGAGTATCTGGAATGTGGAACAGAATAGGCCCATTTTCATTTCTGGGCTCTGCCATAGCATTCTTCTCTTTAAGGAAAAGGGCCAAGAGAACTGAGTATACACTCTCATGCTAAATTCTATTCACATTTCTACTGGATATTTGGTGAAAGTGAATGCAAGAATGCTACTGATGGAAATTGTCATGAGTGTGATTTTACTGTGGTTCAAGTTCATTTTAGAACTCTGGCCTAGAATTGGATATTTGCATTAGATAAAGGGATGATCACAATTTGAGACAGTTTTCATTATTCATATCCAAAGCATCAAGAATATTACCACTCAACTGATAGAAAGACCCAAGTCCCCAAATAATACATGGTTGGAGGATGGGTCTCTGGATTTGAGGACTCTTTCTTGTCATTGCTCTTTCATTGATGCCTTCATTGTGTATAGGAACAATGAGAGGCCTTGCTTTGGACAATTCAAATGGGACCCGATATATTCATGATTTTCAGTGTAGAATGCTTAGAATATAGTTGCATGCTGATTTTCTATTTGCATGGAACCTTTTGGAAAGGTATATGCATAATCGTATTTACTTTAGTTTTTATCTTAAAGTATTAATCAAGGAGGGATTAATATTTATGTCTGAAAGTTTAGTTAGTAATTTACTCTGCTGTCATCATCTTAACCAAAGTATAGACAGTACAAAAGAAAACTGGATAGTGTTATTTACAGTGTTTTTGTATAGGCTAGTTAAAATGCCAAAATAATCAGTTACAATTCAAATTTCTAAGGAAATGTTGATGTAATTATCACTTCTTAATTGGTGCACCTCTTTATATAACCTTTTTGCTACCTCTCTATGCAGGCACTCACTTTTGTTTCTTTCTCCTCATCCAGTATTTTTTCCATTATCTTAAAGCCCTGATTTTTATAAGGTGATTACTAAATTCTTTAACTTTCTTTCAAATCACCACACATAGGCTCCTCTCTAACCTCACAAAATTTATTTGTTGGAAATGGAGTACTCAGCTAAGGCAAAGGGCTTAAGAAAGGCTCTCTTATTATTTGTATAAGGTGCTCTCATTACAATGTAAGTATACTATTATAGCTCATATTGGTGTTGCCAACCTGCCCTTCAAGATAGCCAGCTAATTCAACCAATTTATTTTCACCAGTAAGGTGTGAGTGGCAAGAAGGAAGCACTGAGTTTTGTTTTGTCCTTCTTACTCATTGATAAAGAATAACATGTTATCATTCTATACAAGATTATTTGAAACATTAAATTGGCCATTAACCAACAGTTGTATGTAAATTAATATTAATAGACTTCAGGCTGAAACACATTTTGTCATTGTCCTATTTGCATTCAATTTATAATAGCTAATCTATTCACTGTGAAAGTCTGTGTCTCTCTTCAATATTACCATATTGTGAAACCAATCACTTTTTAAAGAATAGCAGTTATTGGTAGCTCTAAAAAATACAAGGCAAATCTATAAGAAAAACGGTTTCCCTAACATAATATGTTACTAGACTCACTCAATCCTCAATCCAAAAATAGATCTCAAAAGTATTTCTTATTCACTCAACTCTAAATTGTATGTGCGAGTGTATGTGTGCTTAACAAATCTTTCTGAAGTATAGGTTAAAACAACCTCTTTTGAGTAAACATATAAATCCTGTAAATTATACCACCTTACTTATTTAGTGTGCTGTTAATCCCTTCACTCATATCATGGCATATTCTAACATGATAAATGAAGACATTGACTCTTACTGAATTATTCAGTGCCAAGTGGCACATAGAACTCTTGTGTAGACAGTGAATTGGATTAAATCACCAAATACATTGAATTAGTGGCTTACCTCTGGCACAAACAGTACTATTGTTCTTAAATGTTTGCTATTACTAGGATGAAAGTATTTTTTAAAAATTTCAGACGGGCCAGGAGTTTGGCCTAGTAGTAGAGTGCTTGCCTAGCATGCATGAAGACCCAGGTTCGATTCCTTGGTACCACATAAATAGAAAAAAGCCGGAAGTGGTGCTGAGGCTCAAGTAGTAGAGCTCTAGCCTTGAGAAAGTCCAAGGACAGTGCTCAGGCCCTGAAATTAAGCCCAGGACTGGCAAAAAAAATTTCAGAGCTCTTCTTTCCAGAATTTTATAAACAAGTATTTGCCACAGAAAGTGCTAAGCAGCCTACTGAACTTTCCAAAAGCCAATGACCCTAGACCATTAAGTAGAAGCTGATTTCCCATTGCTACTACTTTAGACTTGCCAACTGTTGCTATTTGTTGCTACTAAGAATTCACTTACTGGGATAAAATATTTGAAGTAATTTACATATAAAGAGGAAACAATTATTTTGGTGCAAAGTCTTAAAGATTTTAGCCCACAGTTACTTGTCTCAGCTGCTTGGAGCCTGTGGTGAGACAAACATCAAGTCAGAGTGCTTTGTGCAACAAACTTGCTCACTTCATAGTGGCTGCAAAACAAAGGAGAGACCAAGGTACAATAAGCCCCTTCCAGGGCACATTCCCAGTACCCTAACTTCCTTCCACTAGGACCCACCTCTTAAAAATTCCATCTCCCAATAGTGCCATTGGCTTGTGACCATCAATATACAGACCTTTGAGGAGAATTGAAATTCTAAACTATAGCATTGCATTTCTGATGGCAAACCTATGTCTAGGGTATTGGTTTGCTACATTTTCCATAATCCCAAGTATACCTTCTTTGTGTTTATACTGATTTACTGTAAGGGCCAAATCTCGGTAACAAGAGTCTTTATAGAAATACATGTTATAATAAAAAGAATTTTTATTGCAGAATGAAATAATAGTATTAATTCCTTGTTTTTCTTGACTTTAAAAGACATTCAATATTCATTGAAACAGATTTTCCTCAAAAAAGCTCTAAATACCAGTATCTTTAAAAAATTAAATACCTTCATTTTCTTACAAAGTAAAGCAAACCCACAAACACATAATATCACCATACTAAGAGTAACCTGACCCACTTTTTTCCCATAGACTTCTAAGGGTGGTGGTTATAGGGAAGACTTTTTGACATGAAATGAAACAGAGCATTTGACCTAGCTGTTTAGACATGGAAAGGCTTTGATGCCACATTTATAATTCCAAGTATATCTATAAAAATTTGACATAAATAATTGTTTGAAAAGCATGAGTGAGTTTTCCTACTATATCATTTCTCTATTCTATGCATTGAGACAGTTTTACTTTTAGTCCATTTTAAGTTTTAAATTGCTCCATTTTTATTTTCTGTACAAACGAAGATTTTATTCACCAGATTTTTACCTATATTGTTTTATAAGGTGCAAATAAAAATTTATCAACTACCATTCTACTACTAAAAAGTAGCAACATTAGGTCATCAATTCTATGAAATTCCAATTTCAATCATCTAAATACCAGGCTTTAAATTTTCTGTTTGTATCTAAGACAGAGCCTACATTTTGTTTTGAAATTTTTGCTTTCCTAAGATTTTATTTTACCTTAGTCACAGTTACGTTTTCGCAATGATACCATGAGTCTCTATAATACATTCCAGCTAAAATTTTTTGGTTGGTTGTGGGGTTGAACTCTGGGCCTGGGCACTGTCCCTCAGCTCAACACTACCACTCTACCACTTGAGCCGCTACGACATTTCTTGTTTTCTGGTGGTTAATTGGAGATAGTCTCAGGGTCTTCAGCCTGGTTCAGTGGCTCATGCCTGGAATCCTAGCTACTTAGGAGGCTGAAATCTGAGGAGCAAGGTTCAAAGCCAGCTAGGGCACAAAAGGACCTGAGACTCTTACCCCAATTAATTTCTAAAAAACAAGAAGTGAGGCTTGGTTCAATGGTAAGGCAGTAGCCATGAGCTGGAGAGCTCAGGGACAACACCCAGGCCAAGGACAAACTCCAAAACCCACAAAAAACAAAACAGTCTCATGGTCTTTTGTGCTCAGGCTGGCTTTGAACCACAGTCTTCAGATCTCAACCTTTTGAGTACTTAGGATTATAGGTGTGAGCCATTGGCATCTGGCTATGCTTGCTATTTTTATCAGAATATTTGTCATGTATTTCATTGAAAATTGGTTCTTTGTACTAATTATCTAGAGAGGAGCCTTAGAAAGGAATATTGGTATTTAGCAAGATTGATGTAGTCTGCTTTAGTGATAATACATATTTAAACTATAAAAAGTGAAGTGTAAACAAAGTTTCAAAACTTTATTTAAAAGGCAGATAAGTATGTAAAGCATAAACTAGGAGTATGAAAAAAACTAGAAAGGCATTCTATAGCTTGCTTAAGATGTTGGAGAATAAGGAATTACTGATCTATCAAATTAGACAGTGAAGAAAGGTATAGGATGGAGCTTAAATAATATGGTAGGTGATGGATATAATCTCGATAAAAAGAGATGAAATACAGACACAGCAATTGCTTAATAACAGATTGCTCCTGAGGCAGGGATCATTCATATCATTAAATTCTATGAAAGACTTCATTCTAGCAATCTAGAGTTCTTGAACTGGCAAATTGCTTACTTCTCTCAGGTTATTTTGACGAACATACTTTATGGGGTGTAGGGAGCTGGATTTATTCACCCTGTCCTTGGTCATGTGATCTTTTAGCACCTCATTTGTAGTTTTCACAGATTAAAGTGAGAATAACATTAAAAGATGATAGAATACAAGATTACAATGAAGGGAAATTTCAAAAGCCTTCAGAAACTGTGCTAGTTAGACTTGTGCAAAAAAGCTGGACATTATTTCTTAAGTTTTTAGGAGGTAGAGTTTGAGGAGATATAAATATTTTAATAGGATCTTTAGTAGACACTGGTTATTTTAAAGCACAAAGAAGAAAGTAATTAATTGGATGTGGCACAGTTTTCTAAGAAGATGACACTGAATAAAGAAGAAGACATTTATTACCCAGAGATATAAAGAAGCCAACAGGCAAGATATTCTGGATAAAGTCCATTGGCTGTTACCTGAAATTAATGCCAATAACTATGTTCTTCCATGACTTTTTTTTAAAACCTGTTCAAAGGTAGAGTCCTGGGCCCAGTGAATTATTTGCATGAGCCTAGGTTTCCGGTTTAAGAAGCCCAGGTTATCCATCACACTGGCTTGCATGGGTCACAAAATCTGTGGGAAATTTATTTCCCTTCAGTTTTATCAAAGTAATGAAATTTCATATGCATTTATTCAATCACCTTTAAAATACACTAAAGGCAAAAAACTGCTACTAAAATAATAATCCTTATGAAAACAAAAGCCTTGGTATCTTACCACATACAGTCTTAGCTTCCCCAACAGCATATATTAATTTTACTTTGACAACAAAGGTTTTTGTGGCTCTTCTTTTTATCTTGGCTCCAAATGATTAGAGTAAGCATAATTATTTTCTGTAATAAGTACAATTTTACTTATTATAGACATTTATCATCATAGAATATTTGTGAATGATCTAGTTAATTCTATTATCCATAAAATTAATTTTGTTTTGCTAGTTATGTTGTTCATGTATTTCTGTGTTGAGGACACCTTGAGACTTAGGTATGGAAAGACAAATGAGATTAGGTCCCCAGACATTGTAGAGTGTAGCAGTGTGTGTGTGTGTGTGTGTGTGTGTGTGTGTGTGTGTGTGTGTGTGTGTGTGTGTGTGTTGTGTGTTGTGTGTTGTGTGTGTGTGTGTATTTAATATATATATGTATATTACCAGTCTTGGGCTTTAGCTCAAGGCCTGAGCACTGTCCTTGGACTTTCTCAAGGCTAGAGCTCTACCACTTGAGCCACAGCACCATTTCTGGCTTTTTTATATGTGTGGTACTGAGGAATAGAACCCTGGTCTTCGTGCATGCTAGGTAAGCACTCTACCACTAGGCTAAACTCCTGGCCTTTATATTTGTTAAATGTACTTAATTAATAATATGCAAACCTAAATGTAAATATCAATTTCTACATTAGTAGAAAGAAAAAAGACCATGGGTAAATCCAGAAACTGTCAGGGAGAAAGTTTTTGTTTTGTTTTGTTTTGTTTTTTTGCTAGTCCTGGTGCTGGAACTTAGGGCCTGGACACTGTCCTTGGACACTTTTTGCTCAAGGCTAGCACTCTGCCACTTGAGCCACTGAGTCATTTTTCTGTGTATGTGGTTCGAGGGACTCGAGCCCAGGGCTTCATGTATGCTAGGTGAGCATTCTACCACTAGGCCATGGTCCCGGCCCAGAGAAAGTCTTTTTATGTGAGGATTGTGTTGGGTAGACATTGTGTACAGGAAAACATAAGGTCAGTCAATCTGGGTGAAGAAAACCTTAAATTCATTTGGCAAAGAAGTGTTATTCCTTGAAATTCCACTACTTGGCATTTACCCAGTTGTTCAGAAACAAGGACATATAAAGCCACTAGCACAATGATGTTCACTGCAGCAAAGATATGGAACCAACCCAGATGCCCCTCAGTTGATGATTGGTTCCAGAATATGTGGTATTTATATAGAATGAAATTCTATGCTGCTGCCAGAAAGAATGACATCCCCCCATTTGTAAGGAAATGGAAAGCCTTAGAAAAAATCATATTAAGTGAAATAAGCCAGACTCAAAGGAACATAGGCTCAATGGTTTCCCTCATTTGTCATAATCAGTAGAAACCTTGGCCTCTCCTAGCAGAGATTTACAATAGAGCAAAACCTAGATACATAAGGCAATATAGTACAATGCTAAATGAAAAGACCTCCAGGATATAGAAACAAAAGCCATATGAGTGTTTTCCTTAATGTACTATGTTATCTCTCATCTCTTTTGCTGTCCCTTGGTTATATTATATTGTTACAGTATCTTACCTTGCTATCTGATATATTGTATATATGTTTATTTGGTTATTTGAAATTGGATAGGGAAGGGGGAAAACAAGATGAGGGGTGGGAGTGGGGGGAGGGAAATGGGGACCAAGACATGAGAAAGGGTATCAATGTTTGTGAAGCAATGCCTCTTCTATCTGGTGAATATAATGTAACCCTTCTATTAATTACAATAAAATATATGGAAAAATTATCACTCAGATACATGAACCAAACATTCTCACTGGAGCTATGTACCATAAAAAGAAGAGAACATTTAAATGAGATTCAAAGTGAAACAACATTAAGGAATATAACCCATCTCTAACCCTTACTTAGCAATGTAAATGTCATCTGAGTTATGAAACTTCTGAAAAATTTGGGGTGAGATAATAAGATGTTAAGGTTTAAAAAGATGATCTGACCTATTATTTCAAGCTGAGAAATCTGAAGGCTAAATTTTATTATTTTTTAACTGTGGCTGTGGGCTTTAGCAGAAAGAAATAACAGCACGTAAGTCATGTTATGTGGTACAATAATGGCCCCAAGGTGGGGTTATAATGACACCTTTGGAATTGTTTGACTAATGCTATAAATTATCTTCCTGTTATACATAAAGCATTACAGTATAATATTTTTATATCTTTGGATTGCAAGGTATTAGCAACTACTCTACAAAAAATAACCAATTTAGGAGTATTTAAAATGAAAAGCAGTCTGAAGTTATTCTCAGCTATTCATAGCATTTGCCTTAATACACTGGCTGAAGACAGTAATGAACTTCACGAGGGAAGATTGGCACAGATTTGTAAAATCCACTTGGTATTACACATCCTAAGTTATTCACAAAAACATTTTTGAAAAGACAGTGCAATCAAATAAAAAATATTTGTAAGCACCACAACAAGAATATAATAAAATAAAAGTGATCAAAAGAATCACATAGTCTATAATAGAAAAGCATCTTTGATTTGGAAAATGGTACATAATGAACAGCAGAAAAATAACTCAAGAAAATTATTTTTTTTCAGTGTAGCTCCCTCCCCTCAAAATGTTCTTTGTATTAACTGATAGCATATTATCTAGTTGGTTTTTGTTCTTGTTTGAATGGTCTTGATATGGTCTGATCTGGCATTAAACTAATTTTATATCCATGACTTCAAACTCAGCAGGGTACCACCACAACTGGCTTTAGCTGGTTTTAAACCTTAGACGAAACACTATGCAACCAACCTACCTTCCTTCCTCTCTTTTCCTTCCTCCCTTCCTACTTCTTTCCCTGTCTCCCCTCCATTTTACCCATCCACCTCTCTTTCTCTTTCACTCTCTCCCTTTCTGTAACACAAATCAATAACATTCATAACTTCCTTTTTATTTGGGGGAATGTGCTAAAAGACAAAACCCAGGACCTCACTCATCCTAAGAATGCACTCTTCCCACTAAGCTACATCACCAGCCCCAGAATTTTATCTTCAAGTACCTGTTAGAAATACAATTTAATAGTAAAAAAAAATCTCTTCATGTTTCTGTGCTTTTATAGAAAACTAAAACTAGAAAAGTGTAAGGAAGTAACATAGAAATACAAGATCCTTATGTCATCAAAAAATTATACACTATGATCAAACAGTATTCATCACAGGGAGGCAAAGCTGGTTCAACATATGCAAGTCAATTAATAAAATTCAACACATCAACAGAAGCATGGACAAGAATCACATGATTGTCTCAATATATGACAAGATCCAACACCCCTTTATGCTAAAAGCTCTGGAGAAACGAGGAATCCATGGAACATTCCTCAGTATAATAAAGGCTGTGTATGACAAATCCACAGCTAGCATTATACTTAATGACAAAAACCTAAAGCCATTTCTTCTAAAATCAGGAACAAGACAAGGATGCTACTCTCTCCACTCCTCTTTAACATAGTATTAGAATTGCTAGCCAGAGCAATAAGGCAAGAAGCAAGCATAAAGGGGATCCAAATAGGGAAAGAGAAAGTGAAACTTTCCCTCTTTGCAGATGACATGATTCTATATTTAAAGAACACTATAGACTCCACTCCCAAGTTGCTTGAACTGATTCAAAACTTTGGCAAGGTAGCAGGGTATAAAATTAATCCTCAAAAATCAACTGCCTTCCTCTATGCCAACAATGAGAGGATCGAGGCAGCAATCAGGAAAGCAACTCCTTTTGCAATAGCCTCAAAGAAAATAAAGTACCTAGGAATTAACTTAACTAAGAATGTAAAGGACCTTTTTGATGACAACGTCAAAATCCTGAATAAAGAAATTAAAGCAGAACTGAGGAGACAGAAAAACCTCCCATGCTCTTGGATTGGAAAAATTAACATCATGAAAATGGCAATCTTGCCAAGGGCTATCTACAAATTCAGTGCAATACTCTTCAATTTCCCAATGTCATTCTTTAAAAAAAAATAGAAGAGATAATCCAAAATTTCATATGGAATAATAAAAGACCCCATATAGCAAAAACAATTCTTAGCAGAAAGAACAGCACAGGAGGAATTTCAATACCAAACTTTAGACTCTATTATAGAGCCATAGTAACCAAAACAGCTTGGTACTGGCACAAGAACAGGCCTGAGGACCAATGGAATAGAACTGAGGACCCAGAAATCAACCTACACACCTATGGCCACCTAATCTTTGATAAAAAAAAAAAAGCCAAAAAATAGAATGGAAGAAAGACAGCCTCTTCAACAAGTGGTGCTGGCAAAACTCGTTAAGCACCTGCAGAAAACTAAAGTTGGATCCTTCTATGTCACCCTGCACCAGAATTAACTCCAAATGGATCAAAGACCGGGAAGTAAAAGCAGATACACTGAAAATTTTACAAGAAGGAGTAAGAGGTACATTAGGTCTCCTTGGCACAGGTTGAAACTTTCTTAATAAGGACCAAGAAACAAAACAAGTCAAAGAAAGTCTGGATAAGTGGGACTGCAGTAAACTGCAGAGCTTCTGTATGGGAAAGGACATAGCTAGCAAACTAAATAGAGAGCCCACACAGTGGAAGAAGATCTTCACTAACCATACAACAGACAAAGGCCTCATATCTAAAATATACCCACAGCTCAAAAAATTGAATCACTCCACAACTAATCTCCAAAGTAACAACCATCCTATTAAAAGATGGGCCAAAGATGAAAGAGAGTCTTCTCTGAAGAAGAAATAAGAATGGCCTATGGGCACATGAAGAAATGCTTGACATCTCTGGCCATAAAAGAAATGCAAATCAAAACAACTCTGAGATTCCACCTCACCCCAGTTAGAATGGCCATGATCAAGAAATCTAGTAACAACAGATGCTGGAGGGGATGTGGCCATGAGGGATCACTACTACACTGTTGGTGGGAGTGCAAACTCCTTCATCCACACTATGGAAAGCAGCGTGGTAGTTCCTCAAAAGACTAAACATAGAGCTCCCCTATGACTCAGCAATTCTACTACTGGGCATTTACCCAGTTGTCCAGAAACAAGGACATACTAAATCCACTAGCACAACAATGTTCACTGCAACCCTATTTACCATAGCAAAGATATGGAACCAACCCAGATGACCTTCAGTTGATGATTGGATCAAGAATATGTGTTTTTTATACACAATGGAAGTCTATGCTGCCATCAGAAACAATGACATGGCCCCATTTGTAAGGAAATGGAAAGCACTAGAAAAAAATCATGTTAAGTGAAGTAAGACAGACTCAAAGGAACATAGGAATGGTTTCCCTCATTTGTCATAATTAGTAGAAACCTTGGGCTGTCCTAGCAGGGGTTTACAATAGGGCAAAACCTAGATACCTAAGGCCATATAGTATGATGGTAAATGAAAGGCCTCCAACATATAGAAACAAGAGCCATATAAGGTATGACTGTTTTTCTTAATGTACTATGTTATTTCTCATCTTACCTTGTTACCTGATATATTGTATATGTTTATTTGTTTATTTGAAATAAGATAGGGAAGGGCGGAAAACAAGATGAAGGGAGGGGGTGAGGAAGGGAAATGGGGACAAAAACATGAGAAGGGGTAGCACTGATTGTACCTCCTATCCAGTGAATATAATGTAACCATTCTATTAATTACAATAAAATTTAAAAAATAAATACAAGATCCTTATGTATTTTTAATGCAATGAGAACAAGTCTCAGAGAAATATGTGGTATGTGTGTGTATGTGTGTGTTGGTTCTGAGTCTTGAATTCAAGGAATGGCACTGTTTCTGAACATTTTTGCTTAAGATTGTTCCTCTTATCATTTTAGCTACACTTCCACTTTTGGCTTTTTAGTGGTAAACTAGAGATAAAAGTCCACAAATTTTCCTGCCCTGGCTGACTTCAAATAAACATCATCAGATTTCAGCCTCAGGCATAGCTAGAATTATCGGTGTAAGTCACTGGCAGCCTATTAAAAACCGAAGAAAGGAAAACTTCTGAAGGAATAAATACCTTCAATGAAGGCATGATAAATATACCATCAGTCAAAATGAATTCTCAGTCCATTGAACAGTTGTAAATAAGAAGAGAAAGAACTCAAACCAAACATAAGATTATATTTAATCATGTACAACTTTATTTGAAGGGTTCTGATTTTATGAGTCTGAAAATCTATTCAGTGTAATGAAATCATAGCCAAAAAATGCTAGAATTTACCTGACAGAATTACTAACTGGAAAGGTTTTAAATTAAAATGAACAATTCAATGTTTTGCGAATTTTTAAATGGTTGGTAGAATATATCCTTATGCATACATTAATTCTACAGTCTTTTTTTCCAGTTCTATAATCTTAAAAGAAGTTGATTTTTATGTGTGCTATTATTGCCATAACTTGTTTGAATTCATTTGATAATTTGAATATCAATGTTTATAAAACATGAAATAGCCATTTATTTCAACCCATAGTTTACAAGATTATGTTCATTCCTTTTATGTTTTGAGGTAGCATTGTTTTTTAGCACTATTGATTCTGTTGTAGGCAAAAAAGAAGCTAAATATATAGACCTTTCTTCTTTTAAAGGTCAACTTTTATTCTGTAAAATCTTTTTTTACTTTAAGACAATGTTGCATAAATATTATGACTTATACCTCTCTCTCTTACCATAGATAGACAGACAGACAGACAGACAGACAGACAGACAGACAGATAGATAGATGTGGGTATGGACTGTTAGACTGTTTTGCTTTATTTTTTTTAAGTTTAAACAAAGCCTCTAGAATTTAACTTTTAAACCAAACTTAATTGCTATTAAGAGCAACATGTATTTAAAATTAAGGAGTAATGTTGCACTGATATCTAACACTGTGCTTTTAAGTATAACAGTACATGCAGCTGTGTGAACAGAGATGAGCATATACTCATCCTTTGGATATTAAGGTTACATTTTAAGTTATAGCTAACACTTTTTTTTTATTTCATCTCCAATTCTCAGTACAGAAGTGAATATCCAAATGTCATAGCTTTGAATATTGTCACAAAATATGATAGATTAGGTAAACCATCATCCTATCTTTTGTGACTCTGAAGGCTGAGAAATCCCAGATCAAGTAGAGATTTCAGTTCTAGTAGAGATTGCAGCTTGAAGTCTTCAGCCTTCTTGGAATATTCTCACGTGTCTCAAAGGAAACTGGTTTCTCTTCTTGGGCTTACAAGGGCACTAATCCCCTCATGGCAGCTCCACCTACATAACCAATCTAAACCTAACAACGTCCCAAAGATCCCAACTCCTAATTTCCATCACTTGAAGAAGCAGGATTTCAACACAATGTAGGAATTTTGAGAAGCCTTCAGTCCACAGTACCAAATATAGGAATTTTAAAGTTTCTTAACTATGCTATTCTTCAGCTTCACTGACTCTGGTTATAATTAAAACCAGAGGCAAAGTGTGCCACTGAATTTCATGTTCTGAGTTTCAAGAGAATATAATATGTGGTCTTTGGGGGAAAACAAGTTATAACATTATGAAAAAACATAAATGTGGTAGATGAATGTAGTTCAAATAATTTTCTAGGGCCAGGAGTTTGGCCTAGTGGTAGCGTGCTTGCCTAGCATGCACAAAGACGCGAGTTCGATTCCTTGGTACCAAATACATAGAAAAAGCCAGAAGTGGTGCGGTGGCTCAAGTGGCACAGTTTAGCCTTGACGAAAAAGCCCAAGGACAGTGCTCAGACCCTGAGTTCAAGCCCCAGGTACAAAAAATAGTAATTTTCTAAATACAGAGATCTTTCAAAATATTTTCCAAACCTTTGTTCTAGTTTATGGACACAGAGAACAAAGCATATGAAGAAACCCAACTACCCTTGCTGATCATGGAATAAAGACTATTTTTCTGGGAAAGAGATTAAATGACAGATCAGTTAAAACATACATTGAAAGCCCATTTATCATATACTTAGTAACATTACTTTAGAAAGTCAACTATAGTTACATTTAACATCATCTTGTTTTCAATTATTTGTATATCTACTTATTTCCAGATGAGTGAGTTGGTTAGCAAAGGATAAATAAAACTGAATCTGAAGAGTACTGAAAGCTAAAAATAAAACTAATATAATCTAAAGTTTGGTGTGTTATAGCTCTGTATTAGTAGACAGTCCTTCTATAATTATTTTACATTATTTGTCAAGCTAAAATATTAGTTAAATATACACTTTTTATTGTAATTAATAGAAGGGTTACATTATATTCACCAGATAGAAGGTGCATTACTTCACAAACATTGATACCCTTTCTCATGACATGGTCCCCATTTCCCTCCCCCCTCCCCCCGCTCATCTTGATTTCCCCCTTTCCCTATCCCATTTCAAATAACGAATTAAGCACACATAAAATATTAGATGATACACTTTTTATTGCATTGATCATTTCATGATTTCCAGCCTCCAGGTCAGATGGTACAAGAGAAACCAAAAAATGTTCTCTGTTATTTCTTCACATTCTCTTTTTCGTAGTAACACAATAGTACATTTTAGTTGTTAGAAATAAACACAATTAAGCAAATTTGAAGATAACATTTTTACCAACAGTGCTACATTTTCAAAAAAATATATACATGAGCTTTAAGTAAAGATATGTCTTTTGAAGTTTTACATATTCAACAAATATTTACTGTACTGAGCATTTTACAGGTACTTTTCTAAACTTTCTCATGCATTCATTATTATTACAAAGGTGATGTACAGAGGTGTTACATAAGTCAGATAAACAGTGCATTTCTTTGTGAACAATGTCACCCATCCCTTCTCTTGGCCTCTGATTTTCCTCCTGTCCCCACTCACAAGTTGTATAGTTCATTTTCAACAGTGTCTAGGGAGTACCACTGCTGCATTTGTTCATTCTTTGTCCCACAATTTCTGGGCACCCCTTACTCTCCCAGTTAGATAAATGAACAAACAAAACAAAAGCAGCAGCAGCAACAACAACAACAACAACAAAAACTGCTTGATTCCACCTCCTGGAGTTCATTTTGATAAATACTATCTTATATGATCAGAGTTACATAGGCATTGCCTTGGTGTTCTAAGAATATCCTTCTTTGGTCTCACTGTGTGTGGAGACTTGAATAATCGATCATGTCTAATTGTATTCTCTTTCTTCCTTCCTTTTTTCTTTTTTCCTTCCTTTCTTTCTTTCCTTCCTTCCTGTTTGCCTGCCTGCCTACCTTTTCTTTTTTAATTGTCCAGTATGTTTGTAGATTCATAGGCGCATTCTAGCAACACAAATGAGGAAAATCATGCAACCTCTGGATCTGGCTTATTTCACTTATTATAAATTTTTCCAAGTTTTTGTGCAAATGGTATTTCAGTCTTTCTGGTGGATGATTAGAATCCCATTCCACATTTTCTTGATCCATTGAGGGGTATCTAGGCTGACTCCATATCTTGGCTATGCTAATGTTTTAAAGATATTGACTGACTGATTAACATTCTCAATTTATAGGTAATGAAACTTCAACATCTTAAGATACTATTAGTATACCTACTTGTTTATTAAAAGCTTATATTTTAAATTGCTTTAATTTTTCCAGATAACAAAATAGGAAAGTTGCTGGGAGTGAGACTTAGCATATTTTACAAAATTTACCACCTTTCTAAAGTTTCTCAAGTACCTAATAGAGAATAGTAGTTCAAATATCACAGCATCTTTTGTAGAACAGACACAGCACTAGTGCTGGGATTATAAACAGAATTAAGATGAAATAACTCGAATTATAGGCAATGCTAAATCTTATAAAGAAATTAAATTCTTTATGAAGTTCAAAAAGGAGAACCTTTTCCAAATAAAGTAATTTCAAAACAGCTGCGATTCTTTAAAAAATGTATTTCCAAAAAACAAATATAAAATTAAAAATATTTTTTTCTATTTGAAAAGATAGGTTTCTTTTAAATGTCACAAGTGAACAACAGCAATTTCTTTTTTTCATATATTTTTATTGTAATTAATAGAAGGGTTACATTATATTCGCTAGATAGAAGGTGCATTAATTCACATACATTGATACCCTTTCTTATGTCTTGGTCCCCATTTCCCTCCCCCCAACCCCCACCCCTTATCTTGTTTTCCCCACTTCCCTATCCAATTTCAAATAACCAAATACAAATATATATATCCAATATATCAGATAACAAAGTGAGATACTGTAACAATATGAGATAACCAAGGGACAGCAAAAGAGAGATAACATGGTACATTAAGGACAACAATCACTCATTATATGGCTTTTGTTTCTATATCCTAGAGGTCCTTTCATTTAGCATCATACTATATGGCCTTATGTATCTAGGTTTGAGCAGCAGCAATTTCTTTGCCTCAATTATCTCATGCTAGTTTAGTACCTTCAATGGTACCATATCATCCTAAATAAGATGTAATCATGACATCTTTAAAATCTGCATATTTATCTAACAGTATTCCTTGGGCCAGATATATGAATGTGAAGATAAAATACAACTGAAATTCACAGAATAATGAGGGAAACAAACATTGCCATATTAACCAAATGCTCAACATAATACAACTTTTTTTAAAAAAATTATTTTTTTAAGTCATGCATATGTAAAAGAGATATAAATCAGAGGCCCAACACTAGTGTCTCCAGGATTTCCAGGATCCTCAGGAGGTAGTATAATACTCACCCTAACAAGTCAAAATAAAGAGAAATAGTAGTAAAGGATAAAGAATGCAGCACAGATGTGCCTTGGGAAGAGGCAAAGTACATATTTCAGCCTATCCTTGGGTTTTCACAAGAGCTTTAGGTTTAAAAAGAGGAAGAATAGGGCAAGATGGAGATAAGTATGTATAATTAAACAGTTCCAAAGGGTGACTGTGTTGATCACAGATTTGGTCATGATTAGAAAGTCTGTTTTGCCTTGGAGGTAGGTTCCATGCCTAACACAGAATGTTTTCTGGATTCCAAGGTGACTTCTAGTGATTGCACAAGATAATAACTCAGAGAAAAGACATATAAAAATGGAGGCAGAGGGGCCAGGAGTTTGGCCTAGTGGTTAAAGTGCTTGCCTAGCATGCATGAAGACCTGGGTTCGATTCCTTGGTACCACATATATAGAAAAAAAGCTGCAAGTGGTGCTGAGGCTCAAGTGGTAGAGTTCTATCCTTGAGAAAGTCCAACGACAGTGCTCAGGCCCTGAGCTCAAGCCCAGGACTGGCAAAAAAAAAAAAATGGAGGCAGAGATACTTACCCTGCTTTAGGTTAACTGGTAATTTCAAGTAAGAAATATGAAGTACTTTGGCCAGAAGTATGGCCTAGTGGTAGAGTGCTTACCTATCATGTACAAAGCCTCAGGTTCGATTCCTTGGTATCATATACATAGAAAAAGCTGGAAGTGGTTCTGTAGAGCTCTAGTCCTGAGTAAGGCAAAGGACAGTGCTCAGGCCCTGAGTTCAAGCCCCAGGACTGGCAAAATAAAAAAAAAAGAAAGTATGAAATACAAAGTGCTTCAGAAAATGTAGTTACTAAGGACCTACATATCCTGAAAAATATATTATAAATTTTACATATTTTTTAATTAGTAAAATGTTCATTTTTATAAATTATGAATGTATATAAAAATTCCACTTAGACTATGAAAAAGGCAAAGTTACTGTTATAACAGCAATATATTTCCTAATCTTTCCATTATATCAAGTAATTTTTGTTTTATGTAGTTATCAAACCTTTTTTTATTTTATTATTTCATATTACATGAAATTTATGAACATAATTCTTCAATAATAATTTTAATAACATGTACTACATCTACTTGTGAATAGTAAATTAACCATGGTTATTTTTAACTAATCCCCTGCTGAGGTATTTAGATTATTTCTATTTCAGTACATTCACCCATTTTTTTCATATATTTTTATTGTAATTAATAGAAGGGCTACATTATATTCACTAGGTAGAAGGTGCATTACTTCACATACATTGATATCCTTTCTCATGTCTTGGTCCCCATTTCTTCCCCCGACCCCTGCCCCTCATCTTGTTTTCCCCCCTTCCCTATCTAATTTCAAAAAACCAAATACGCATATATACAATATATCAGATAACCAGGTGAAATATTGTAACAATATGAGATAACAAAGGGACAGCAAAAAATGTGAGAGATAACATAGTACATTGACAACAACAATCACTCCTGGAGGTTCTTTCATTTAGTGTCATACTATATGTTGGCCATTATTATTTTTTCCATATATTTTATTGTAATTAATAGAAGGGTTACATTATATTCATCAGATAGAACAGATAGAAGGTGCATTACTTCACATACATTCATACCCTTTCTCATGTCTTGGTCCCCATTTCCCTCCCCCAACCCCGCCCCTCATCTTGTTTTTGCCTTCACCAATTTTATGGTTTTGTCCACAACAGATTCTCAGAAGTATAATTACTAGACCAAATACAATATATCAACAAGAATGAATGATTAATTTCACATTATTTCTAATGTTTAATATGTACTAAAATATTATTCTATCCAATTTATGTTGTCTCTATATTGATATATTATTTGGGGCATTATAATGCTAAGATGTGGTACCACAGCATCAGACTATAACCTGTAAAGATTTATAATGATTATCTGTAAATTAAGGGTTTTTCTTTTTGTCAGTTGTGGAGCTTGAACTCAGGGACTCAGTGCAGCCCCTAGGCATCTTTGTGCTCAAAGCTGTCACTCTGCCACTTGAGCCACAGTGCCACTTACCATTAGTCTCATGGGGACTTTTGTACCTGGGCTGGCTTTGGCCCAAAATCATCAGATCTCAGCGTCCTGAGTAGCTAGGATTGTAGGCTTGAGCCACTGGCACCCAGGTAAATTATTTTTTAATTGCATGATTCAGTGTATAATATACCTTATGCAACTCACTTCTCTTTCTAAGAACAATATTCTATGCTTTTTAAGAAGTGTGGCCTGTAGCTGGATGCTGGTGGCTCAAGTATGTAATCATAGCTACTCTGGAGGCTGAGATCTGAGGGTCACAGTTGGAAGCCAGCAAGGGCAGGAAAGGAGGAGACTCTTAGCTCTAAAAACCAAAGAGCTAGAAGTGGAAGTGAGGTCCAAGTGGTAGAGTGCTATAGATTTGAGTGAAAAAGCTCATGGGCAGTAAGCAGGCCCTGAGTTCAAGCCACATGACTGGCACCAAAAGATACAAAACAAAACCAAACAAATGTCTTAGACTTTCTTTGTGACCATAATTGGGCCACTGAATGCGTTCTGTATTAATTTGTGAAAAGTTGCCTTGTTGCAAAGGGACAAAGAATTTTTGTTGGCATGTGACCTGTCTGTGATTTTCTTTGAGGTTTTTGACTCTATGTTTTGGATTGGTAGTTTTCAGTGTCCATAGAGTACACTTATGGCATAGAAAAAGCAGAAAAAATTTGCAGGAGTAAATGGTATCAAAACTTGGTCCTTATGGGCCCAGTATGGACATTTTGGCCTTTTAAAATAAACCTAAAATCATATCAAATAAATTTGATAACTATTATATACATACTTCTATATACATACTTCTTATATACATATATACTTATATATACATATATATACTTCTATATACATACTTCTTATATACATACAAAATTCTATCAAAGAATTTTGATAACTATTATATATACTTTCATTTTAAATCTTTAGTTTTAAAATTCTACCCTGCAATAAGAGCATGTTATTTTCAAGATGGTATTCTCATAATTACATACTAATCTTGATATTGACTACATTATATCTTGTTGAGAGTTCTTTTCAGTACTGGCATGTTAGATAAAGCTACCTTTGGTAACCATTTCGCTGCCAAATTTTCACTGGCTTAATAGTGACTTTTGATTTTTAAAAAATCCTCTAGATAATTTTAGAATGATTTTGTCATTTTGTAAAGGATCACACAAAATTTAAATTTACTATAATATCCTATAAAATTATATTGTATCTATAAAGCTATTTGAAATCATCTTAATGTATTTTTGTCAACATACAGAAGCACAGTTTATCTGATACATTTTCTTTAAGTCTTTCAAGGCATTATCAACTTTTTATCCCTGTAAGTCACAAACATTCCCTAATATTCTAAATTTGTTCTAGTTTATTTGTTTTTACAGTTGCACAATTCCATTTTCATCCATTTCTCAGTAGCTTCATTATTGTATAATTTACATGTGAAACACATATATTTTTAAATTGTAATTGTTCAGTCTGCACCACAATGTAGTCTTAAAATATTTCCATTATGTGGATTTACTATGCCCTAGTTTCTGGATGGTTGGGTAAATGCCAAGTAGTGTAATTGCTGGGTCACAGGGGAGCTCTAAGTTTAGCCTTTTGAGGCACTGCCATACTGCTTTCCATAGTGGTTGAACGACTTTGCACTCCCACCAACAGTGTAGTAGTGATCCCTCCTAGCCACATCCCCTCCAGCATCTGTTATTATTAGTTTTCTTGATCCTGGCCATTCTAACTGGAGTGAGGTGGAATCTTAGAGTTGTTTTGATTTGCATTTCTTTTATGACCAGAGATGTTGAGCATTTCTTCATGTGTCTATAGGCCATTTTTGTTTCTTCTTCAGAGAAGACTCTTTAAGTCTTTGGCCCATTTTTTAATGGGATGGTTGTTACTTTGGAGATTAGTTTTGGAGTGATTTAATTTTTTGAGCTGTTGATATATTTTAGATATGAGGCCTTTGTCTGTTGTATGGTCAGTGAAGATCTTCTCCTACTCTGTAGGCTTCCTAATTAATTTACTAGCTATGTCCTTTGCCATACAAAAGCTCTGCAGTTTAATGCAGTCCCACTTATCCAGCCTTTCTCTGATTTGTTGTGATTCTTGATCCTTATTAAGAAAGTTTCAACCTGTGCCAAGGAGGCCTAGTGTATCTCCTACTCCTTCTTGTAAAGTTTTCAGCGTGTCAGCTTTTACCTCCAGGTCTTTAATCCATTTGGAGTTGACTCTAGTTCTGGGATGACAAAGAAGGATCCAACTTTAGTTTTCTGCAGGTGCTTAACCAGTTCTGCCAGCACAACTTGTTGAAGAGGCTGTCTTTCTTCCATTCTATTTTTTTGGCTCCCTTGTCAAAGGTTAGGTGGCCATAGGTCTGTGGTTTAATATCTGGGTCCTCAGTTCTATTCCATTGGTCTTCGGGCCTGTTCTTGTGCCAGTATCAAGTTGTTTTGACAATGATAGCTCTGTAATAGAGTCTAAAGTTTGGTATTGAAATTCCTCCTGCGCTGTTCTTTCTGCTAAGAAGTGTTTTTGCTATACGGGGTCTTTTATTATTCCATATGCAATTTTTGATTGCCTCTTCTATTTCTTTAAAGAATGACATTAGGATATTGATGGGTATTGCGTTGAATCTGTAGATAGCCCTTGGCAACATTGTCATTTTCTTGATGTTGATTCTTCCAATCCAGGAGCATGGGAGGTTTTTCCATTTCCTTAGTTCTGCTTTAATTTCCTTTTTCAGGGTTTTAAAGTTTTCATCAAAAAGGTCCTTTACATTCTTAGTTAAGGTAATTCCTAGGTAATTTATTTTCTTTGAGGCTATTGGAAAGGAGTTGCTTTCCTGATTGTTGCCTTGTTCCTCTCACTGTTGGCGTAGAGGAAGGCAGTTGATTTTTGAGGGTTAATTTTGTACCTGCTACCCTTCCAAAGTTTTGAATCAGCTCAAGGAGCTTGGGAGTAGAGTCTATAGGATTCTTTAAATACAGAATTATGTCGTCTACAAAGAAGGATGGTTTCTCTTTCTCTTTCCCTACTTGGATCCCCTTTATGCTTGGCATTTACCCAACCATCCAGAAACTAGGGCATACTAAATCCACTACCACAATGTTCATTGCAGCATTATTCACCATAGCAAAGATATGGAACCAACCTAGATGTCCCTCAGTTGATGAGTGGATCAACAAGATGTGGTATTTGTACACAATGGAATTCTATGCTTCTGTCAGAAAAAACGACATCAACCCATTTGTTAGTAAATGGAAAGACTTAGAAAAAATCCTATTAAGTGAAGTAAGCCAGACTCAAAGGAACTTAGGCTCAATGATTTCCCTCATTTGTCATAATCAGTAGAAACCTTGGGCTCTCCTAGCAGAGATTTGCAATAGAGCAAAACCTCAATACATAAGGCCATATAGTATGAAGCTAATTAAAAGGACCTCCAGGATATTGAAACAAAAGCCATAAAATGAGTGATTGTTGCCCTTAATGTACTATGTTAACTCTCATCTCTTTTGCTGTCCCTTGGTTATATCATATTGTTACAGTATCTCACTTTGTTATCTGATATATTGGATATATTTGTATTTGGTTATTTGAAATTGGATAGGGAAGTGGGGAAAAGAAGATGAGGGATGGGGGTCGGGGGGAGGGAAATGGGGACCAAGACATGAGAAAGGGTGTCAACGTATGTGAATTAATGCACCTTCTATCTGGCAAATATCACGTAACCCTTTTATTAATTATAATAAAAATATTTTTAAAAAAGAAGTAAATGAATAAATATACCATAGCTACTTAAAAAAATGTTTCCATTACTACAAAAAGATTTCCCTTTCTATTGATTTCTGATTCAGCTGCTAACAGAATTATACTATACAACATAATTTGTATGATTTAAGACTTTTAAAGTGTATTCAAGAGTTGTTTCATGATTCTGTGTGTAACATCTAATTTTGTCTGTGGAGTCCATAGAGGTCAATCAGTTCTATTTGGCTGATAGTGTTAAGTGATATTAAAGATACCCTGGCTGATTTACCAGGTTTTCTATCACTGTGAGATTGAAGTACTGAACTATTGCCATTTATTTATGCTCAGTTCCCTCACTTGTTTCAGATATTTGGGAACATTTGTGTATATGTATAGTCTTATTTTCCTGTGGAATTGACCCTTTATTATTATGGAATGGTACTCTTGTATCAAATATTTCATTATCTTTAAGTATATTTCGTCTGACATTGAAATATTCACTCCAGCTCATACATCATATAACTTTAATGATCCTTCTAAGTTTCAGTCTATCTGAATCTTTGAATTTCAAAAGTATCTCTCACATCCAGTAGATTGCTGGATCTTGCTTGTTTTTACAAATCGCAATAATCTGTTCTTTGATTATAGCACTCAATCTTCTTACATATAATGAAATCCATATAGATGGTTTTATGTCTAGATGAATCATCTTTTTAGTATTACTGTTTCTCCTGTAAATATAGTTTCTAATGCACTTAAATTTCCATAGAAATTTTTAGTGATATTTGCTGTTACTAACACCACAAGGTATTAATTCAGTACAATCTATTTGTGATGCTAAGTATCAATAAAATATAGAAATTTTGCCATAACATATAGCCATTTATCTCTTTCCTTTGTATTATAGTTATTATATCTTTATTTAATAAGAACTCACTATCTCTGCTATTTATTACTATCTTATATAATTTATCTTTTTATCAATTGTTTTTACATAGAAAAGTTTTAAGCATTCTATATTCGCAGTATTATAGTAAATGTTCTTATTGCTTATAATTTTCTGACTAGTATTAAAGATCCTTTAAAACATTATTCTTCCATGTGGCATTACTTATCAACATAATAACCGTATTGCCAAAAAGTACTACTGTAAAACTAAACAGGCATTAAATATTTAAGGCAGGTTTAAGAGACTGAGAGAATCTAAAATAGAAGCAACTTATTAAGTAAAACAACTAGTGGCACCAGTACTTTAAACAATCAGCATTGCCAATTAACTAGTTTTTCCTAAAAACTTTTCTGGGTTTTTTCCCTGTATCAAAAATATTTTACAATGCTTAAAAGTTGGGTTTTGCTTTGTTATGAAAATTCTAAGAAACATTAAAATGTTTCATCAAATGATGATGCTTTTTAATTTCATTATTCAGTTATTTTATTTAGCTTAGGATATTTAAAAGAGAAAACATAAGCATATTATGTGGTATTATTAAGCTTTTCCTAAGGAATTATTTTATTTTAAGAATTTTCTATCAATGCCTAAATGTCCATACCAAAACATTGCCTTTATAATGAAGCTTTCTTATTTAAAATCCTTTCCTTTGTCTTACATTGCTTCAGCTCCCTTTATTTCTAACAAATTTACATTACAAAAAAAATTTTTTTGTGGGCCATGGGGCTTGAACTCTGGGCCTGGGTGCTGTCCCTGAGCTCTTCAGCTCAAGGCTACCACCTACCCCTGGGCCTGGGCATTGTTCCTGAGTTCTTCAGCTGAAGTCTACCACCTTACCCCTGGAACCATAGCCCCACTTCAAGTTTTCTAGTGATTAATTGGAGATAAGAGTCTCAGGTTCTTTAGTGCCCAGGCTAGCTTTGAACCTCAATCACCAGATCTCAGCCTCCTGAGTAGCTAGGATTACAGGTGTAAGCCACCGCACCCAGCACATTACAAAAATTTCTATTACTTTTTTTTTTTTTTTGCCAGCTCTGGGCTTGACCTCAGGGCCTAACCACTGTCCTTGGATTTTCTCAAGGCTAGAGCCTCAGCACCATTTCTGGCTTTTTTTTCCTATGTATGTGGTACCGAGGAATCAAACCCAGGTCTTTGTGCATGCTAGGCAAGCACTCTACTACTAAACCAAACTCCTGGTCCTCTATTAATACTTTTAACTTCTGTATATTTTACCATTTTTCTTCTTCCCTCAGGGCCATGTATTTTACAGTAATTTTAAAATTTTTTTTCAAGAAAAATTACTCAGTTCTACACAGTAACCTAAATTCTCGTATTTGTGGGAAAGTGCAAATACTGAAGTCCACAAATGAAGAACTTGTTACAATACACATTGTAGATGTTTAAAGAAATTGTACAGCACATTTA
Organism: Megascapheus bottae; assembly: GCF_031878675.1. Classification (NCBI taxonomy): domain Eukaryota; kingdom Metazoa; phylum Chordata; class Mammalia; order Rodentia; family Geomyidae; genus Megascapheus; species Megascapheus bottae. The sequence goes on along the minus strand of NC_143519.1, from coordinate 50,518,872 downwards.
AGATCATAGGATTGAATTTGAGATTGAAAAAATGAATGGAACATGGGAAAGACGCATAAAGGAAATTGAAATTGCTTAGTATATACTACAAGATGTGCAGAAATTTCACACTCAACGCCATCAGTATGTTAAAATTAATATATACTAATAAAAATAAATCCAAAGTAATAATTAAAGATACAACGAAATATAATGATATGCAGTAAATAAATTAAAAGGCTAACATTGTATTACCTGAAATCTATCAGTCTTCTACTAATCACAAATAGTTATTATTCTAAGCCAGACACTGGTGGCTCATGCCTGCAATCCTACTACTCAGTAGGCTGAACTCTGAAGATCCTGGTTCAAAGCCAGCCTGGGCAGGAAAGGCTGCGGGACCATTTCTGGTAGTTATCTCTAATTAACCAACAGAAAAACCAAAAGTGGAGCTGTAGCTGAAAGTGCTAGAGCACTAGCCTTGATCAAAACAACTCAGGGACAGCATGGGGGGTGGGGAGAGGAGGAGAGGGAGGAGGTGGCAACAGCAGCAGAAGCAATAATGTTATTATCACTGCATGTCAGTAGACTTTTTTTTTGTAGGTCATGGACTATGGACCTGAGGGCTGTCCCTGTACTCTTCAGCTCAAGGCTACAGCCCTATCCCTTGAGCCACAGCGCCACTTCCTCACTTCCAGGACAATAAATTCAGCTCAACAGCAAGGATTATGAGTCATTAAAATGAATACAGAGGAATAATTAATTCAAACTTGTTTCCAAACATATTTGAAATTATAGGAATTTAAATTAGCTTCAAAAATACAAGCCAAAAGATTAGCAAGCCTGAGAACTGTTAAACACCATTACAAAGCAGAATGAAGGCTACCAAGATTTAGCTAGCAATAGCTTTTTTAAAAAAAATGATATAGGGCTGGGAGTTTAGCCTTGTGGTAGAGTGCTTGTCTAGCATGATTCTTAGGCACCACATATATAGAAAAAGCCGGAAGTGGTGATGTGGCTCAAGTGATAAGGCTCTAGCCTTGAGAAAGTCCACAGACAGTGCTGAGGCCCTGAGTTCAGTCCCCAGGACTGGCAAGATAAATAAATAGACAAATAAATAAATAAAATATTGACAATATAAAAAGAACTGAAACAGTAGTCCTATCCTGAGCCAGAATGTATCAAAATTGCCAGGCTTAAATTAAAATTTAACAGGTTCATTGACTGCAGCAAAAACAATCCCAAGGAAAAGATATCTGTAAAAGATAGGACATTTATAAAAGCTAAGTCAGCTTACATTTCATTTCTTCTGGAACATATGCTTCTTTCCATGGATGTTTACTACATATTTATATATGGTTTTAGAAAATAATATGGAACACAAAACAAAAAAAATAGGATCCCAGGGTAACTAATAATAGAAAGAAAAATCAACATGGACTTTCTATTTGACCTCAAACTGAGACTCAGAATTTCCAATTCTTGGATTAAAGATATGCACCATCACATCTGGCCTATAATGGCTTCTGAGAGCAATTCTGATACTGCAGTCTCATTACTGCATCAAACTCTAACAAACCTTGATTGAAAGCAAACTACAACAGTGAAAATTAGCCAGGATAAATGGTAATATTAATTACCATAGTAACCAATTACTCAACAAAATTGTTATTTAATAATGTATTGGCCAGGTGCTGGTGGCTTATGCCTATAATCCTAGCTCTCAGGAGGCTGGCATCTGAGGACTGAGGTTCAAAAGCCAGTCTGGACAATAAATTCCACGAGGCTCTTATTTTCAACTAAACACCCAAAAGCTGGGATAGAGTTGTGGCTCAAGAGGTAGAGTACTACACTTGAACACAAAAGGCTGAGGGATGATGCCTAGGCTTTGAGTTAAAGCTGCAGGACTGGCACAAAATGATGGTGATGACGATTTATATTACTAATGAGTTGGTGTGCTTTATACCACATTTCCCTTTTCATTAGTGACTTTATTACAAGGTAGACTTAAAAGGAAGTACCGAAAGTGTACTTCCCTTTCTTTATTCTAAATGGTTAATACCTGAATACATGATACGCAACCTGTTAGGTTAGGTAAAACCATGCATTTAAGACAGTTGTTGTTTTCAATCCCCTCTCCCCACTTCTTTATTAAAGAAGCCCATTCTGACTGGATACAGGTGGCTCAAAACTATAATCCTAGCTATTCAGAAGGCTGAGATCTGAGGATCTCCAACTGAAAACAGCCCAGGCAGAAAAGCTCAGAGACAGCCCTCAGGTCTTTAGATTATGCTCCAGGACTGGCACATTTAATTTTTTTAAAACGGGGAGACAGGGGCTCAATAAAATTAGAGGCATACGGAACCACATACACAGAAAATGCCAGAAGTGGCACTGTGGCTCAAGTGAGAGAGTGCTAGCCTTAAGGAAAAAGTGTCCAAGGACAGTGTCCAGAAAAAAAGAAAAATTAGAGGCGTAAAGGAACAATGTAAAATAAAATCTATGGTTTTTATGTTTAATGAGTGATAAAAGAAAATAACAGAATTATAACACCAGTGACAAAAATATTCATGACTAAACAATTATTTTAAAATGTAGTAAATAAAAGAATAGCAAAAATTAAGAACAGTTAACATCTTGATAATCATGTAGATAATGCATAGACAGGAAAAGAGCCTTCTTGAATATTGTGGGATTGTGAGATTTCAACTGCTTGCTTCTGTGCATGAAGAGAAAGAGTCTGCAAGGCTGCCAAAGTTTCCAAACTCCAAAGCTGGTACTAGACAACTTAAAGGAGTATGAAATTAGAACCCTCTGCTGTTTGTGGCAATACTGTAATGATAGTCTGTAAGTAACAAGTTAAGTGAGCATGAACAATTCATTCAACAGTTTACCACTGAGAAGTCTCTGCTTGTGAATAAAAACCAAATGAATCCATGAAATAAGGCTCATTCTTGTGTTTAAAGAAAAGTCTTGAATTTTCTTCATAAGCACTTGCAAAGATCATAAGCTTGCTTTAGAGCAGTTTAAGAAACCCATATTCTGACAGTGACAGAAATAAACAATTTAGAAGAATGATTTAAAAGTATGCAGGAATTAAAAGTTGTGTAATTAACAAAAACACAAAGCACAATCTCGATCTGCTTTAATTTGGTAGTAAATTACAACTCAAACATTGATTCTATTCCTTTAATTACATTAGTAATTATTAAAATTGCCTCTGATTAACGGAAAACTTACTGAAAAGCATCATTTCAGTTGATTGCTATACACATTAATTAATCAAGGGAATACAAGCTCATTTTTTTGCATTCTTGGAGTGTGAACTAAGGGCCTTGTGTGTGTTAGGCAGCCAGGCAGGAGCTGTATCACTCAACCCCTAACCCTCAACAATGAAACATCAGTAATTGAAACATCATAATTTTTATAGCGAAGTCACTCAAACCGGGGAACACATTACAAACCTTTTATCAGCTTTAGAAATAACATCAACTATGAACATATCACTCTATTAATACCTGTGTGCACGTTATTCATAAGTATTGATAAAGGCAGCTGGATATCCAAACAGAGAATGAAATGATGAACAAATGAAAAATGAACGTATTTTGATGTGGTTATTTTTTTTCCTTTTCACATGTGAAAACTGTATATATTTTTAAATGTCATAATAGGGTTAATGAGTGATGAAAATGATTCAATGAAATTAAAAAATCATCATATAAAAAAGGAAATTGGGAAACAATTTACATCCACCCAAGGGTAAGATTTAAATGTGTGTGAAAACCATTTTATCCTTACTTCTGGGTCATTTGTTGATTTTTGTACAGCCACTTTAAAGAACAGAAATTACCTCACAACAATTGAAATATTTCGTTTACTTGGTGTTACAGCACCCTCTATCACGATTACATGCGTGATATAGTTACATAAACTAGCATATATTTACACGAACTAATTTCTATAGTGTGTGACTATTATTAGGAGTTTTTCTGGTTCTACGGCGTAACTACTTAACAGAGTCAAAAGGATGACCAAGCCTTCCCGTTTTATTTATCAATACAACTCACTACTGTCTCTCCTGTAATAGCAAAGGTCTTTAAAACAAGGTATAGTCCTGACATCTACATTAATTTCACGGGTGGTCTTAATTTCCAAAAGCATAAAGCTGAAGATTTATCAGAGCCATGCTCTCTCGAGCTCTGGCCACTGATATAGATGGGAAAAGACCTGAGCTGATAAGGGCAAATATCCACAGGGCGAATTTTTCTGTACTGATCCGGGAGGGCACCAGTGCAACAGAACTAAAAACAGCTAAAGCTGTCAGGCTTATAAACCTTTCAGGGTTTGACAACCAAGTATTGTTTGCTAAGGGAGAATTAATGTTGGTTTTGCTCACTCCGAGGGGAGGTGTCTAGCAGGCGAACTGACCTGTCACCTGCTTTCTGAGCAGTCCTTTGAAAGCCAATGGATCTTTTTCTTTCTCTGTCCTCCTGCTTTCTGATGGGACCGTAAACCAGACGGCGCGCGTGTTCGCTGCACGGGTTTAGTAAGAGAAACAAAAGCCATTTTACAACACAGGCCAAGGCGTGCCCGAGTGGGAGTATTTCAGTGCTGACAAACTACAGGACGGGAAGCCCGAGGGCCCGGCCGGCGCGGGACCGGGCGGCGTAGGCCGCGGCGGCCGCCGTGCAGGGAGGGGACGACGGCCCTCGGCGGACGCGGCCTGGCGGACGCGAGCGGCAGGAAGCCTCCCCGCGCGGGGACCGAGCCGAGCCGCGACCTCGCTCCCCCACCCCCGGGCCCCCTGCTACTCGCGGGCCGCGGCCGTTCTGGAAGGTTCCGAGGGGAGGGCGTGCGGCACCAGATGGCGCTGCCGTACCGAGAGCGAGAGCGCCGGGCGTCGGGGTGGAGTGGGAGGGCGGGGGTGGTGCGGGGGGGGGGGGGGGGGGACCGGAAGCGGCATCATGGGATCCTTTCCTTCGTGCCCGTCGCCGGAAGTGCGCGTCGGCGCCAGCACACACCGCTTCCCCTGCCTCTCGTCTGCCGCCGCCCCCCCCAGCCCCACCTCTCCCCGCGTTCTCAAGTCCCGGATATTAAGACTTCTGGAGTATTCTCGCGTGAGGGTGGGGCTAGAACCGGAACCGAACAGCAAACGTTGAGATCCCGGGCGGAAGCCCGAGGGTTTGCCCGAAGGCGTGATTTCTGGTGTGTGTGTGTGTGTGTGTGTGTGTGTGTGTGTGCGCGCGCGCGCGCGAGCGCGGGAGGCCAGCTGGAGGTTGGCGGGAGCGCGAGGGGGCGGGGCCTCGCAACGCGCGTGCGCAGGTTGGAGACGTGAGCGCTGCGCGGCCATCTTTGGGTGGCTGCGGCGGGCCGAGGGAGGCGGAAGTGGTGACGTCATGTCTTTCCTCTTTCCCGCCTGCTGGGTTCGTTGTGTGTGTTTTTGTTTTCTGTTTCTTTCCTGTCCCTGGAGTCTTGTCTGGCCTGGGGAATCTTGGTGGGAAGTTAGTCGTCGGGGAGGGTAAGGCTGGAGCTGTGTTTGCGTCCTCATCCGGGAGGGCGCACATGCCCGGTGGGCGCGGCCCCCCCCGCGCTGCCATGGGCCCTGCCAGGCCTTTTCCTTGAAATCTTCGTTTCTTTCACTATCTACTCGAGGGAGCCCGGGGGGGGGGGGGGGGGGGGCCGGAAAAGAACACTTTACCCCAGGCAAGATAAGCCATTCCTGTGGGGCAAAATGAACAAGAACAAAAGTTTTAAAAAGCGTGGCTTTTGGCTTTTGAAATGTGGTGATACAATTAATTGTTGTTTTCACTTGTTTTTTAATCACAAGTTATTTTTTATTATACATCCAGTGTTAGGACCAGTGTCCCGTGAACTAGGGAGGTAATTCACCAATAGACAGGTAATATGATGCCACACAGTTTATTGATTCAACAGAGTTAACACTATTTTCTAGTTACTATATTCTAGTCCTCACTTGCCTAATTCTATCCTGCCTATGCAGTTGGACTCACCTCTCTGGGCTTGAGCTCAGGGCCTGAGCACTGTCCTTGGACTTTTTCAAGGCTAGAGCTCTACCACTTGAGCCTCAGCACCACTTCCGGCTTTTTTCTATGTATGTGGTACCGAGGAATTGAACCCGGGTCTTCATGCATGCTAGGCAAGCACTTGAACCACTAGGCCAAACTCCTGGCCCCTCTGACATCTTTTTAGTCCCAAAGTTGAACAAGGCCTGCCCTTCCGTTGTTAGATGCAGCTCCCAGTACTGTTGGGGGTGTGAGCTTCAGGGCCCCCCCCCCCCACCCGCACAGTCTTGGTCCACTTGGGCAAGGAGCAGCTTCTTTTGGCCAAAGATCCTGGAAGCACAGTCATGGTTAAAGCCAGCAGAAGTATTGTCCCTCCTTCTGGGTCCTTTGCTTATATTTATCATTGGCTACTCCTCTCTCGCCCAGACTAGTTAGGACTAGTTAGGGCCCAGAAAAGTCTCATTTGGATTGGTTGTGCCCAGGGCTGTGGTGGTATCTTATTCTCTTCACCTAGGGCCAGGTGTCTGGACTCTTAGCCATTTACAATTACTCGAGCTTATGTGCCTAGATGCTAACTGTTTCCATCTTTACTGCCTTACACCCTGTCCTAGTGGTTTTATCTCTTATGACCATATGCCCTTAGATACAAGTTGGCATCAACAATATCGTCTTTAAGTATGTTAGCTACATTTCATCCCATTGTTTTTCATTCTAATCATACTCATTTTATCAGTATTTTCACATCATATTCATTTAGCATTGCACATTATATTCATCATGTTAGTATTTTCACATCATTATGGCCTGTTCTGCCTTCACATCTTTATGCTCACAACAACCTGGAACATAACGTATCAGACTTTGGTAACTAAAAAGCCCCTAATACAAACGTATTCCAAAGGGAAACATCCAACCCATCTCAACATTTGAAAAGTGTAGGTTTTAATTTGGTTTTGTTTAGAAATGGCATGAAAATAGCCAAGAATATAAAAAGTCCATGCTTTGTGAATCTATCCACCTGTTTGATATTAGACTATTTCTAAAAATGTCAGCTGCTCGAAGAAACAGTGTTCCCAATATTTTCAGACAGAGGAAACAGAACAGAATTTCAGAAGGTCTTACTTTCTATGGCCTACCTAAAAGTAATACTTTCAAAAGCCACTACAATAGAGATAGAACCATATATGGTAGAATGCCAGAGTTCGGTGATCTGGAATAGCCAAATGAGGGCATTTCAACTGGTTTTTTGTTTGTTTTAGCAAAACCTTTTCATGACCTGGTGCCAGATGTGGTTCAGGCCTATGACCCAACAAACTCAGAGGTTGTGGAGAATCTATCTTTGATGCCAACCAAGCAGAAGAGTTGGCTAGACTTCATCTCTGAAATAAAGGGGGGGGAGGGAAGAAGGGCTGAAAGTGTGATTTAAATGTTAGAGCACCACCAGAGTTGGCAAACAGTCCTGATTTCAAAGTCCAGTACCACCAGAAATAAAAACAGCAACACACACAACAAAACAACTACAATACTTATCTTTTAATTCTTGATTGCAGGTGTTGTAAAGACACTTCATAACACTTATTGTGAGGAGCATTGCAGTGTCATTTAAGATTGGTCAGGAATAGGACAAGGAGGGGACAGAATGTCAAAGGGAAACTAATAGAAGATATTAGAAAACATGTGAAAGATCAGAGCTAAAGGTGTTATAGATATGGAATGATGATGATGTGGAAGACAAGATAACAGTTTTAAAATCATGAAGTGAATAATAGGTAATAAAGAGTTTATGTCGTCAGTAGATACTTTGTCTTTAAACAGTTCCCATTTAATAACTTCCTTAAATGTGGCTGTACATTCCCATGGTCCCTGTACTTAATAACTAAACAACATTCAATTCAGTCATTGTATTATTTTGTCCCTGAAGGTTAAGCACATGGACAGGCTTGACCACATGCCTGTCCACATGCAGGTTATTCCAATCTGAGCCAACACAACCCTTGGTCCTCAGGGAATAACGCCCCCCCCCCCGGCCCCCACTGTGGGCCTGACCAAGGACAGCACCCTGGGCACCCAAAAGACAATAGCTCATTTTTTATTTTCTGCTTCCTTGTTGAGCCTACCCCAAAATCCAGTCCCTGGCACAAAGTCCAATCCTGCAGAAAGGTCTGTGCCCTTTGCTGTTCCTCAATAAACAGTCCTCACCTGTTAACAATGTAGTCTGGCCTATTTTTCCATTCTTCTCTATTTTCCTAACAGTCACGATTACACTGTATCACTCATATCATGTGTGCATAAGTGCTCCCTTCCATTATCTCTCCATGTATCCATGTATATCCCTCCAGAAATTCCAGCATTTAAATTATTCTGGAGCAAACATCCTCATCTTTAACTTCCAACAGTTGCCTGGCAAAACAAACCATGAATAATCTCTTGTTTTTATGTTTTTATGCTTGCCCTCTACAGCTTAACAATTGGGTGTCCACATAAATTGGCTCTCTACTTGAGTTGCCTTGTCTGCTCCTTTTCCCTTTCCCTCTAAAAATACTTCCACTTTTTGCTTCTTTGTAAGATGAGCCATTAGTCTTGAGTTGTAGGAGTTACTCACATATTATGTAATACATTTTTGGCAATTATATGTTTTTGTAATTGATGGCCTGACTTTCATTTTCTTCACAGTGCCTCTTAAAGGGAAGCTTTATCACATTATACTTTTCTAGGAATTTGTACATATTATCCAATCATTTAAGTTATTTCACATAAAGCTCTTTGTAAAAACCCTCTTTTTAATCTCAATATGCAGTTGTAGTTTGATATGCATGGGAAATGATTTCAGAACCCTCCCTGGATATCAGAATATGCTCATGTTTCAAGCTTCTCTCCTCCCATATACTTTAAGTTAACTTGAGTATACTTATAATAGTTAACATAATATTTTTACGTTCATAAAGGATTTACTTTTACATCGAATAGGGAGCTAGGCTGAAGGCAGGTGCCTTAACCTAATAACCAGATGAGATTATTTCAAATTGCTTTTCCATTTTTGTTAGGCCTGTTCTAGTTCAAGCTCATTTTTAATCCTGTGGTGACCTTTTCAGTAGGCCCTTCCTTCTCTGTGAATCCTGAACTCCAATATTTTCTCAACAGAATTCCTGAAAGCTCTTAGCTTCTCCACTTTCATTTTTCTGCATGACTTCTCACCATCTGAACAGCTTCTAGAGAGGCAGATAAGTTGATAGAAGAACAGTTAAATACTGGCAGACTTCTCTCTGCCCTTCTCCAGGGTTTGTGCTTTCAATTTATCTTCAGAAAAATCATTTTTTGTTTAACTTCACTTTCTGGTTCTTCATAGGACAATGGGTCTACTATATCAATATTTCTAAAAATATATCTATGTACATAAATATAGATGTATAAATATGTCTATATTAATAGATATAAATATAAATATCGATCTTTGTCAGCCTGAAGAGAAACTGCTCATATTAAGAGTGATGAGCCAGGTGCGGTGGCTTATGCCTGTAATCCTAGCTACTCAGGAGGCTGAGATCTGAGGATTAAAGTTCAAAACCAGCCCAGGCACAAAAGAACCTCTTATATCCAGTTAACCTCTAGAAAAGGGCAAGTGGGGCTTGGCTCAAGGGTAGGTAGTAGCCTTGGGTTGAAGAGCTCAGGGACAGCCCCAAGGATGAGTTGCAGCCCCATGATCCACACACACAAGAAAAGACAAATATATCATACAAAATTAGAACATTGAGGGCAAAGATGGGTAGGGGAAGGATGGGAGACAATGTTGGAAGGGGTGACATTGATCAAGATATATTAAAAAAAATTGCTTTGTTGGGGCTAGGAGTTTGGCCTAGTGGTAGAGTACTTGCCTAGCATGCCTAATTCCTGGGTAACACATACATAGAAAAAAAGTAGAAGTGGTGCTGTGGCTCAATTGGCAGAGTGATAGCCTTGAGGAAGAAGCCCAAGAACAGTGCTCAGGCCCTGAGCCCAAGCCCAGTTTTTTGTTTTGTTTTGTTTTTTTTGTTTTTTGCCAGTCCTGGGCTCAAGTGCTAGGGTGTCAGCTGGACAACCTAACTAAGCAAAGTGACCAAGCAAGCTCAAGAGGCTCTTCAATTGAAACTCCATCACTGGAGGGAAGACAAAAACAAAACAACAAAAAGTAACCATGATATAAAAGCATATGAATAACAAAACAAACCAGCCAAAATGTCTATGACATAACATTTGACATAGCATGATGACAACACAGTTCCATCTTGTATCACCATTTTGTTTTCTACTGTGAGTTTTAGTTCTCTCTCATTGGAGTTTAGTAATCATATATATCGAATTTGCTTACATTCACTGACTGAAAATGAAGTGTCAAATATACAGTTATTTTCCCATAGCCCTGCTCTATTAATGGACCCCAAATCACCAGAGGATCTTATTCCGGATCATGATGAGGCTTAGTTAGGGTGTTAAGCCTGACCTCTATGTGCTCTATAAGAGATTGCTCAGTCTTCCTACATTCCAGTAATTTAAGTATAGATTTTTCTGGCAGTTATCTTGCCTATTATAATGTGCTTAGATGGAATCAGTAAAACAAATGTCCTCTTTATTTCCCTGAATAGAGCAATTGTAGAGAAATTGGAAGAAGCCATAAATAAGAGAGCAAAGTTCTTTTTAATCCTCAAAGCAAAATAAGCATGTTGAGGGCTGAATCATATTTCCTTCAGCTTTTGTGATAAGAGAAAGAGCTTAAATTTTTATCTTCAAAATAGAGTTGGGCTCAGTGCAAAACACCCAGTATATTCTGAGACCTTCCACTCCTTTTGGAGCCTTTATTTCTATCTCTTTAATCCATATAATTGGGTTATTTTTAAAAATCGAAAGAATTAAATGATTTTTTTCTTTCAGCTACATTCTACATGAAGTTTTATTCTAAATCACAAAAATAAGTATATATTTAATGTACTTAAAGCTTAGAAAATTAAAATTAAAAAATAACATAATTATTTTAAACTGGCATTAGAGCCAGTTTACACTATGAGTCTTTTAAAAACTTATTTTTAACTAATCTTACTCAGGTTTATGTAAGAAACTCATTTTGTTTTTCCTATTTTTTTTACAATTTGGAAACAACCATTAAATAGAAGTAAATGATTTCTTTCATCAAGAAAGCATCATGTTTTGTTTTGTTTTGTTTTTTTTGCCAGTCCTGGGCTTGAGCTTAGGGCCTGAGCACTGTCCTCGGATTTTCTCAAAGCTAGAGCTCTACCACTTGAGCCTCAGCACCACTTCTGGCTTTTTTCTATGTATGTGGTACCGAGGAATCGAACCCGGGTCTTCATGCATGCTAGGCAAGCACTTTAACCACTAGGCCAAACTCCCGGCCTCATGTTTTGTTTTGTTTTTACACATTTGAGCTTTCATTTGTAATGAATAGTTTGGATGGTTGGGATGGTAGATAATTGATATAAAATAATGAAATAACTTTGTTTCATAGGTAATATTAAAACGGGCAGGTCTCATGGTACTTACACTGGAACTTAATGCTTAAGTTAAGAATAAATAAGTAACTATAAGTAGATTACTAAAATTTTCTATAGTGACTTTTTTCTTTTTAGTTTTTCATTTGTGTCAATACTGAGGTTTGAACTTAGAGTCTCCCATTTGTTTGGCTTTCTTGCTAACAGCTGGTGCTCTATTTGCTAGTTAATTGGGGATTAAAGTCTCACAAACTTTTCTTCTTATGCTGGCTTCGAAACCCAATCCTCAGATCTCAGTCTGCTGAGAGGCTAGGATTATAGGCATGAACCATGAGTGCTTGGTTTACTGGCTTACAACCAATTGTAACAATGTTTCATTAGTGTAGTACAAAGGAAATGTACTACAAAATTAAATGTTCTTTTCCTCCTATATAAATGTACATGAGCTTAAAAAGCAACATGAAAACGTCAATCTTATAATTTCAAATATCTTTAATATAAGAATTAAAGAGTTTTAAATACTAATAGATATGAAATTTTCTTTCTGGTTTTTTTTTTTTGACCAATGATTCTCCTAGTCCTAGAGCATTCTTAAAAGGCTTAGAGTCAATTTTATACACGGCCCAACAATATCCAATTCCAAGTGACTTTCACTGACTCTGACCTTCCTTTATTCCAAGGAAGATATTTTAAAGGTGTGATTCTTCAAAGTATTTATTTTGTTGCATGAGGATAAAATTGAGAGGCTTGTGGATGCCAGACCACTGGAGTTATTTCCCCAACCCTTTGTTCATAAATTTTATTTATTTATTTATTTATTTATTTATTTATTTATTTATTTATTTATGATTCGAGTCCCACTAACTATTACCTGGGTTGGCCTTGAACTTTTGGTCCTCCTGTCTTTGCCTGTCCAAAGTACCTGGGATTACCAGAGCATGCTACCACACGTGGTTCATCATAGCATTTTTAAAGCCCAGATCTATAATTAAATCTATCTATTAAACTATCTAGGACATAAATTAAGATATTATTCATAATGATAAATTCGAGAATGCATTGAAAATGGAAACTATCCCACCTAACAAAAAGGTATGATTTCAGTATTGCTTATAGGTTTTTCTCACCTGCTCCCAAACATCCCAGTTGTGATGTTATGACTCTACTTGTCTTTATTTATTGATCATCAAATATCTCTTTAAAATTCTAAGCACAAAGTTCTGAACAATATTCTTTTTTTTTTATTTTTTTTTTTAGTTATCACCATTGGAACATAGGTTTCACAGAGTGAATTAATTGCTGAATTTAGTTTAGTTTTTTTTTTTTTTTTTTTTTTTGCCAGTTTGGGCTTGAGCTCAAGGCCTGAGCACTGTCCTTGGACTCTACCACTTGAGCCTCAGCACCACTTCCGGCTTTTTTTTTTTTTCTATGTATGTGGTACCGAGGAATCAAACCCGGGTCTTTATGCATGCTAGGCAAGCACTTTAACCACTAGGCCAAACTCCCAGCCCTGAACAATATTCTTTATTTTATTTCTTTTATAACAACAGTTAAGATTTGAAGCATGGATTTCCTCCACTTCTGATTAAATTATAAGATATGTACTTCTAGAAACATTGGGAGGAATTGGAGAAAAGATAAAGTAATTTAAGAAGACTATGAAATGCCTTGTAAAGTAGTTTATAGGGCTCATTTTGATCATAGTAGCAAAGAAGAGCATCCTGATGCCCAGTATTTGTTGTTTTATTATATCTCTTGGCTGAGGTAGTTCTCAAGTTATGCATGTGTTGTATATCTTTATCTAACTTACTTTGCAATAAAAAAAATTGTTAAACTTAACCACAAAAAATCATAGAGCTGAGCATCAATGACACATGTACACACACACACACACACACACACACACACACACACACACACACACATACACAGAGCACAGCATATACAGCACACAGTAGAGAGCTGGGTACCAGTGACTCACCAGTAATCCTAGCTACTTCAGAGGCTGACATATAAGGATCACAGTTCAATGCCAGCCCAGGCAGGAAAAGTCCAGAGGACTCACATCCAATTAACCCCCAATAAAGCTGAAGTGGAGCAATGTCTCAAGTGGTACAGTGCTATCCTTGAATAAAAAAGTTAAGGTATAATGCCCAGGCCCTGAGTTCAAGCTCCGTAGCAGCTTAAAAAAAAGCATAGGGAAAAGTGAGCTAAGCTCAGATTAGCACATGGTAGAATACTGAAGATGATAATTCATGCATAAAACTATGATGCTATGTAGTGTTCCTGTATTTTCAAATATGGCATTTTTATTGAAGTGATTTACTGGGTTTCTATTATCTACAACAAAAAATCAAACTCCTTAACATGTGACTTCTTATCTGTAGTCCTCATTCACCTTTCATACATCTTATTCCCCAGGCACCATCAGATGGAGTCATAAAAATCCTTACTGTTCGTTGAACATGCTGTATTCTTTTTGTGCCTTCATGACTTTGGGATTTTCTTCTCCTAAAACACTGAGTTTATTCTTTCAAACTGAGTGTAAAGGTTAACTCCTCCATGAACTCTTTCTTTTCCCAGAGGCAGAATCATTTGCTCCTTTGTCTGTGTTCTCATACTACTTTGTAGATACTTTGGTATAAATCTTGTAATATTATCCATCTACATGACCCTTCTTCCTAGATTAGAAGTCTCCAAGAAAATATACTATATTTACTTTTCTTTTTACCATGCTTGGACAAAGTTTGGCACTTTAATAATAATGAATGGGGTTGGGAATGGGGCTCAGTGGTAAAGTGTTTGCTTAGCATAGATGAAGCCCTGGGTTCATTTTCTTAGTACCACCTAAGCAGAAAGCCAGAAGTGGTGCTGTGGCTCAAGTGGTAGAGGGCTAGCCTTGAGCAAAAAAGCAGCTCAGGGACAATGCTCAGGCCCCAGGACTGGAAAAAAGAATGGATGGATGAATGAATGAATGAATGTGTGAATAAATGAGAGAAGAAAGGCAAAAATGAGCATCAAAGATGCAACTTTTTAAAGGAATCCATTGGGTTCAGAGAAAGGAAGCAGATTCTTAAATCAACTCTAAGTAAGTGAAAAAAACCTGTGATATGTTAAAAAAAAAGCTTATTGTGTGAGTAACTACATTAAGTAGAACATGACATCACATCTCATGTTTAGTTCCATCTATTCTACATCTATTTTCATTTAATCACACTGCCACATCAAGGGTTTGGAAGAAACATCTGAATTCTTTATTCAACATGGGACTAACTTTATTGTGTTTAGATTTGCTCTCTAGTGACTTTTGTTTCCTTTATCATTTTTTTCATTTTTTTTGTAGTGATACATGACTCATTGGAAAGGTCATAGTAATAGCTCTCATAGACTCTTTGTAGCACAGTTAGGTCTGTGACTTCTTGAGGCTTTGTGTATGTTCTGATTAAAATATGGACTAAAGAAACAAAATAGGATGTAATAAATAAAAACGTTATGCCTAGGTTTTATTAAAGTCTTTCCATTTTATTCCAGTGAGATAGCAGAGATTTATATGGTAAATAACTTGAGAGTTCACACAAAGTAGGCTGAGAAGTCAAGATATGAATTTAGGCAGAAGCCTGCTTTCAATATACAAAATATAAACTCAAAAGTGGTAATTATTGTGATAGAAAAAGGAGACTTGTATTCAGCAACAGGATACACTGAAATATGGAAGATTACTTATTTCTCAGATCTGAAGTCAAGCGATATCTTTTTAGTGATTTCACAAATGAAGTAAATTAGTCTCATAAAAACAGATTAGAATAATCTCAATTCAAATATGACAAATATTAATTCAATATATATTTTAGCTCAACTTAGTAAAAGTCAGCACATGTACTTGAATTTCTTCATCCTATTCGTAATGTTCCCTGAAAGTCACTTACACATTTTTTTTCATGTGGAACAAATCTACATGAAAGTACATGATGAAGAAGGTTTTCAGTCAGTGCTAAATTCTGCCCTTCAGCTCATTTCCTTTATATTTGCAATAAAAAATTACTTATATTTCTTGGCTATTAATTGTCAGATAATTGAATATCAATGGATAGTATACTGAATGTCTTTAAACATGGACAAAAAATTGGTATCAGTTTCAGTTTCTAAATCAGGTAATAAGATTTTTCCTTGTAAGCAAGAAAATTAAAGATTGGCTTGCTAAAATTTTAAATTTTATAAAAATTGAAATTTTGTAGTTACCTTTATAAGGTCCTAGAATTTTTTTTTTGTCAGTATTGGGGCTTGAACTCAGGAACTAAGCACTGTCCTTGGACTTTCTCAAGACTAGAGCTCTACTATCATTTGAGCCACAGCACCATTTCTGGCTTTTTCTATATATGTGGTACTAAAGAATCGAACTTGGGTCTTGGTGCATGCTAGGCAAGCACTCTACTCCTAGGCCAAACTTGCGGCCCCCTAGAATTTTTTGAAAGGGATTTTTTTTTTTTTTTAGTAAAAGGAATATCCACAGACTGGCTAATTTATAACCAATGAAATTTTATTTGGCTTATCATTCTATAAAATTCAAGAGCGCACTGTTCTTATGTGAAGGCCTTTTTGCTCTATCTCCCCACGAAAGAAGGCAGAAAGGCAAAAGAGCATGAATAAGAGACTGAGAGGGTAAAAAGAAACTGCTTTTACAAAATCATTTTCATAATAAAGTCTTCTATCCTTGAGGGCAGATCACATGATCATCTCTTTAAGATTCTACCTCTTAATACAGTTACGATGTTAGTTAAATTTTGAAGGAGGCAAAACTATAGAAGTAATCCTGAAAATCAATTAAACCTTATAGCCTTAGGGAAGATAAAAGCAAAGTTATGAAACAAGTTATTACTTGTCAATTTAAAAAATACTTATTGAATGCTCACTGTTTTTCTCAGACATTGTGTTAAAACTTTCCTTTGAATCCTTGCAGAGCTTACTATTTAATGTGACAGCGGTTAATCTTTAAAGTAATGAGAATTGGAGACTGATGCCTTGAAGGAATATATAGGATTCTCTAGAAATAAAGCAAGGCTTCCCAGGAGCAATGATGGTTAGGCTAAGACCTCATATATTTGATATGATTTATCTGTCTTTATCCTGAATCTTACTAAAATCTTAGATTCTTTTCCCTAAATGATATAAATAAAATTGAAAAAAGGACTTTGATATCAAATATGATTTAAAAATGTAAAATTCTTCATATAGCTGCTAATAAATCTGAATACCTAAATGTAATACTCATGCTGTTTGTTTGGTTTTTGAGGCAAGAGCTCACTGAACAGTATAATATGTATCATATATATGCATATACTATATAATATGATAGTATAACTTGACCACACAAGCTCCTCTTGCTTCAGCCAATCCCAAATGACAGCACAGACTACTACTCCTTGCTTAGATAAGACAATGTTATAATAAGATATACATTGTCAAGAATTCACTCAAGAGCTACATAACAGAACAGCATAGGAACTAATGGGGGAAGATTAAAGATGCTATCAAAAAAGCACTATTATCATTTAAATAGAAAATGTCCCTAGCAAGCTCACATGTTGAGGCTGTGTTGCCCCAGATGGTGGCACTGTTCAGAGAGGTGCTTCAAGTTTTAGGATGTGGGGCTTAGCTGGAAGAAGTAGGTCACTTGCAGCATACCCTGAAGTTATTGCTTATTATGTGTCTTCTTCCTGTCATACTTTCTACTTCCTGACTACCATGATGTGAACTGATCTGCCACATTTTCCCTGCCATGATGGGTTGCTCCTCTGAAACCTGAAGCCTAAATTAAACATCTTGGATTGTTTTGTTCAGCCATTTTGCCATAGAAATGACTGTCCTCAAAAGTCAATTTTATGTTAGTTCTGTGATATTTTTGAAGCGCTAATTCTTGTATAATATAATTTCCCATAATTTATTTGTAAAGATACATAGCTCCTATATTTTTAAGATATTTATGTTCATATATATTCTGTGAAACTAATGTCTTTATGAAAAAAACTTAAGAGAAGAAAATATCAATATGGGTGCAGAAAGAGCAAAGAAAATAACAACATTTAATAGAACCCAGCAAGGCACAGTTGATTTCATATATATGAGAATGGTTTAATAATTGTAATAATAATCTCTTATTGTAGCTGCCTGCTAAGTCTAATTTTCTGTTATAAACTTGGAATGGAATAGAGGTATGTATGGTTAGTTCAGCATTATAAAATTACTATATAAACTAAGAAATAAGGGAAAACCTGATCCACTAATAAAAATGCTATAAAAAGTATTTTATAAAGTTCAACTTTTTATACTAAAATTTGCATTCAAAATAAAAGAGCTACCTGATCAGAAACAAAATCAAACTGTGTAGCCATTAACATACTTGAATGTAGAAACAATAAAAGAATTCCCCTTATAATCAGAAATAAGATTGAGATAGACTTTTTTTTCACCATCTTTAGTCAGTGATGACTGGTAGTCCTAACCAATATATTGAGGAAAATAAAAGGAAGAAAGACTAAAAGAATAGGAAGAAAGCAAAACTATCATCAATCTGAAATGTAAAGTTCCAAAAAAAAATAACTCCAAAGGAAATGTATTTTAAAATATATACATTTGAGCTGAGTGCCAGAGTCTTTTGCCTGTAATCTTTGCCAGAAAGTCCATGAGACTTCAATTAACTACCAAAGAAACTCGAAGTGGATCTGTGGCTCAAGTGGTAGAACACTAGCCCTGAACAAAACACTCAAGAACAGAAGCCAGGTCATGAGTTCAAGCTTCAGGACTGGCACACAAAAATTACATATATATATATATATAATTGTATGTAACTATAATTATGTATATTTGTTTTATAATGTATAATTATGCATATAATTAATTATTGTATGTAATTATTGTATTATATGAAATTAGTAAAGTATTTAAGATAGGAAAATTAATAAAAGGGCTTAGTAATTTATAGATGCATCAGTTAAGAAAAAAATCAAATTAGTCCATTTTAGCAATTGTTAGAGCAGAGAAAATGCAATCTTCAAAAAGTTTACTCATTGTAACTACATCAAAAGTACAAAGTATCTTAAAATATATTCAACAAGTGCTGTCCATAGCTGTGCTTGTACAATGGGAACTCCAGTAAGTTTCTCTGTTACAATGGCCAATTCCTTCTTCCAGACACAAGTGTATTTTCCAACTTCTACAGCGTTTCCATCACCTGTAGCACTAATAAGACCCCACATTTATCAGCTGACTAAAGGTCTACAATGAAAGAGGTCCTTGCTGGGATTTCCATAGAAGGTAGGATGGAAGTGAGACCGAGCTAGTAAACAAGAAGAACTGTGAAGGAGTCAAGAAATCACAAG
Source organism: Megascapheus bottae (assembly GCF_031878675.1). NCBI lineage: Eukaryota > Metazoa > Chordata > Mammalia > Rodentia > Geomyidae > Megascapheus > Megascapheus bottae. Next base: position 50,500,014 of record NC_143519.1, on the reverse strand, counting down.
GACATATTAAGGGACCTTAGCTGTTATTTTCAAAGTGATTCTAGTCAACTCCTTTTAGAAATCCTTTTTATGAAATTACCCTGGAGTTGCTAAGAAAGAAGTAAGATAATAGACATGAAAATATCAGGCCCAAGATTTTGTGTTTCAGATTCTGTTCATGAGTTAAGAACAGGACTTTTCTAACCTGGTATATTTATAATGATACCAGAAGTAGTACTTAAGAGATTTCCATTTGGTCACACTACCTACAGTAATTAGTACCATTCTCATCTTCATTTTTCAAATGAGCCAGCAATGGCAGTTCCTTTAGGCACCTATCAAGCTGTGTCTTCACCAGTAGGCAGAAATAGGCATCTGCAGTGATTAGAAAAGAGTAATACTAATTTGTCAACTGGATGGCCTGAGCCCCTAATCAGCTATCCTAGGTACCTATTCAGTGTAACTTAATTTTTCCATTTTTTTATATTGTAGGAGTATTTGTGCTGTTTCAAACAATTTCTACTTTAAATAGCACAATGGACTCATTGACTTCCTTATGACCATTTCTCAAGGACACAAGTGTTCACTCATTCTTATGTCTTCCAAAATGTTCTCTGACACATTTTTAATACTCAATTTCTGTGTCAAGGAATAAATGAGATTTTTCTCAAAAAGATATAAATATTTAAAATGCATTATATAATTCCTTTAAAAAATATTAGCCACATCGTCATACTCTTTTTCCCATGGAGGAGTCAGATTAAGAGACATGATTTCTGGGAACTATATTTAACAATGTGCTCAGAGTTGTCATGTTCCTTTGCACTCTCATTCATTAGCCAGATTGGCCAGGCACAGAAAGCTTCCAAATAATTACCTAAAAGTATAATTTACCCACCAGTTCAGATTGAGGAAATTAAGCTCAGTGTCATATAGAGTATATTTGATAGATTTACAAACAAGTCTGCCTATTTTAGACTCTCTGCCCACAAAATCCCTGTGATCTAGATATAAATATTTAGTTAAATGAAAAATTTAGCTAGTCACTTGTGGCTCACACCTGAACCCTTCCTACTTAGAAGCTAAGATCTGAGGATTGAGCTTGATTTAGCTGTTTATAATGTATACACATTTTACAACATTGTGTTAAACACAATATATTTTTGCCAATTGAAAATAATACTTTGGCACCAGTGGCTCATACCTGTAACCTTAGCTTCTCAGGAGACTGAAATCTGAAGATCACAGAAGCCAGCCAGTAAAGAAACTCTGAACACATCCCTAATTAATGACTGAAAAGGCCGAAAGCAGAGCTTTGGCTCCAACAGTAGTGTGCTAGCCCTGAGCAAAGAAAACTCAGGGACATGATTGTTGCTCTTAATGCACTATGTTATTTCTCATCTCTTTTGTTGTCCCTTGGTTATCTCATATTGCTACAGTATCTTACCTTGTTATCTGATATATTGTATATATGTTTATTTGTTTATTTGAAATAGGATAGGGAAGGGGGAAAACAAGATGCGGAGAGGGGTGGGGAGAGGAAAATAGGGACAAAAACATGAGAAGGGGTAGCAGTGTTTGTTAAGTAATGCACCTTCTATCTGGTGAATATAATGTAACCTTTCTATTAATTACAATAAAAATATATTAAGAAAAAATACGCAGGGACAGTCCCCAGGCCTGGAATTCAAGCTGCAGGACTGGCACCTAAAAAAATTATAAATACATAAAACATGTTGGTTTTCTTTCTAAAAAGCATTGTAAAATATTCTTTTTTTTTTTTTGCCACTCCTGGCATTTTGGCTTAGGGGCTGGGCAATGTCCTTTCGCTTTGGCAAGGCTAGTGCTCTACCACTTGAGCCACAGCACCACTTCTGGCTTTATCTGTGTATGTGGTACTGCAGAATTGAACCCATGGTTTTATGCATGCTAACCAAGCACTCTACCACTAGGCCATGCTCCCAGCCTTAATATATTCTTATATAGTATTATATTTCACCTTGATATTATAAAATGAGTGTCAATTTATAAACAGATGGCTGATCATAGTGTGAAATGTCTTTGGAAAAACTAGAAATGTTTAAGAATATTGTTACATTTTATATACATTTTCAAAACCATTGTAATTTTTAGTGTACTTATTGAAATAACAATAATTAATTAATTGAATTATTAGTTAAGAATAGCTATTTGAATGTGGAAAAAAAAACCTTGAGTTTGTTTTCTACAGGATTCTAAAAGCCTAGAGAACACTCTTACAACAAATTATCAGAAGAAAGAAACTTGTAAAAAACTGAAAACAACTAGTCTTAATGTTTTGCCAAACCAAATGTCAACTGAGACCAGGCCAAAATCTAAGGTAGGTTCCCTTTATCACAAACTACTCTGGTAGAAGCATCATACTTTCCTATACAGTGCTGCTTAACAAGGTAAAGACAGAAATACATTCACACATTCTCTCCTTTTCTTGTTGATACTAGAGTTAGTATTAAAGATGGGCCAGTGTTTTATTACCTGAGGGAAACTATAATGAAAATAAATATAGCTGAAATATTTAGAAAATTGGGAAAAATACTTTTTGCTGTTACAGTAAAATGGTTTGTCCAGTGTGGTAAGAGTGAATTGTATGCACATTAGTTAATTTCTTAATTTTAGTGGAAAAATATGTTATACTTAAAAATTTCCTTGGTTATTAGTAGGAAGTTATTGAGATAATCTGTTTCTCATAGTTTAGGGATTCAGAAAAGAAATAAAAGGTTCTGGAACACATTTATACTACATCAAGTAATCCTATCAAATATACTTGTTTGTTTGTTTTTTGTCGATTATGGAGCTTGAATTCTGGGCCTGAGCACTGTCCTTGAGTTCTTCAGCTCAAGGCTAGCGCTGTACCACTTGAGCTGCAACGCCACTTCCAGTGTTCTAGTCGTTAATTGGAAATAAGAGTCTCACAGACTTTTGTACCCATGCTGGCTTTGAACCACAATCCTCAGACCTCTGCTTCCTAATGTAGCTAGGATTATAGGCATGAACCATTTGCACTAGGCCAGAAATATAGTTTAAGTAATTGTATGATAAACAATTGTATGATAAACAATATCCAGAGAGATTTTTGCATTTTTGATATATTAAAATTGAGGAGGGAATGGAGAAATCTTTCTTACATTTTGTAGTATTTAATCAGATAATTTTTCTAAATGCTTAAATATTGTTTAAACATTTTAAGTAGATCTTAACAAGTCCTGAACAATGTTGGATGTACTAACAAGTAAAATAATAACTTCTAAGATTTTATACAATTGGTGCTTGATTTATCAGCCCCTGACTGCTTCATGATATAAAAATGTAATAATTTTATGAATAAGTATGAAGCTCAAAATTATGCTTCCTTCCATTAGGAAGCAAAAAAACCTTTTTTAATTACTTGAAAAGGAATAATTTGAGAGATTACTTACAAAGATAAGGTCAAGGGAAAACAATAATTTTACAATGCCTGGAATTGACCCAACTGTCTTCAGAGAAAAGTCTGGCCATAACCAAACTGTTGAAGGACAGGAGCTGAAGAGGTGAAAGCCCCTTTATCCTATTATCTTTTAGTAGCTCCCTTTGAATGAATTCATAGAGACACCAAGAAGGAAGGACTCCCCATTGATGCCTTCTTCAGAAACTATGCCCTTAAAAGCAAGGTAGAAAATAGCAGACAATAACAGTTTACAAAATTTTCAGCATACTATAATAAAAGTAATATTGCTGGTTATCGTGATTAATTATATATTCCATATATGATGCACATACTTACATATACTTCCAGTTTATACAACTCTGCATGGCATTATTGTCTTCCTTTGTTAGAGAGAAACCTGGCATTCACAGCATGGGCAAGTTAGTAAGATGGGTACAAATGTTAAACTCATTTAACAGAAAACAAAATTAGCACCACTCACAGGTACAAAACCAGTCCCCAGTGCTGTGTTGCACAGCCCTACATCAACACAAGAGCACAAGAAACTTTTGTATGCATCTTGAAAAACACAATGCATGGTATCAGGTGAAAGAAGTCAATCTAGAAAGGCTCCATATGCTATGATTCCAACTACAGAACATTCTAGCAAAGATAGAGAAACAATAGAAAATATCACTGGTTGTAAAGGTAAGGTAGAAAGAAGGATGAATTGGTGGGAACATGGAAATGGAACTATGATTCTATAATAAATATGACAAAAATCCATAAAGAACAGATCTCCATGTAATCTCTGGAATTAGGAAATGAGGATGTATCAGCATAGATTCATCAGTTAGGAGATGTGGACGGAGTAGAAGACTCTGTAGGGACAAGAGGAGAATGGGAAAAATCTGTAGCTTTCTGTCAATTTTGTGGAAAATAAGTTTAGATTTCAAAGATTAAATCTTATTTAAAATGCTATGTAAATTAAAAGAGAGAAAAATAATATTGCATCGTGACTATGTTTTCCATACCCCACATTATATTTGTCTTTGGTAAAGAATGGCTGAGAAATTATATAAAATTTTTATATATGTTTCCTTCTTAGGACTTTGATATCCCACTAAGGAAGTATTTATTTCATGTTCTTTTTGAAAAGATGAATAATGAAAGTTAAATAGGAGAAAGCCATTATCATTAATCTGATGCTGAAGTTCATTGTCTATTGCTTTTTAAAAGAATGCAATTTATTTAAGAGCCACTTGGGACCTCTCTTAGCTACTTTCCTGCTTTCATTCTGGTTCCTTTGTTTTTACAGTAAGTGTTTAATTATTTTGAAGTAATTAACTTATTTTCAAATTAGCTCATTTATAATAGGACAGGATACATTAAAATTTTATGTAAAATTTGAGAGGTATTTAATTGTCAGACCCACATCCACATAACCTGACCTCCCAGTTAATTCTTAGTAACACTGTCAGTAAAGAAGAGAAATAGCACACATATATTTACTTAGATGTTAATATCAGTATTTATTGAGACTTTGGAAATATTTTATTTGTTTTTATGAGCAGTATGTCTTATGGAGGATATTGTTCCCAAGATGTTCACCTATAAACAAGAAACCCACTGGCAGAGATCTCTTGGCAATGGAATACTTTCAATACAAGATTCCTTGTGGATCTTTAGGCAGATAGCTCATGGATTCTGAAAGCTCTCTGTGCTTTCATAGAGAGCATCCTATTCTAGGGAGTGATCTCCCAAGAGTCAGTTTATGATAAACATTACCATTGGTGACTTTTCTTTCCAAGTAGGAAACAAATCTTTCTACTTAGTTAGGTGACATGTGATCCATACCTCAACCCCATAGATAGCTGATGTGTATTCACCCATTTGATTTACTATCAGTATTAGCACTTTTTTCAGGCTAACCGGCAAAACTAAATTTCACTCATAATGTACCTGATGTATAGAATTCCTTGTCCAACAGAGTATATTCAAAGAACACACAATTGTTTCTGAATGTAGCCCTGCTACAAAGGACTTCAATGAGAGACCTTGTGTTAGCTTTGTATACTATTATACAATACTTGAGAAAATCAACCTTAAAATAAGGAAGAATAGTCTGCTGCAGTGGCTTCTTCCTATAATCCCCACCTACTCAGGAGGCTGAAACTGGAGTTCTGGGTCAGGCTGGGCAAAAGTTTATGAAATCTCATCTCATCTTAAGCAATGAAAAGCTGTGTGTGGATTGGCATGTGCCTGTTATCACAGCTGCTCGGTAAGCATTGACAGGGGGATCAGTTCAGTCCAGTCTGGGAATCTATGTGAGAACTTATTCTAAAATCAATAAAAGCATAGGTATGGGGGTGAGATATGGATCACACGTTACAGTGCATGCCTGAAAGTAGAGTTCAAACTCTACTATTGAAAAATGATGATGATAAGAAGAAGAAGGAGGAGGAGGAGGAAGTGGAGGAGGAGGAGGAGGAGGAGGAGGAGGAGGAGGAGGAGGAGGAGGAGGAGGAAAGAAGGATACTTTGGAGATTTCTGTTCATTATCGGTTGTCCTATTGCTTTGGGGCCTATATGTCATAGTGCTATTGTGATAGAAGTAGCCATCTGTAAAGGTTCCACCACTTCCCAATACTACCACAAACTGGGGACCAAGCTATTAGCACATAGGTCATTGGGGAACATGTATCCAATAAAAGTATCACTCTGAAGGTTTTAATGCACTTTTAGTAGAAAATGTCCAAAGTATGGAAAATGAGCTTCTATCTTAGTAGACCTACCTAGGTCCATGACTCTCAGATGTAGCTTTTCTATGAACAAACTGAAATGTAGTAGCTGTGTGATACACTACCTACCAGATTAAAACATGGGGGACAGCTCAGGACTAAACTGGATTCAAGCATTCCAACCAGACTCAAGAGTCAAAGAGTTCAGGTGCCATGTTCAAATAGTATTATGCTCTGCACAGAGCTATGGTTTCCAGTTTGCATGAAATCTCACCAAATTATGAGTCCTCAGGGTGGGTAATACCAAAGTGGATATGTTCCTGTACATCTTTATGAAAACATCATAACATTATGCTATGAAAACATTCCATGAAGTATGAAATAACTTAAAAAAATTGTCCATACCAGGTTATTAGAAACAGCAAAACCTCTAAATATGAGTGATGAAAAAGCCAAGAAAACCTATTTGAGTAAGCCATGAGGGCACCATTTGAAACTTTGATGCCATTCTGACTCTGTGTTCTTCACTTGAAAGATAGTGAATATTTCACTTTTAAGATCAGAGACTCATGATTTTTGGTTCGTTTACTAGTTCATGAGGATTAAGTGAATGAGTGGGTTGCATTCTGGGTAGGGAATATTGGTGAGGTATGGAGTGGCCACTCCATATGTCTTTTATTATGGAAGCCATATCTGCAATTCTCATTCTCCTGAGGCCAGGCTTTTGATCTGGTTTTTCTTGGCAATCTCTAACTACATGTTGGGATACATGTCAAATTAAGTATATCAAGTCTTGGACATTGTATCTTTTCTTGTTTCAGTAGAAGGTACTTTTAGTCAATTCATCAATACAACAAAAACTTAATGGGTTTCATGATATTAAGAAACAAAATACTTTATTGACAGAGGCCTTATGTTCATCAGAAATTCTTACAATAATGTTTTTCGTCCAGATCAGGTTTATTTGTTTTGTTTTGATTTTTATAAAAGTACTAGTGTTTTGATGGTATGTTGCTCTTTCCATTGTCATCTTCCATATCTTTAATTATATTTCTTTCCATTCCTTGAATTATGATAAGAAAAATAATCACAAATAAGACATCTTTTCTCTCTATAAGAAAGCTCAACATTTCTAAGGGTGTTCTCTACAAATTATAGAAAATAGACAATGAAGGCATGGAGGCTTACATGCCAAGTTCTCAGCTACTCAGAGGTGGCAATGGTTGTCCAAACAAACTAAAAAGTGCTAGAGCACTACCTTGCAAACATGAGTTTCATCACCAGAATAAGAAAAGGCAAAGAAAAAAATGCCAAAGGGGCAAGGTTTTATATACTACCCAAGTAGCAATAATTTTTACTTTACCCGAAATAGAGAGGAGAATGGAAAGTCAGATAATGGGTCCTTTTTTTTTAACTAGTCCTAGGGCTTGAACTCAGGGCCTGAGCATTGTCCTTGGGCTTTCTCAAGGCTAGAGCTCTACCATTTGAGCCACAACACCACTTCTGGCTTTTTTCTATGTATGTAGTACCAAGGAACTGAACCTAGGTCTTCATGCATGCTAGGTAAGCACTCTACCCACTAGGCCAAACTTCCTGCCCAAATAATGGGTCTCAAGTAATAGTTTTCTGTGTTGGGGGGTCATGTATATTCTACGTACGTCCTGGAACCCATTAGAAAAGATAAAGAAGAATTAAAGGATATCTGTGATTTCTTCTTCATTTTGAGTAATCTGAGAAATTAGAAATTTGGCAAATGAAGTTGTACTTAAGCAAGGAAGGGAGTTAGCTGTAGAAGGGAGGGAGGAGACAATGGTTCTGGGAACAAGAGTCTGTCTCTTGATGCATTTCCTTAGTTGTAACTTTCAACATATCCATCTTCCACACAAGTTCTGTCCTGGAGTCTACATTGGTTGGAGAAAGTTCAGAGGATGTTTTCATGTTCAAAGGAAGGAGAATCTCATGTGAAACATTTCTTCCCAGAAGCAGCTATAGGAAAAACTGAGTTAGTGTGGCCACTAAGTAAAAAACAGCATTTCCCAAGAGACAATCTGTACATACACAACAGGCTAGGAGATGTAATAGACAAACTGTCTTACTCTTTCCTTTATATTGAATTCTATGAAAATGCTAGGATTAACTCTTCTAGAATGTTTAAGATCTTCTGTCAGTGACTTGTAGATTCTGAGGGTTGCCATAACTATTATACACCGAGCCAAAATTGCAAAAAAAAACATTTATCTCAAGACAGCACATAGTGTGATTGAAAATATGCAGCTAAAAGCCTTAGATGGCTATACTACCTGAATCTACCTTTGAAATTTTCCCAGCTACCAACCAAACATTTCCCCTTCTAAATTATTTTTAAATGAACTTTTAAAATATATTTTTATTGTAATTACTAGAAGGGTTACATTATATTCGCCAGATAGAAGGTACAGTACTTAACAATCATTATTACCCCTTCTCATGTCTTTGTCCCTATTTACAACCCCCATCTTATTTTCCCCCCTTCCCTATCATATCTCAAATAAACATATATACAACATATCAGATAACAAGGTAAGATACTGTAACAATGTGAGATAACCAATGGAAAACAAAAGAGATGAGAAATAACATAATACATTAAGAACAATAGTCACACCTTATATGGTTCTTGTTTCTGTATCTTAGAGGTCCTTTCATTTAGCCTCATCCTATATGGTTTTATATATCTAGGTTTTGCCCTATTGTAAACCTCTGATAGGAAAGTCCAAGATTTATACTAATTATGACAAGTGAGGGAAACCATTGAGCTTATGTTCCATTGAGTCTTACTTCACTTAATATGATTTTTTCCAAGTTTTTCCATTCCCTTACAAATGGAGCCATGTCATTTTTTTCTGATGGCAGCATAGCATTCCATTGTGTATAAATACCATATCTTCTTGATCCAATCATCTACTGAGGGGCATCTGGGTTGGTTCCATATCTTTGCTATGGTAAATAGTGCTGCAATGAACATCGTTGTGCTAGTTGATTTAGTATGTCCTTGTTTCTAAATGATTGGGTAAATGTCAACTAGTGGGATTGCTGGGCCATAGGGGAGCCCTATGTTTAGTCTTTTTTTTAAGATTTTTTTTTTGCCAGGCCCAGGCTTGAGCTCAGGGCCTGAGCATTGTCCTGGGACTTTCTCAAGGCTGGAGCTCTACCACTTGAGCCTCAGCACCATTTCCAGTTTTTTTTCTATGTGTGTGGTACCTGGGTCTTCATGCATGCTAGGCAAGCACTCTACCACTAGGCCAAACTCCCAGCCCTTATGTTTATCCTTTTGAGCAACCACCATACTGCTGCTTTCCATAGTGGCTGAACGAGTTTGTACTCCCACCAGCAGTGTAGTAGTGATCCCTCCTGGCCACATCCCCTCCAGCATCTGTTGTTATTAGATTTCTCAATCATGCCCATTCTAACTGGAGTGAGGTGGAATCTCAGAGTTGTTTTGATTTGTATTTCTTTTATGGCCAGAGATGTCGAGCATTTCTTCATGTGTCTATAGGCTATTCTTTTTTTTTTTTTTTGCCAGTCCTGGGCTTGAGATCAGGGCCTGAGCCCTGTCCTTGGACTTTCTCAAAGCTAGCGCTCTACCACTTGAGCCTCAGCACCACTTCCAGCTTTTTTCTATGCATGTGGTACCAAAGAATCCAACCCGGGTCTTTGTTCATGCTAGGCAAGCACTCTACCACTAGTTCAAACTCCCTGCCCAATATAGGCTATTCTTATTTCTTCTTCAGAGAAGACTCTCTTTAACTCTTTGGCCCATCTTTTAATGGGATGGTTGTTTCTTTGGAGATTAGTTTTGGAGTGATTCAATTTTTTGAGCTGTTGATATATTTTAGATATGAGGCCTTTGTTGTATGGTTGGTGAAGATCTTTTCCCACTCTGTAAGCTTTCTAGTTAATTTGCTAGCTATGTCCTTTGCCATAAGAAGCTCTGTTGTTTAATGCAGTCCCACTTATCCAAACTGTCTTTGATTTGTTGTGTTTCTGGGTCTTTATTAGGAAAATTCTGACCTGTGCCAGGGGACCTAGTATATCTCCTACTCTTTCTTGTAAAGTTTTACCTTCGAGGTCTTTGATTCGTTTGGAGTTAATCCTGGTGCAGGGTGACATAGAAGGATCCAACTTTAGTTTTCTGCAGGTGTTTAACCACTTCTGCCAGCACCACTTGTTAAAGAGGCTGTCTTTCTTCCATTCTATTGTTCTTCGCTCCCTTATCAAAAATTAGGTGGCCATAGGTCTGTGGGTTGATTTCTGGGTCCTCAGTTCTATTCCATTGGTCCTTAGGCCTGTTCTTGTGCCAGTACCAAGCTGTTTTGCTTACTATGGCTCTGTAATAGACTGTAAAGGTTGGTATTGAAATTCCTCCTGTGCTATTCCTTATGCTAAGAATTGTTTTTGCTATATGAGGTCTTTTATTATTCCATATGACATTTTGGATTGCCTCTTCTATTTTTTTAAAGAATGACATTGGGATATTGATGGGTATTGCATTGAGTTTGTAGATATCCATTGGCAAGATTGCCATTTTCATGATGTTAATTCTTCCAATCCAGGAGCACGGGAGGTTTTTCCATTTCCTCAGTTCTGCTTTAATTCCCTTTTTCAGGATTTTAAAGTTTTCATTATATAGGTCCTTTACATTCTTAGTTCAGTTAATACCTGGGTACTTTATTTTCTTTGAGGCTATTGCAAAAGGAGTTGCTTTCCTATTTGCTGCCTCAATCCTCTCATTTAAAGAAACTTTTTTAAACATGGCATATCTGAAAAAAAATACAAGACTTTCATTCTAGTTTGTTTTATAGCTCTTACTGATTATAAAAGTTTCCCATGTAACTTGAATTGATAGCCATATTGACTGTTGTCATAAACTATACACCCTGTACATTGGTGCAGCTCATGCTGGTGCCAAAAGTTCTGCAGCAGATGGCCAACTGAGAAAGATCGGCTGTCTATGGTAATAGGGTGCTTAGAGAAAATCCACATTTACAAGTGAAGGAGGATATATAATCTCAATGTCATACAAGAACAAGTCATTCTGCAGGTGTGTACTCAGTGCCTAATCTGTGTAGCACCTTGAGAGAGTTATTTGTGCTGCTTTGTCTCAATGTAGAGCTTAGGAATGTTACTAATTCGTTATCTCTTACACAGATTGCAGAAACAATGATTTCCTCTGGTTTCAAGGTTTCCCAACTGTTGATTTTCTGTGCTGTACACATGGAGTAGGGCTTAAGAACATTTTACCCAGGAAGGACAATGTGTTCTGCGGCCTTTTGAATTGGCTATTGTTAGAAAAACATTTCCAGCAATGTTTGTTAAAGCATTGCAAGAGTAGGAAAAAAACAAGATGCTACTCAGAACAGAGCAGGGGCAAATGGCATCTTCACCTAAAGTGAAGGGTGGAGTCTGAAAATGAAAAATTACCAAGAGCAAACATCATGGGAATGGGAGGTTTTTAATAATATAGCCTGATAGGATTCTTGCTAAAGGCAACCAAGTTGGTCAGATGTTACCTGGTGGGTGATAGGGGTGAGAAATCACAGTCTAACACTGAGGGTTGTTAGATACCGATATATCAGGGTTCTTGTTAAAATCAAATTTTACCCAAAAGAAAGATGATTCCTTAGGTGATCTTGGGAGAAGATGCAGGGGTTGGACTAAAGTTTGGTCAAACAGGGAATCTATTAGTGTTTGCAACAACCATATGTGACTTGATAAAGGCAAATCCCACCTAGATGGCCCTACTCAAGGGCATGATGTTATTAGGTAATAAAAACAGAGTGGGTCTATGAACAATGTAGTAGGGTTCTAGAGCTGAGAATCATCCAGGAAATCCTCCACCATGACAGAGTGCAGGAGAGACGTTTATGATCATATATGTCAGCTTCCTCATGTTCAGGTTCCTTAGTAATTGCACAGCTGTCCCTGGAGAGTATATGAGACAGATGAGCTATTGGTTGTTGTAACTGTCACACTCACTTTCAATCTGCAGCATCTTTGTAACCTTTCCAGACAGCTTTATCTACAGATGGAAGTTCCTCTCTCAGAGTTACACCATAGGACCTAAATGAAGATTCTCTTCCTTTCCTATCTCCTAGTAGCAAAAATGGAAGTCCCTTAGTCTTTCCAATTTTCCCATCATTTTACTGGAAGAAAACTGAGAAATAACTCCTGTGTAGAAGGAAGAACTCTATACATTTGCCACCAGTCTAAATATAATATTTCAAAAAATTGACACAGATTTACTTAGTCACTAAATTATTATCTTGGTGAATTTAAGGAATAGTTTTATAATCCTATATTTTGAAATGAGATGCCCAAGTCAAGAAGTCCAAAGCAGAAAGTAAATTTGATTGACTAAATTCGCGGCAATATGTAAATTACTAAAAGCCCTCTATTAGCACTCTTGGAAATATTTGCATTTTTAGGAGACTCTCTGCTGATCCAAATAAATCTGTGGTAAGGAGTAATTTTGTCATTGTCACACAGTAAAATAAAAACAAATGAAGCCATGATCCAGACACTGTCTTAGAGGCAGGGGCAAAATGCAGGCAGACTCATTGTCCTATGACTTGTACGTTTTCTACTTCTGATCTCACTCTAGTTTCCCTATCATCTTGAACCTGTCTTTGTTTTGTGGGGATTTTTTAGGGGGAGGAAGAAGGCTATTGTTTTATTTTAATAACTCGTCCCATAAGCAGAAATTGAAGACAGAAAAAAAGATCCTGGTAAGGAAGAATAGTGGGTCAGGTTTTTAGAGACAAGGCTGTGACTGATTCTCTGTGTTCTGATGATTTGTAAATCAGGTTTGTGTGTATATATCAGCAATCCACAATTGTTTGTTATAAATGTACTTGTGTTTGGATTGATTTGTCTATGAAAATATCAGAAGTGTAAGATGGCAAGCCACAATTGAGAGACTAACTTCAGCTGTAGATGTCAAGACTTGGAAAACATCCAGCCCACTGCTCCCTTGGGCCAGGTTAATACTGCCTGTGAACTTCCTCCAAGATAATCAACCAGTTCCACCATTCATTTTTTTTTTTTTTGCCAGTCCTGGGCTTGCTCTCAGGGTCTGAGCACTGTCCTTGGACTTTATTTTGCTCAAGGCTAACACTCTACCACTTGAGCCTCAGCGCCACTTCTGGCTTTTTTTTCTATGTATGTGGTACTGAGGAATCAAACCTGGGTCTTCGTGCATACTAGGTAAGCACTCTACCACTAGGCCAAACTCCCAGCCCCCACCACCATTCATTTTTTATTAACTCCATGTTCTCAGAGGAATCTTCACACATTCCCTTGAATATCAGAACTAAATTTATTTCATTTCATGAAGTACTATTTTACTGTATGTAATTATCCAAGAAGCCAATTGTACCTTCCAAGATAAGGAGGAATATTTGTGAATATCCTGCCCCTATTCTTCCTATTTTGCTTTAAGTCATCAGACTGTTTAAGGAATTAGGGAAGTTAGGTTTTTTATTCCTAGTGGAATAATTACAGCATCCGCACACTTGCAATTAGTAGCACAGAGTAACTAAAAATCTCTTCTTCAGAAACTCTTTTTTGCTAAGATAAAGGTCCTCAAAAGAAATTGGCTTTTTAGCTAATTCATATCACTGGTGATGTTAATGTCTACTGGAAAAGAAAATAGGATAGGAGACATGGATTTCATTTGAGAGAACAAGTGAATGGCTCTGATAAGACCTAGGACTTAGAAGTGAAAGTTCTAGGTCAACACTACCCAGAGACGTTTGACTTGAACTACATTTGAGTTTTCTAATAGCTACTTGGGGGAAATAAACAGCAAAAGAAAATAAGTGAAATTAATTAATGTTAATAACTTTTATTGAAACCAGTGAAAACATGTTATCATTTCATTATATAATTAATCCACCAACTTTTTCTTTTTGCATTCTGTCTTCAAAATCAAGAGTGAGTGTATTTTGCACATATAGCTTATCTGGATTTGAACTAGTCACATTCCAAATTCTTCAAGTGACGGCTGGATAGAGCAATTTCAAGAGCTAACACAAATATAGAATTCTTATGAAATATAAGTTGTACAGAATGACAAGAGTAGAAAGCTGGACATGGGTGGCTAATACCTGTAATCCTTGCTATGGGAAGCTGAGATCTGAGGATAAAGATTTGAAGCCAGCTCAGGCAGGAAAGGCCATGAGGCTCTTTTCTCCAATTAACCACTAAAAAAATTGAAGTGAAACCTGGCTCGGTGGCTCACACCTATAATCCTAGCTATTCAGGAGGCTGAGATCAGTGGACTGCAGTTCAAAGTCAGCCCAGACACTAAAGACCATGAGACTCTTATCTCCAATTAGCCACTAGAAAACCAGAAGTGACACTGTGGCTCAAGGAGTAAGGTGGTAGTCTTGAGCTGAAAGCTCAGGGACAGTGCCCAGGCTCAGAGTCCAAGCCCAACAACAACAACTGGAAGTGGAGGTGTGACTCAAAGTTGTAAAGCGCTACCATTGAGCATAAAAGCTCAAGAACAGTGCCCAGGCCCTGAGTTCAAGCCCTACAACCAACAAAAAAAAAAAGAGAGAGAGGAAATGAAGAGAATTGCCTAATTTTGGACAGTGGTTTCCAAGAAATAGATTTTTTAAAAAGGAAATTTATGTACACGGGATATAACTTACTGAACAGGATTCAGGTGGATTGAAAACAAAATGGTAAAAATATAAAGAAAGCAATTCAAAAGCCCCATACATATAGAAACCTAAAGTGTATAGCAGAAACCTAAAGTGTATAGCAGACTCCTGAAGCTAATATACATAATTACTTCCCTGGATTTAAGTGAGGCCCAAACCTCAGCTCTGCAATAAAGTAATTTATGTATATGTAAAGTGTTTTGTTAAATGTGAAGCTCATAAACATTCACTAGTTATTTTTATTGGCTAAAGAAAGTGCTGTTTGTGTAGATGAGCTATCAGGGAAAATCCATCACCACAGACCATCATTGTGAGAAACTTACTTGCCTCTTTAGACAGCAGAGGGTTACTGGAGGTCAGGGAGGGCTATTTTCCTGTTGAGGGAAATCTGAGATTTGCTTTATCAAAACATTTGTTACTCGTAATTTAGAACCTTTGACCCATTATTCTCATTTTATATTTAGTGTGAGGGTATGTGATGCTCAATAATTATTTTCCCCCTCAATATGGCCTTCCAGTGGCTTCATAAAAGTGATAAATGGCTCTTCTTGGACATACAAACCAGAGATTGGCAGGCAATTCAAAGTTTAGATTTCCCAGTAGAGCCATCACTACCATGGAGATCATACACTGATTCTCCTTAGCTCTGAAATATGTTAAAATTAGGCCAGGATTTTTTATGGCCTCAACTTCCTTCTGCTCAAAGGCTTTTGTACCCTTTAGCTTTTGTGTCAGTTATTGCTCTGTTTTCCAAGTTGTATCCCCTTGGAGTAAGTAGCCGTTCACCCATGCTCCTTAAAGCAGTCACTTCAAGTGGCTCTAGGTTTTGCTGAGACCATTGTATGTAGGAGAAAGATTACTTTCCTGGGAAATGGCTTAGGAAGACATGACAGCATTTTTGCACCAGGAGACAAGTGAATTATTTGACAGCATGTCCTAAAAATCAGTGCACTCAGGGCATTGCATGTTCTGCAATACTCTATGAAAAGTATACCATTTTATTAAAGGAGAGGATTTTCTCACACTTCATTCTGCTTGAACTTCACAATGACCTTGTCAGGGCATTTGAAAGATAGCACATTTTAGATGTGGGAACTGAAGCCAGAATATTTGGATGATTTGACCAAAACCACACCAGCATCAAGTAGTTTTGTCTCTCTGTACCATATCATCTCCTCTTTTACATCTTTATAAGTGCTATTTTCTGCACTACAAAACCTGGCAACAATATAGCTACTTGCTCTCTTTATGGCTCTGCTCCCATTCTTTCTAAATCCAGCTTCTACAATTTCTGCTCACAATTCTAGGAGATTTTTCCCCCCTAGGAATCTTGGTCAAACTGGGACCTGGGAAGAAAGAGTTAAAAAATGTTTGAACTTAGATTTGATGGCCTCATAGTGGTAAGCTCTATGTGCTTATTCATTCGACTGATTTTCTTTAAACTGTTGTTATGGTCTAGTTGGGAATCTATAGTATTACCTATAACCTAAACATCAAGGAGCAGTTGCAGCCTCTTAAAGACTGAAGCTGCCCCAGGATTACTGCCTCTCATCTGTGTGGTCTAGACATGCTGTTCAAGTAGGTAGCCCAGACTCCAGCTGTAAAGGGAGCCTCCTCAGGAAGAAAAAGTGCTCTGTGCCCCTCTCTCAATTTCCCTTGTTCCACAGGCTGTCAAACACTGCCCTCCACAGAGTCTTTAAAGAAACTTCTCCTTTCACTTTCATTGCATCACTTTCTATTATTGTAGTCTCCTCTCACTTAGCAGTCTTCAAATCCCGAGACAGAAATCAGGTAACAATTCCCATATGGCCCCCACCCATGACCTCATCAATAACCCATTGAATTAAAACACAGCTGACTTGCCTTAGGATGAGTTATTTCCCTAAATATCCTCACCATTTTTTTTCCAATCCAAAGTCTCTGCTGAGCCCACCCTGTCTATTGGTTTACACAGAGACAAATACAAGGTTGTTGGTCAAGCTGAAACTACCACCACAATTTCCCCCAAACATTGTATCTATTAAATATTCTGTTACTCACTGTGAACATGTTTTGAATCAAAGCCAGGTTTTCTGCCTGAATGCCAAATCCTTACCCAATTCTTAATTTTCTTTCATGTCCCTTCTAAGGATGTCAGAGAAAACTGGTGTGTAATGGGTATATTTCACAAATATTAATGAGTTAAGTGACTGAAAGACAACTTTTGGGTGAAAGATTAGATTGACTTTTCTTAGGCATATGTCTAGGTATTTCTATTAGTAAATACTTTCCCCATAGACTAGGGGCATGTTTCAAACTGTAGAAGTGCCTACCTAGCAAGTACTAGGCCCTGAGTTTATAATCCAAAAATTCTCTTAAGAAAAAAAAAAGCTATTTATTAACAGTATTTTTTCATCTTCAAGGATTTTCTTCCTTACTAACATAAATAAATGTTAGGAGTAGATTGTTAGGGTTTTTATTATTAGTGAGGGAAACACATAAATGACTATAGCACTGCATTAATTTTGAAAATTAGATCTCAAACAAAAGCCATATAACAAGTGATTGTTGTCCTTAATGTACTATACTATCTCATCTCTTTTGTTGTCCCTTGGTTATCTCATATTGTTACAGTATTTCAACTTGTTATCTGATATATTGTATATATGCTTATTTGGTTATTTGAAATAGGATAGGGAAGGGGGGAAAACAAGATAAGGGGCAGGGGTGGAGGGAGGGAAATGGGGACCAAGACATGAGAAAGGGTATCAATGTTTGTGAAGTAATGCACCTTCTATCTGGTGAATATAATTTAACCCTTCTATTAATTACAATAAAAATATATGGAAAAAAAAACTAGATCTCAAGTGAAAAAAACCCACTGAAAGATTTTAAGGAAGATTACCATAACCTTCCTTAGATTATGAGCTTACTAGATCTGTTCAATAAAAAGATACACAGATGCTCATAAACACAAAATACTGTATTTAGTAGTTTTAAAATTTAACTTTTGTCAGGCATAGTGTAAGTGGTTTTATGTGGTGTAGAGTTTAAGAATGAGCCATGAGAACTGCATCTTTAGGATATAGCCAAGTTTTAAAAAAATTTCAGCACTTACTTCCTTTTTGGAGAGACTTCAAGAAGGAAATGAGATTTCCAACTCTTTTGCTTTAAGGAGGAAGAGTCCAGTAAATCTCAGACCTCTCAGATTCAAAACCAATTGAGAAATATATACAAATAACAGAAAAAGAAAGCATTGGTGGTATATTCATAAGCATAGCTGCCTTTCAAATAACACAAAAAGATCTGGAAAGCATTCCAAAAACCTCAAATTACCTGTATATTTGCTACTTGTTTCTTTTTTTTTTTTTCTGTCTTGGGGCTTGGACTCTGGGCCTGGGCACTGTCCCTGAGCTCTTCAGCTGAAGGCTACTGCCCTACCCCTGGGCTTGGGTGTTGTCCCTGAGCTACCTCCTTATCCTTGAGCACCACTTCCTGTTTTCTAGTGGTTAATTGGAAATAAAAGTCTTATGTTCTTTAGTGCTCAGACTGGCTTTGAACCGCCATCCTCAGATCTCAGCCTTCTGAGTAGCAAGGATTACAGGCATGAACCACCAAGCCCAGCTACTTGTTATATTCTTAACAGACTTTTTTTTATTCTAGGAGAATCAACTGGACATTTTCAGGTCTCTGTGGAAGATGAAAGGCTAGCAAAGGATCACCAAGTGGTTTCAAAGGAGAAATGAAAAGAGAGTGAGCCTCAGGTGCCTAGTGATCCCTTTCCTTATTTCATGTCAGATAAGCCAGGGATCATCAAACTCTCTGCAGAGTGTCAGGGAATCAATATGTTAGGCTTTAAAATGCCATGTAGTCTTTCTCCCACCCACTTGACACCATGGTTGTTGGTAATAGCAGATATAGACAATAAGTAAGCAAGTGTAAACAAGTGAAGGTGGGAGTTATTTTTCCAAGGATGTCTTACTCACTCATTGGGTAGCTTCAATGATAGAGATGCGTTGTCTTACTTTTGAAGGTGAGAAGTCAAATCTTGGTGTAGGCACAACATACCTACAATGAAGCTTTTGAAGATTTTCACATTTTGAGATATTGGTAGGATTTTAAGCTATTCATTTTGAGGAGGCACAATTAAACTCATAAAAGCTATACTCCAGGGGCCGGGAATTTGGCCTAGTGGTAGAGTGCTTGCCTAGCATGCACGAAGACCCAGGTTTAATTCCTTGGTACCACATACATAGAAAAAAGCTGGAAGTGGTGCTGAGGCTCAAGTGGTAGAGCCCTAGCCTTGAGAAAGTCCAAGGACAGTGCTCAGACCCTGAGCTCAAATCCAGGACTGGCAAAAAAAACCCATACTCCAATAAAAATTTACATATGGCATGAAAAATTAAATGACATATATCCTGAGAAATTCTTTGTATTTTTCAACTCAGCCATTTAAAATATGTATATAAGTTGTACAAAACTGGGCCCAAGTTAGAGTTAACCTCCCTCTGAAATAAGTCACTCCTCTCAAGAGGAAAGATTAAGTAAAGAAGAAAGGAGCCAAAATATATTCTCTAAGCCTCATTCCTTCAGAGTTGGGAATTAAGTGGGATTGGAAATGTAAGGAATAGCATTTCACATGTCTCATGTCAGACCTTGGCTAGCTTAGAGACAGACTATATCCAAGGTAGATTGGGTGGTATTATCCTGTATTTCCCAATGGTAATGCGATTATCTAAATAACAGAGAAGACATTAAAATAGTAAAAATAAAATTATCAAAGAGATAATGAATTTAGAAAAAGGCAATTTAGGAAGTGCAATATGCAATGTTGATTTTAGACCATTTAAAATCCATAATAGATTCTTAAAGGAATTGCCAAAGTGATTCAAGTGGGGACAGAACAAAAGTATGAAACTTTGAGGAAAGAGTGGTACAGAAATCTGGACTGAGGCTGCAAGAACCTAGACTATGGGCCAGGAGTTTGGCCTCATGATAAGAGTGCCTGCCTCTGGGCCAGGAGTTTGGCCTAGTGGTAGAGTGCTTGCCTAGCATGTATGAAGACCCAGGTTCGATTCCTCGGTACCACATACATAGAAAAAAAAAAAGCTGGAAGTGATGCTGTGGTTCAAGTGGTAGAGCTCTAGCCTTGAGAAAGCCCAAAGACAGTGCTCAGGCCCTAAGTTCAAGGCCCAGGACTGGCCAAAAAAAAAGTGCCTGCCTAGCATGCATGAAGGCCAGGGTTCAATTCCTTGGTACCACATACATAGAAAAAACCAGAAGTAGTGCTGTGACTCAAATAGTAGAGCTTCGGCCTTGAGAAAACCCAAGGACAGTGCTCAGGCTCTAAGTTCAAGCCCAGGACTGTAAAAAAAAAGAACCGAGACTGAGGTTTTGGATAAAATATGTAAAAGGAAGGTATTAAACAAAATATACTTCTTTGGTGTAATTTTTCTAGCATTATCCTATTCTCTTCTTTTTTTAAAATTTTTCTTTCTCTTGCGGCTCTACCACTTGAGCCACAGCACTACTTCTGGCTTTTTTCTATGTATGTGATACCAAGGAATTGAATCCAGGTTTTTGTGCATGCTAGGCAAGCACTCTACCACTAGGGCAGGATCCCAGCCCCAATTCTCCTATTCTTGATGGGTCTTGTTTATGAGTGTTCATAGTGTTCATTGTTCTTTTTGTTGTAAGAAGTAAAATGAAAACACATCTATCATAAAATTTAGTGTAGATAGATACAATTTTAGTTTGCAATCTGTTTTCAATTCTTAATTTCCTATGATTATTCTAAGTCTTTATATGCCAGTGGTTTGCTGCATTATATATTTTTTACTACTCTTCATGAATCAAGTGATTATTGTAAGGGATGATCTAAGTTACTCTAAATTACACTCTTTAAAATCTAGACATCATGCTATATGACTCAATATAACCCCTGTATACTTCATTATTTGAAACTTCCAAATTGCCTAAACTTAGGCAATTTAACAATCTTCGGACTTTAGACAAACTTAAAATTTAACAAAGACCTCAGAACATTAAAGGCTAATGATTTTTCTATGAAAATACTAACAAAGATTCTGCAACTTTTTGTGAAGCTTCTGCTAAAAATTCTTGATGTTATTAGTGCCCCAAGAGCTAGGTAATAAGATTACTATTAGATTTTTCAGCTCTAGACACATAAACCACCTAATGACGCATTTACTTTAAGATAACCAAACACCAGAACTCCTCAATATTTATTTTGTTTTCTCATCTCAGCAGTTCCCAGAGACAGAATTTTAAATTCCAGTAGACGTGGACCAAGATTTTTCAGTTTAACTTTCTCCTTTCTTGTTTTATTATTTAGATCTTTTTTTAATTTGCTTCAGTGGTTTTATGATATGGTGCCTTTCACTGCCAAGAGACACAGAAGTTTTTTTGAGAATAAGTAGAATATAAGTAATAAATGATTGTGTCTCATCCCTTTGTCCAGGTGTATTTTCCTCTATTTCTTATTTTGTGTCCTTAGTTCACTCCTGATGCTATCTCAGGTTGTAATTGTTTTCCTCATGAATGTCTCAATTAATACCTCCTATCTTGAAACCAAAATATATTAGATTTCAGAAATATATATTTTTGTTTTGTTGTGTTTTATTCTATAGAGACTAGTCTAGCCTTAACTCATGAGTTTCCTGCCTCAGGTTCCTGAGTGCTGGGATTACAGGTGTGAATTACCACTCCTGATACCCATATGTCATCTTAAAAAAAAACAAACTATGTTGTTTTTTTTTAAGGTGGTTGAAAGAATTAAAATTAAATAAAAAATATTTTAGCTTTGTTTCTTGGGATTCTTTGGCTTGAAAATGACAGAGGCACAACTTCATTTCATTTAAATGTATAAATAAATCTACTAAATTCAGATAATTTGAAAAGCCTACCTGTATAGTTTTAGCTAAAACTAGATTCAAGAGCTCAACTTAAGATCCCTTTGTTTATCTCTGCTTTCTAGATGTTGGTTCCATGTTGGGCAGGTGGTCCCCCAAAATAAAGCAATGAGGACTAACAGCAGTTCTGGTTTCCATTGCTCTGGCAGCAGCTATTCCTAGGAGAAAAAAATGCAAAAGTCCATTTTTTAACATCAATTTCAGTGGAAATTTCCAAGAGAACTTATATTGTCCTGGATTTGGTGATGCGACCTTCTTTGGACTTACAGAGGCTGAAGAAACTGAGGACCTATTTAGCCAGGGTCCCATGTTGTAAACTTGATAGAATCCCAAAAGTCATCAACCCCATCCAAACCACTTGAATTCAGAAGGGAGAAAAGGGAGTTCCCCCAAAGAGATTCTGTGTTATCAAATCTTAACCATGCCTCTTGTTAACCATCTACAAAAATTTCTAAATTGGGCCTTGCTTAATATAATGCAAATTATATTCCTGTCCAAGAAAATCTATCTTACCACCACTTAAGAAGAGAAAACTCTTGCATTCATCTTCTTACTTTTTTTCCAATTTAATTCTAGAATCTCTAAATTAAGGTATTTTTCTTGGTTAAGCTTAAATATAGATTCTTGTTTCTTGGCTAAAAGAGACATTAGATTCAGTTCACTGCTGAAGACAGAAAACACTGTTGGTGCAATAAAACTTCCATTTGGAAAAGGAGAGGAAGGCAACTGGTAAATATCAATCTCTAGTTTATAACAACTGTCTCTACTGCTGAGCAAAGACAGCAAGAACTCAGTGACCTGGCAATGGAATAAGCTGTTCAACAGTCTGATTGACCTCATCCCCATCCTGTTTTCCAAGAGGAACTGCCTTTGTCCCATGTACTGACCTGATGGATGGACTTAGGGGGTGCTTTTGCTAAAACAACTATCCCATTTCATTTCTTCATGCTGGTGTAAGTTTAAGGCTTCAGATTTGCCTCAGGAGTTGGGTGTTCCAGATGTGTCTGGCAACAACACTGGGTTTTAATGTCCTGCCTTTTGACTTATCCATTTGGAACTTGAACTGGGAGACATTGGGCAGAAGTCCTACAGACCCAACTCCTCAGTGATAAAATTTGTGGAGACTGATTTTGAGAAGAATTTTAACTTTTCACCTTGTTAATCCTGGGAAGTATAGGTAGCAGCAGGGAAAGGAAGCTTGAAGTGTTTTGAATCCCCTAGTTTATTAGTTGATCCAAATTCCAATTTGTCTTCTCATTATGCATCACACTTGTGCTGACATTGCATGAGGGCAGAGATTTATACAACTGATATATGAAAAGCTCCTGGTTATCTGCTGCAAGCCTTTTGCAGTGCTGAGTGCAGGCAGTAAAAATGACTTGATTATTCATAAGAAATAAATGTTCCTTTCTCTTATATCAGAGAAATAAAAAAAATCTCTTGTTTAATTAGACTTCTTAGTTATTCTACTTCTACTTATCAAATGCTTCATTATTTATGCAAATCAAAAAAACCCAGCTCATAAAAGTTTAAATAGAAGGAATTTATTAGAATTCTCAGAGATATAGCTATTTACATATGTACTAATTGTAGAAGTTCAGTGTCATCAGGGCAAATTTTTTGTTGTTCTTGTTGTTTCTACTTCTTGATTTGGTTATAGTATAAAATTGTGTCAATTGTCAACAACTGCTATTGATGCAGTTGTAAGCTTTCTTTAGGCTCAGAGGTAGCAGCACAACCAAAATTGTAAAAGCAAGCATTGTTTAAGCATCCCTGACCTAACAATCTGGAATTCTAAATGGCCCAGTCCAAGGCTTTCTGAGAGCCTCAAGTGTAAAATTTCACACTTGACCTCTTGTGATACAAGGTCACATACTCTCATTAATGATCCTGTGTAAAATTTTCTTCAAGCAATGCAGAACATAATGAATTTTGTCTTCGACTTAGGGCCCATCTCAAAATACCTCATTATTTATATGAAGATATTAAAAAAAAACACAAAAATCTCAAGCCCTAAGTACTTCTGGTCCCAAACAGTTCTAATTAGAGTTTCATAACTTGTATTATTTGTTGACTTGTCTGTATCACCTGAACATTTTCTAGGACATTACTGGGTCACAGTTATTCTAAAAGATTTTTTAACAGCTATTAATTATTTCTGAATCCATGGAGAGAGACAGTGAGATTGAGAGTATTTTTCCTGAACATATGTTGGATAAAAATGTTAATATCACAGGCACCAGTGGCTCACACATGTAATCCTAGCTATTCAGGAGGCTGAGATAATGCTTCAAAACCAGCCCAGGCAGGAAAGTTCATGAAATACTAACCTCCAGTTAACTACCAGAAAACGGGAAGTGGAGCTATGGCTCAAAGTGGTAGAACTCTAGCCCTGAGTCAAAGAATCTCAGGAAGAACACCCAAGCCTTGAGTTCAAGCCCCACAACTAACAAGAAAGAAGGAAAGAAAAAAAGGAAGGAAGGAAGGAAGGGATGAAGGAAGGAAGGAGGGAAAGGAGGGAGGGAAAAGCTAATATCTCATATATTGAGAAAATCATTTTTTAAATGGAAGGCTAATTCATAAACATAAGTTATTCTTAATTACATACAATCATATAATTATTTAATACATCATTTCTATAGCATAATGATTATTCAAATTTGGTCCCAGAATTCTATTAACTTTTTTAAAGTTATTAAATACCTCAAAAACATTGTGGATTATACATATTGATGATGTATAAGTTAGACATCAAGCTGAAATTTTCCAATTAAATAAAATCATGTTAATAATAACCCCACTGGGCCGGGAGTTTGGCCGAGTGGTTAAAGTGCTTGCCTAGCATACACAAAGACCCGGGTTCAATTCCTTGGTACCACATACGTAGAAAAAAGCCGGAAGTGGTGCTGAGACTCAAGTGGTAGAGCTCTAGCCTTGAGAAAGTCCAAGGACAGTGCTCAGGCCCTGAGCTCAAGCCCAGGACTGGCAAAAAAAAATAATAATAACCCCACTACATATTAAAAACCTAGAATATTTCAGGAGAACATTATTATATTTTCCAAAAAGGGGTGTGTGTGTTTGTGTGTGTGGGGGGGGGGGGGTTGGTACTAGGCTTAAACTCAATGTCTGGACATTTTCCCTTAGGTTTTTCACTCAGGTATAGTGATCTCTCACTTGAGCTCCATTTTCTGGTTGTGGCTGGTTACATGGAAATAACAGTCTAATAGATTTTCCTGTCTGGGCTGGCTTCAAAGGGAGATCCTTAGATCTCAACTTCCTGAATAGCTAGAGTTATAGACAGGAGCCACTGGCTCCAGGCAAGAAAAGATTTCATATATATATGTGTGTGTGTATGTACTTTAACTCCATTCTTTGCTATATTCTTTTACTTTTTTATTAACTACTTAATACATGTAAACTGAATGTTCACATCTACTTCTGCTTTAATTTATTTCTATGTTCTGTTGGAGGAAATTCTAGCCCTCACAGCTGAAAAAAGTGAAATGTTTTAATAGACTTTCTTATACTACACTCAAACTTATGAAGTGATCATTGTTTCACATTTACAACCTAAAACCAGAACAGAAAGGTCTTCACATTTGGTTACAATAAAATCACTGATTATATTTGCTGTCTGAAACCATAAATATGCATGATTTCATAACATCATCCTTGGTTATTTTGAAAAGTTGATTCAGTGAATTCTGTGGGTATTTTGCAAAACTTTGTATATTTAGAAAAAACAAAAATGAAGTTGGTACATTTTATCATGTTATATAAAAAATTAACTTATATTGCTATCATTTGCTAAAATGTCTATCGATCTCCATCTGGTAGATATGAGTTTCTCAGACTTAAAACCTTTTTAACTTAAAAATTAAATTTTCCTTTGGAATTTTATTACTGGCAACAAATAATTCCTTTTAGTGACCAGCTCTGATTGTCATATTTAAGAAAAGATCTTTGAATCATTCTAATCTGAGTAGATATAGTTTTTCTCAGTATTCAGTCAGATAACAAATGGCCTTCCATGGGAGAAGTATCTGGTTCAGCATGCAACTCACATCAGAGGTGCTTTTTCTTAAGCAATTTCCCATGCAATAAAAGTGCTTTATACTTACTTCTTGTGCTGTCACACAGAATATTAAAAATTGGGACATGGTAGACTTGAGATTCAAGATCAAGAAAATTATATTTTACTGCTTCATCAAGGACATTCTTTTTTTGTGTGTGTAACAGCAAAGTTTATCAAATGTTCAGTATCTTGGAGACGTACATCTTACATTTTTTCTAAGCAAGATGCAAATCACAGTGTTACATAAAAGTTCAAGCCATTGCTTTCTCAACGAACAAAACTACACATAATAGTACCTTTATTTTTAGGTTTGTACATTCATAGAGATGTTATTCATAGACAAAATTGTGGCTTTTCCTTATGACAAACCAAGTGGGAATCTTCTTAGTGATTTTATTTGAGAGTAAGATGAGATGGATAAAATGGTGGCTAGACACATTCTTAATTCTTTGCTTACAAACTGGAAATTAGAGAAATTTTACTCCATGATTTGCGATTGACTTACCTTGGAACAGTAAAAAAAAAAAAGTCAGGCCAGGAGTTTGGCCTGGTGGTATAGTGCTTGTTTAACCTGCACAAAGCCCTGGGTTCGATTCCTTGGTGCCACATACACAGAAAGATCCAGAAGTGGTGCGGTGGCTCAAGGGTGGGGTGGGAGCCTTGAGAAAGCTCAAGGACAATGCCAAGGCCCTGTGGGCAAGCCTCAGGACTGGCAAAAAAAATGTCCATAGAACACAACAGATGGTATCCTTCTCTTTGCCAGAGAGATTAAAAAAGGAAAGAGATTGGGAATGAGAGTGGTTTTAACTGGGGTTACATCTTTGGCTCATCAAGACTGACAGGTACAACCTCACACCTTCTTTTTTTTTTAAATTTTTTTATTGTAGTTAGTAAAAGGGTTACATGATATTTGCCAGATAGAAGGTACATTAATTCACATACATTGATACCCTTTCACATGTTCGCACCTTCTTTACTCATCTGTCAGCAGCTCTCCTACAATGCAATCATAGCCTATGATGCACCAACACCTGTCCTACTGAGGGAAGAAAGGACATTAGTTTGAGGGAGAAAAAATTGGGAAAAGTTCAGCCTTCTGCCATCTTTCCCCTGCTCTAGTCCATCCTTTAAAACATGCACATGTACATCTACCCTCAACTGTGAGTGATTCCCAACTCAGTTCTCTTCCTTACTCACACTGAATTCATCCTGATTTTAGGCATTTTAACAGTTATAGCACATGTCTTGTCTTTTCTTTTTTGGTCCTGGGGATTGAACCCAGGACGTTGCACTTGCTAGGCAAGCACTTTGTTACTGAGCTACATCAATGTTCAAGAAGTAATGTACCTACCCAGTATCTGAGGAATATAACCGTAACTCCTTAACCCCTCTATACATTACTCCAACAACAAAAATATAATAAAAAAGTTATAGCAGTAAAATGGTTTAAAAATAATGCATTTGTTTAAGTTTATACATCTATATCAAAGTGTTTCTGCACAGCAAATACAATAGGAATGTCAAGGGATTGGCTACTTTTCAATGAAATGCTGTTACTACTCAAAACATACGTAGAGTTTTCAGCTTTTATTTTCAATTTACTACCTGAGAATCTCAACTAATCAGCAATTGTGTTTTGAGTATATTGCACTATAGTAGACACTGTAAAGTGCTGCATCTGAAATATCCTTGCAGAAACTCACAATTAGTGACAAGCTGGTGCAAGAATCCCACTTGAGAACTACTTGAATGCCTGGTCTACAGGTGTAGTTAGTCAAGACTCTCACTGGACCTGCATAAGGAGACACTCAATTCTCCTTCTCTTATTTTCTTTCACGGGAATCCATTTCCAAAACCTGTACAAGAAAACCAGCTTGCATTCCATAAACCTAACAAATGGTCCGTGGATGGGACTAATATGGAAAACATCAAGGACATCCTTAAATAAAGCTTGTACTTTGTGTGACACTGAAGGACACAGTGGTGGGTGGTACAGTTTGGAGACACCTCCTTGATTAGTATTATGACACCAAGCAGTTTTGCCACCATTTTCTTTTCCCCACCAGGACAAATATCAACATCATGAAAAAAGGCATATAACATCTCAGTATTTTAAAGCAAGTAATTTTGTTCTCACAACCCTCTAAATGATCAGAGCCTCACAAGTATTTGAATACCATACATTGAGACTTATAACTTAAACCAAAAACAAAAATCATGAACTACTACTTTGGTCTTTCCACCCATTTATTTATTAGATTTTTGGCAAGTTCTGGGGCTTGAAAAGCCTGAGCACTATTCTTGAGGTCTTTATTGTTTTTGTTTTTGCTCAAGAATAGTTCTCTACCATGTGAGTCACAACTCTCCTGGCTTTTTGGTGGTTGATTGGAAACAAGAGTTTCATGGTGGTTTCTGCCCTGAGCTGGCTTTGAACTGTGATCTTCAGATCTCACCCTCTTAAGTAGCTACACTTATAGTTGTGAGACACCAGCACCCAGTATTATACACTGATTTCCAATCTGTCATTTTTCTCATCAAATTAGACTGAAATGTTCAGTTCTAAATTCAAGAGTCCAAGGGAAAAAGTAAATTCAAACAGAAATAATAAAAAATACTGATCCTTGGAAAACTTATATGCTAAACAAACTAAAATTGTCTCTTTTTTATTTTTGGCCAATCCTGGGGCTGGAACTCAGGGCCAGAGCACTGTCCTTGGGCATTCTCAATTCTAGCACTCTACCACTTGACCCACAGCACCATTTCGGGCTTTTCTTCTATGTATGTGGTACCCAGGAATCTGGGTCTTCATGCATGCTTGGCAAGCACTCTACCACTAGGCCAAACTCTGGTACCTGTCTTGAGCATATTCAGCGATTGTTCTACCAGTCAAACCATACCTCTAACTCTAATTTTTGCTCGTTATTTTGGAGATGGGGTTTTCTTTTTTTTTCTTCTGTCTCTGTCTCTGTCTCTGTCTCTGTCTCTGTCTCTCTCTCTCTCTGTCTCTCTCTCTCTCTTCTCTTCTCTTCTCTTTCTTTCTTTCTATCTTTCTTTTCTTCCTATCTTTCTTTTCTTTCTTTGTAGGTCATGGGGCTTGAACTCTGCCTAGGCATTGTCCCTGAACTCTGCAGCTTAAGGCTACAGCCCTACCCCTTGAGCCAAGCCCCACTTCCCTTTTCTAGAGGCTAATTGGAGATAAGAGTCTCAGGTCCTTTTGTGCCAGGGCTGGCGAACCTTGATCCTCAGATTTCAGCCTCCTGAGTAGCTAGGATTACAGGTGTGAGCCAAGGCGACACCGGACTGGAGATGCGGTTTTCATAGACTTTTCTGTATAGATTGATTTCAAATTGGTTCTGTGGATCTCAGTCTTCTGAGTATCTAGCTACTCTTACAGATGTGAGCCACCAACACCTGGCTCAAGACTTGCCTTTCTTTTAAAAAGTCATATTTTATTTAAGAAATTTACTTATTACTGTTTTTTGGTCGGTTGTGGGACTTGAACTCTGGGCCTGGACACTGTACCTGAGCTCTTCAGCTCAAGGCTAGTGCTATAACCCTTGAGCCACAGCTCCAAGTTCCCTTTCTCTAGTGGTTAATTGGAGATAAGAGTCTTACTGACTTGTTCCTAGGCTAACTTTGAAGCATGATCCTCAGATCTCAGCCTCCTGAGTGGCAAGGATTTCATGGATGAGCCACTGGCACCCCCTAAAAAACTTAATTTTAAGGAATAATAGTTGTGTATTTTTGTATCTATCTGAAAGCACACATTGTTTTATAACTGATAATATTTTCATTATTACATATGAAATCTCACTTTTGTGAAATGAACATTTTCCTCTCTCTCTAGCCTAAGTGATGTAAAAATTAATGATTTCTTGGGCACAGAGAGGACATGTAATGTTCATTTTTCTTTCTCTATCAATTTACTTTTCCAGTTTGTAGCGGAAGCATAACAAAAAGTAGATTGTAGATTCATATGAGGTTGTGCTGTCTTCTTTCTTTCACTTATAACTGAACATCAAATTGATGTGCATAGGACTTTGGGAACCAGTTTGTGGCACATTAAGATGGAGGAGTTGTCTGGGAGTGTGGACTAGTGATAGAGTGCTTGCCTAGCATGCATAAAGCCCTGAGTTTGATTCCTCAGTACCACATATGTAGAAAAAGCCAGAAGTGGTGCTGTGGCTCAAGCAGTGGAGCTCTAGCCTTGGGAAAGCTCAAGGACAGTCCCCAGGCCCTGAACTCAAGCCTGGGACTGGAAAAAAGTGTAGGGGAGTTATCATTTGTGAAGAAGAGCCAAAGTCGATAGTTGCATGGGTGAAAATAGAATAACAAAGCCCATTTTCATTGTAAAAAAAGCAAAGGTAGGACAATAAAGAGTAATAGAGTAAATTTAATTCACCCTCATTGTATGCATGTATAGAAATATTATATGAAACACTTTATATAATCAATACATACTAATAATGAATTTTGATTCAAGTGGTAAATATAAGAGTTTTCTATAAAAGTCAAGCCTTTCTTCCTGAGATATCTCATAGAGGGATTCACTGTCATCTTGAATTTCTTTTTAATGAGATCATGTGGAAAATTTGATGAAAAGATGGATGATATGGCAAAGAGCTTATTGTTTTTTCAGTGTTTTTCATGCCATGTGAATTTTTTCTAATACTTAATACTGTTTTCTTTCTGTAAAGATCATGAAGTCTATAAATAACATGTACTGAAACATTACTGTTTGTGTGTGTGTGTGTGTGTGTGTGTGTGTGTGTGTGTAGATCAGTCCTGGGGCTTAAAGCTTCTTAATCAAGTCTAGTGCTCCACCACTTGAGCCACAGCTCCACTACAGGCTTTTTTGAGTGGTTAATTGGAGATAAGAGTCTCATGGACTTGCCTGCCCAGGCTGGTTTTGTACTGAAACCCTCAGATCTCAGCCTCCTATATATCTAGTATTATACATGTGAGCCACCACCAGCATCTGGCTGAAAATTATTTTGTAATACTTAAGAACCATAGGAAGTTGCCATTGCTATTTCCCTTTCTCTGATATTTTTCTGATCTTTAGCTTTATTTCAATTCTATTTTTTTAAATGTATAATTATCATTAGTTAAGAAATCATAAATTAGAATAGTCCGATATTTTGGTCTGAATAGATAGCTTGTCAATATAAGACCTTACTTATACTCAAAATATAGAAAACTCACTGCTAGAGACTGAACATTCATATGCTACTAAAACTCATATATTGAAGATGTGATTCCCATGATGATGATATTTGAGTTTTGGGGAGATAAATTAAGTGCAAATGAGGTTCTAGGGGCAGGCTTATCATGATGGAATTTGTGTCCTAGTAAGATGAATAGGACACAGAAATTGTTTTCTCTCTACCTTCTGAGGGCACAACAAAGTGATGCTTGCAGTCCTGATGAGGGTCATCACCAGTACATGATCATACTACAGCTTAAAACTGGAGTTCTAGCCTTCTCCAAAGGCAAGAGAACCAAATGTTATTTAAGTGCATGGTGTTTTGTCAGGGCTGTCATAGCTGAACATTAATATTTGTTAAGATCACACATCTTCTCTGGCTCAGTTGTGTTATTTGTAAAAATAACAGTATCAGATTAATTTTGAGATTAGTTCCTGTGCCAGAATTTGAACCACAGTCTACTCAAAATACTAGTTCGTTCTAGCAGGGAGAATTTGAGACTTTTTCAAAGTTCCTCTCTCACTTAATTAGCATTTGTAAAGCATTACATCTAAAAATGTCACTTGAAATATGAAGGAGCACACTAAATACCTTCTTTGCTATATTTTCCATAACTTAGAACACAGCAGCTATAGTCTTTACTTTGGATCTTATAGTTGTCTATAACATTCATTACTCTTTATTTAGGGTAAGATTTATTTCTCCTGCAAATATAGTAGTTGAAATTACCATTTAATGTATATTATTATGATATTTAAACAGTAAAAAGCATTTAGAGCTTTAGGTATATATTCTAATTTTCTGTTTATATTTTTTCATTCTATTAGTAGAGATAAATATTCACAAAGCATGTGAATATTTAAAATTATGGAATTAATTGCCACAAAATATTCTAAAATGAAAGGTCTTTAAGGATCTTTAATGAAACATTATTAGAGAATTTTTTTTTTGTGGGTCATGGGGCTTGAACGTGGCCTGGACGCTATCCCTGAGCTCTTCAGCTCAATGCTACCACCCTACCCCTGCGCCAAGCCCCACGTTGTTTTTCTAGAGGTTAATTGGAGATAAGAGGTCCTTTTGTGCTAGGGCTGGCTTTGAATCTTGATCCTCAGATCTTAGCCTTCTGAGTAACTAGGTTTATGGGTGTGAGCCACCACTGCCAAGGAAGAAATTTGATTTGGGGGCTACTTAATCCTTTTTTGTGTGTGTGTGGTTGTGGGAAGTGAACTCTGAGCCTGGGCGCAGTCCCTGAGCTTCTTGACTCAAGGCTACCACCCTACCCTTGAGCCATAGCACCACTTCTGGTTTTCTACTGGTTGATTGGAGAGTCTCATAGTCTTTAGTGCTTGGACTGGCTTTGAACCTTGATCCTCAGATCTCAGCCTCTTGAGTAGCTATGATTACAGGCATGAGCCATCACACTTAGCTTGGTCTATTTAATTTTTACCTGTCTCATTTTCATTGCATTCTTTACATCAACATATCTCCCCAGAGTGTAACTTAGTAGAAAAGATTCTAAGTTCAGACAACAATGGAAGCTTATCAGTTGTCTTGATGAGCTTATAAATATTTTATGCTGGCTTAAAATTCTAGAGTAAATGTGCTATTTTTCTTTGTTTACAATGTACTGGATGCTTTTACAACTCCAGTTTAACAACCAATGGCTTCTAGTAGTATTTTTACTGAAACTAGTCCATGGGTACTACAACTCTTTTTTATTAGTCACTATTTTAATGTTTCATGAATGCTAGTAAAAAGATGCTTGTTATTGATGCACACAGTAAAAGAACTCATCATGTCATAATACAGAGCCTTGTATGCCTGTATTTATCAATTCTCATGGTACTGAAGTATATACTGAAACCACAAAAGTAACCACACATCCTCCAAATCATTTATCATCCACACGCCAGGAAGCTCTCACACATTTAACTCTATCGTCACCAAACTGATCCTTTCCACAATGAGTCACTGGGTCTAGGGGAAGGATGTGACCTAGTCACATTCACAGAAGTATATGGCATATTTGGCACTTAATATATGTTGGAACTGTGATAGCTCTCAGTAGAAAGGAAAAGAATGCTATTGGTCTTGTCAGGTTGCAGATTAAACAGTCTGTTTTATTATTTAATAAACTAAATGGACTTGAAAGTTTCTCAAATAGGAAAGGCAGGATAAATAGTTCAATGCCAAGATAAATATGAAGGATGGTTTACTGATTCAACTATGATTTAGCCTGGTGCGGTGGCTCACATCTGTAATCCTAGCTACTCAGGAGGAGGCTGAGATCTGAGGATCAAGGTTCAAAGCCAGCCCGGGCACAAAAAGATCTGAGACTCTTTTTTTCCAGAAAAAATTAACAGGTTTATTTATAATTGTTATAAAGTTGAACTGCTGAAACTTGTTCACTGAAACGTGTTGACTTGAATTAATGCTTTATAACCCCACAGTTATAAAAAAATTCACACACAAATGAAAATGGAAAAACTGCCAATACTTGATTTCTGTCCCCTATTTTACCACTGGCAATCATATACTTAGGTACCTCTTGACCCCATGGGAGGAAAGGAAATACAAAAACAAAAAAAAAAACCCAAAACCCTAACATTCAGAACTACTGATAACAAGAAAAGGGGGGAAAAAAACTTAGAGAATGAAGTGCTTCCCATCTTAGTGAGTCTGAAGCACACTCCCCACGAATGCGGTGTGCTAGCTGGATATCTTTTGGCATAATTGTGACACGTTTGGCATGGATAGCACACAGGTTGGTATCTTCAAAAAGGCCAACAAGATAGGCCTCACTTGCGTCCTGCAAAACACCAATAGCTGCATTCTGGAAGCGCAAGTCTGTTTTGAAGTCCTGAGCAATTTCTCGCACCAGACGCTGGAAAGGGAGCTTGCGGATCAGAAGCTCAGTAGACTTCTGGTAGCATCTAATTTCACGAAGCGCCACAGTACCAGGCCTGTAAAGATGCGGCTTCTTCACCCTGCCAGTGGAGGACGCGCTCTTGTGGTGGACTTGCGGTAGACTTGCCAGCGGTCTGCTTGGTACGAGCCAGGGCGCAGAGGCAGAGAGGCCTTCCTCACCCCCCTTCTCCTTCAGCTGGAGCTTGGCGAAGGAGAGAGCAGCCCTGGCGCGGCAGCGGCGGCTGCAAACACCAAGACCTGAGACTCTTGTCTCCAGTTAACCTCTAGAAAAGGGAAGTGGGGCTTGGCTCAAGGGTAGGGTGGTAGCCTTGATCTGAAGAGCTCAGGGACAGCGCCTAGCCAAGTTCAAGCCCCGGGACACACACACACACACACACAAACTACTAGTTTTAGCACTAAATACTAATTTTAGCACTTCGTAAACTATTGAATGTTTTTATGATCCAAGAAAAATTTTTATCATTTCTTTACTAGAATGGAGACTATCTAATGCTTCAGTAATGATAGTTTCAACTTAACTGAAAGTAGAGATGATATTTCAGGCTGAGAGTAATCCTGTAAGCAATAATTAAGATGATTGATATTATTTAGTCTTCATGAAAAGGAAGCAGACAGCATGATTTGTAGCTAAATTTTTAGCACATAAACAACATATATGTGAGCATGAGGAACACAATACATCAGTCTTTCTAGGAGAGTAATTAGTAATTTTAAAACAATGAAGATCTTTGAATATACCTGGACTCATTTGAGATCATTCTAATTAAGCTAAGCATGCTTTTAAAAATATTCTTTTAATATTTGTAAAGGTAGAAGAAAGGCCTTTTATTCTTGCTATAAAGAATAACCATGGAGAAAGTCTGATGAAAAAAAGGGGCTCTGTTTGGGCCTATTTCTCTTACACAATATATTTGGAGTTCCATTGAAAAGAATGATACATACAAGATAATAGCAATGCAGCAGAAAGTAGCTTATTACACAACCAAAATTTACACTGAAATAAAACTATATAAAGATTTTGTTTAATCAAAAATTTTAGAGGTTGAAACTGGTCTTTAACATTAAGGTTAAATGATGCACATTTCTTCGTTATTTAAAATTAGCAAATAATGTATCGAATCTGTATCAATGATCATTGTAAATCATGAAATTTCAGAGTGCTGTTCTCTATATATAGCTGTCCTCATATTGTACAAAGAGGTTAAAATTATGGAAAGCCACATGACAGCTTAACACATAGAGCCATACTATAGTTACCTAGGTTTACAGGTGACATAAGTGTCTGACCTCAATTAATATATGGAAAATAGCGATAATATTAAGTATAAGAATTGAAATCGCAGGGCTGGGAGTTTGGCCTAGTGGTAGCATGCTTGCCTAGCATGCACGAAGACCCGGGTTCGATTCCTTGGTACCACATACATAGAAAAAAGCTGGAAGTGGTGCTGTGGCTCAAGTGGTAGAGCTCTAGCCTTGAGAAAAGTCCAAGGACAGTGCTCAGGCCCTGAGATCAAGCCCCACAACTGGCAAAAAAAATAAAAAGAATTGAAATTGCATAATTTGTGGAAATGATACATTAAAGAAGGACTTGTATATTGAGAATGAGAGCATGAGGAAGTTTCTACCAAGAATGAGTATGTGCTTTTCTATTTATGTACACATATAAAATATATACATACGTAAATGTAAGTATATGTAAAAGGAACAATAATAGGTAAATACCTATACTGTAAAGATCTATACCTGTATATCTATATGTAATGTACATCCATGTAGATATTATAGAAACTCCAAAACAGTAATAATGATAGCTGAGTACAGGTTTCTCATACCTGTAATCCTAGCTATTCAAAGGCTAAGATGTGAGGATCATGGTTCAAAGCCAGCCCAAACAGGAAAGTCTGTGAGACTCTGACCTCCAATAAGTTTCTCAGAAAAGGCCAGAAATGTTAGAGTCTTGCGTACAAAGAGGCTCAAGGACAGTGCCCAGGCCCTGAGTTCAAGCTCCACAACTGTCAATAATAATAATAGCAAAAATTAATAAAAACTGTTTTGAATGGACATGTATATACTCTGGCCATTGTAATTCCTCATTTTTATAACTTACCTCAAAGATATTTGTCCTTCTCTGAAATAGAAAATTGCCAAATGTGGAAAGATTATTACTCCAAGATGAAAACAGACATGTCATTAGGAGAGAAAAAAAAAGAAAATAATTTAAAACCATGCCTAAATTTTTTGTCTCTTCTATCAACTTTAAACAAAGGTAATATACACATGACAAGTATTTCTGGATAAGAAAACAGAAAGAAGCAGGCCGCCAGTGACTCACACCCATAATCTGAGGTAGTTACTTAGGAGGCTAAGATCAAGGATGGTGGTTTGAAACCAGCTGAGACAAGAAAGTCCATGAGACTTTATCTTCAATTAAGTACCAAAAAAGCTGGAAGTGGTGCTGTGGCTCAAGTGGTAGAGTGTCAGCTTTGAGTAAAAAAAGCTCAGGGACAGAAGCTAGGCCCTGAGTTCAAGCCCCAGGACTGTCTTACACACACACACACACACACACACACACACACACACACACACACACGCACAATTCCTCCCACACTCACAGAAAACTGAGAAACAAATATGTAAATGTTTTACTTGGGAGTATGAAAGTAAATCAACCGCATGAAGAAGGCATTTATAATAGTCAATATTTACCATTCTGAGGGATTTTCAAATAGTACCACATAGAGAGGAGCTTAGATTATTTGGTAAATCAGCATTTCCTTAACAAGCCTCAAATTTGGGAGATAATATCAAAGAAAACCTGACAGGATGGAGTTCTGGGTATTGTAATTGGCATGTACAATTATACAAATGGATGAAATTTAGAGATAAATTGAATTCTGATTACATTTAAGCCCTTGGATATTCTCTGGACAGGTTTTTTGGTCTACACACAGCTGGTATAGAAGTATCTAACGTTGAACCATATGACAACTAAACTCTGTGTGGGCCAGAATTAAGGGAAGTGTGGGCAGGAAATGGAGCGTCAGAGTCATGTCATGGGAATTCACAGCTTTAATATGGTTCAGACAGACCACACTGTTGACTTTGGAGGATTTGTCGTGGGAACCTTAAGGACAGTCCTTTTGGGGTACATTTGCTTTTATGTTTCCTACTGTGTTTAAGTGGTTTGGGCTAATTATTTCTTTTTGTATTCAGCAGCAGAGAAAATCTTAGATGATGACCTTAATAGGATATATTGCAAAAACTCTGTATTTGGAAATTGCCGTTATTCTTGTATTTGGAAATTGCCGTTATAATTGCTGGTCATTCTTTTTTTTTTTTTTGCCAGTCCTGGGCTTGGGCTCAGGGTCTGAGCACTGTCCTTGGACTTTCTCAAGGCTAAATTGCTGGTTATTCTTATTTTGTTAATTATAGGGGGGAGAAATGCCTATTTTTCAAAAAAAAAGCTATTTGCTCAAGTTTCCAGGCTGATGTTTGGGATTAAGATTGTGTCAGCCAAAGTTCTGTCTTCAGCATTCTTCTCCTTAGCAGTATTCAATGAGTAAAGGCAACGTATCAACAGTAAGTTGTGAAAGGTGATGCAGAAAATCTGAGAATACACCTTAAAGGCTAAGGCTCTATTTGTAAAACTTTCATTCACACACTGTCTTCCAAGTGTTACCTCATTCATTTGAATTAGCAAATATCCATCAGTCATTCACCGCAAAGTTCTCTTCTGAAGATTCAGGATGCAGCAATAACAGCAAAAGCACTGTCCTCCATGAAACTT
Source organism: Megascapheus bottae (assembly GCF_031878675.1). Classification (NCBI taxonomy): domain Eukaryota; kingdom Metazoa; phylum Chordata; class Mammalia; order Rodentia; family Geomyidae; genus Megascapheus; species Megascapheus bottae. Next base: position 50,462,240 of record NC_143519.1, on the reverse strand, counting down.
TGCCTGGGTAGGTGAGAAAACCATAAAGAAAGCACATAAAATATATAGTATATTTGATGGTAATAAGTGCAGCAGTGGGGAAAATAAAGCCAGAAAATGGGTCTTGAGCTGCTACAGGTATGAAGGTTCACAGTTCTAAACTGGTTAGTCATGCATGCCACCCTGAGGAATTTGAGTCAAAATGGGAACTATTATCTCCATTGCCTCTAAACTGGTGTTCCAAGAAAGCATTGTAGCTCTGTCTGTCCCATCATAAAGAGACATTTGGGAAAAGAAAAAATCATGGATAGTCTAACATCCTGGGCAAAACACCGCCCCCCCACCACCCAGTTTTGAGCACAAAGAGACACAAAGACAGCACTGAAGTCTTGAGTTCAAACCCCAGAACTGGCAATAATAATAATAATAATAGCAGCAATATTAATGAAAACTATATTGAATGGAAATATACATACTCTGGTCATTGTAATTCTTCATTTTTACAAATTGGCCCAAAGATATTTATTCCATTGAGCGGGGATTCCATTGAGGCTGTTGATGTGCCACCACTTTACTGACTCTCTCACATTCCTTTTCCACTGAACTCCACCCTTGACTTTGCTTTCTCCATTTTTTAAAATTTGAATGTTAGTTGCACAAAGGGGTTTCATTACAATATTTTCAAATATGCACATGATGTATTCTTATCGAATTAATTCCTTCTCTTATTCCTGCTTATCTCTCCTCCCTTCTTAAAACATTTTCAGTAGGTTTTATTGTTCTATTTTCCCTCGTGCATATAATTTGTGCATGCTCACTATTCCCTATGTTATCTTCCTTCTACCTTCCCCTCCCATTATACCCACCCTAAAATGGAGACTGTTTTATATTACCATTCATTTCTTTTTTTTCTTTTTCTGTTTATTGTAATTAATAGAAGGGTTACAGTTGCATTTGCCAGATAGAAGGTGCATTACTTCACACACATTGATACCTCTTCTCATATTTTTGTCCCCATTTCCCTTCCCCCATGCCCTCCATTTCTAAGGAATTCCATGAGACAGAAGATATGATATTTGTTTTTTTTAATTGGCTTATTCTGCTTCATATGGTGATCTCAAATTCTATCGACTTTCCTGCAAGTGACATCGTTTTTCATGACTAAAATATACTCATACATACATACATTTATATACATATATAATAAATAGATAGATATTTATTTGGCTATTGTTAATAGTGCTGCTACAAAGATGGGTCTACAGGTGTCTCAAGTGTATATTTATTGACTTGTTTTTTTCACCCACATGCCTAGGAGTGCAAAGGCATGATAATATGGTATTTCTATCTTTAGTCTTTTGAGGAACTGCCATTCTAATTTCCGTAGTGACTATACTAATTTACATTCTTTTTTTCTAATTTACATTCTTACCAACAGTGTATAGTGTATAAGAGTTCCTTTCCCCTCACATCCTCTGCAGAATTTGTTGCTTGTTTGCTTTTCTTTTTTTATACTAACAGAATAAAGATTTTTATTAAGCATTATAAGTTGCATTCAATAGCTTCCAGATACGCCACACCACAGTCCATCAACAGTCAATCTGTTGCTTGTTTTCTTGATGGCAGTCTCTCCAACTGAAGTGAGTTGAAATCTCAATGATGTATTTATTTGAATTTCCTCTATGGCTAACATTTCTTCATGCCATTTGTACTTCTGTTCAAAACTATTTATTTGCCAATTTTAATTGGATTTTTTTCTCTCAGTGCTTCATTTTGGACCTTTTTTTTATATATTCTAGGTATTAATCTATTATCTGGTGAATAACTGGCAAAGATTAATTCAGGTATGTTGACACTCGATTCCTTTTCTGTGAAAATTCTTCTTTAATTTGATTTAATTCCCTTAAGGTTTATATTAATTTTCTGAACAATTGGATTACTGGAAAGTGTTTTCCTTTAATAGTTTTTGTTCTTAAAAGTTTTTATTTTTAAAGATAGCTGAATCATTTTAAATTTACTTTGATACAGTGTGCAAGCTAGGGGTCTTGCTTTAGTTTCATACATATGAATAACCAGTTTTTTCACCACCATTTGTTGAAAATGCTATTTTTTCTCCAAAGTAGGTTTTTGTTGTATTTGTAAAATAAAAAAATAAATAAAACAACCAGCTGGTTATACCTATATGGGCTTATATCTCAGCCTTCTGTTTTATTTCATTAATCTTCATGCCAGGTTTTGTGACAGTATTATACTATTTTTGTTACTATAGCTCTGTAGTATAATTTGAGGTCAAGTATTATGAAACTTACAGTAGGATTCTGCTTCCAAATGAATTTTAGGATTAATTTTTCTATTTCTGTAAGGAATTTCTGATGGGTATTATATTGAATCTATAGATTGCCTTTAAAAGTTTTGCTATTTTTGGAAAGTGGTGCTGTGGTTCAAAGTGGTAGAGCATTAGCCTTGAGATAAAGAGCTCAGGGACAATACCCAGGATCAGAGTTCAAACCCCAGGACCAACAACACACACACATACACTCTCATATGCACACATCCATCCCCTCCCACACAAAAGGATAGCTATTTCCTTTATTTGTTTGTTTGTTTGCCAGTACTGGGCTTGAACTCAGGGCCTGAGCACTGTCCTTGGACTTTCTCAAGGCTAGAGCTCTATCACTTGAGCCTCAAAACCACTTCTGGCTTTTTTTTCTATGTATGTGATACCAAGGAATCGAACTTGGGTCTTTGTGCATGCTAGGCAAGCACTCTACCACTAGGCCAAACTACCGGCCCCCAAGGATAGCCATTTCTGCAATATTAATTCTATTAATTCTCTTGACCCATGAGCATGGGAGTAATTCATTTTTTGAGTCCTCATGTTTTCTCAGCTTATTCATTATTGATATATAGAGAAACTATAGGGGTTTGTATGTTGATTTTGTATTCTACTACTTTGTAATACTGTTTATGGTGGAGTCTTTAAATTCCTTTAAGTATAAATCATATTATCTGCAGATAGCAATGATTCCTTTTTTATTTATGTAACTTTTATTTTTTCTCTTAATCTATAGTTGTGGCTGAGAATTCTACCAGTATATCTAATGAGTCACTCTTTTTTACATGAATGTGGAACTGTGAGTCTGAGGGCTATGGACTTAAAGAGCAATTAAATCCTAGATTTGGATTTTCCAACTTTATTTTTTTTTCTTTTTTGAGTACACAATGTTTTATGCAGTTGCTATAACACATAACTTTGAAACTTTAATTTTTCCAAAAATTCTAATTTATAGAAACATTTATCAAAAAAGTATATATTCTATCCCAATATATTCAAATATATCCTACCCCCACATCCCCACTCAATATCGTCTATTGTAACATCTTGATGTTCATTATTTGTATTAGTTCCTACTGCTGTTTTAATATTCTATGGGTGTTGCAAACTCATCTCTGCATTTGGCATCTCTGATCATGTACTATCACTTCTGTGTTCATTCTGGTACTCTGGCGGTGGTGAGGTGTATTGTTGAACATAATGGGTCAGATTCTTGGGAATAGGCCCCCATCCATAGTAAAAGGTATACTATTGTGTTCAGGTTGGGACTGGCACGAGGGTTCTGCTTGCAACAATGAGCCTGTGATCCTGATTAGCTTTACATCTGTCCTACCCCTATCCACACCCTTTCCACTGATTCTCTTTGGGAGATGTATTCTTGACACCTATGCCTCCAGTGTGGTAACACTTTGTCCAACAGAACAAAGATATTCCAATCAGGGCAACAAAAATGCCTGCTCTTTGGTGGCTCATTTTTAAAGCAGTTTGATAGCCTCCCAAAGACATTTAACACTTGAATGATCTTAGTCAAGTTAACCGCTTTGAGCCTGAGCTTTTTTCATTAAAAATTTTTAAAAAGCATAAGGATAGTTAAATCAGAATTAATGAAATCAACTCTATGTGTAGCAGACACTCAGCAGGATACTATATAGTTTTCACCATTTATTCAGCTGAAAGTGCTCTTGTTTTTAGTTTTCCCCAAGCACTTTCAGTTTCAAACTTCATTTCTCCAAATTCAGGTCCATGTGCAATTTGTGAAGTATAATGGAAAGAAAAAGTAGGCTAGGCCCTACTTACACTTTCATTTTATTATTTATAAACCAGGACAAATCCTGTTTGAGACATTCTAGCTTCTAAATATCAATTTTGGTAAGAAAAAAAATTACTGGAGTGTCCATTGCATAACAGGCAGTAGCAGACAGAAGCTTTGAGAAGTGTGAACTTAGATTGAGGAAAGTGGCAAGACAAGATCATACATAATAAAAAGGGTAGGGAAGAACACTACTAACATCAAAAGTTAACACTTGAGACAGGAATGTAGTAGCTTGGCATGAAACATTGCGTGAGATGCTCACATTCCTAATCCAGAGTCTTTTTTTTTTCAATGAAAATCATGTTTTACCAAAGGACTCTTTATAGATATAAACACCTATTTTTGTATATTGAAATACTTATGCTTACATGGTTGGAGTGTAGAAAATCCAAATAATCTATAACTTCAAATGCATCACAAACAACAATATTCAAAGTTACTAAATCAAAGAAAGGATGTTTTATGTAGGATACCTGAATTAGAGTCAGTAGAAGTGGGCTCAGATAACTACATATCACCTACCATGCATATAAGTTAACAATATCATGCCAGCATATCTTGCTCTGTCTGTATCATTCATGATGAGCAAATATGAACTAGTACATAAACTGAGAAGACATATAAATAAATGGAAGAACGAATTAGTCAACTAAACAACAAAATGGAAGAACTAAATTTTGGCAGTTTTTAATTAATCAGATCCTACATTATGGGCTAACATTTTTTGTTATAATTACAGAATTTTTGATGTACTAGGAAACAAAAATCATGCAGAAATTGCTGGGTGTTCATGCCTGTAATCCTAGCTACTCAGGAGGCTGAGATCTGAGGATCATACTTTGAAGCTAGCCCATGAGATTTCTTTATCATCAATAAAAAAAAAAAGCCAGAAATAGCACAGTGGCTCAAATGGTAGACCACATTCCTTGAACAAAAGAAACTAAGAGACAGTGCCAGGCATACAGGTCAAGCCTTAGGACTGGCAAAAAGATAAAATCATGTAAATAAATTTCATCTTATAAAGAATATAAGCTCAGAAAATTTTAATGACTTATCCAGAAAGATGACTTTTCTGAAGGGAAAGAAAAAAGAAGTCTAGATGAGGGCTTATCTTTCCTATTATAGTTTATAATGGTTCTTGTTCCATATCTATGAAACACGTGTTTAACATAACATAATGGCTTAAAAAGAATCTTATATATTAAAAAAATAAAATCCCTATTGTTTATATCTTGTCGTTTCAATCAGCCTCATTTTTTCATATATTTTTATTGTAATTAATAGAAGGGTTGCACTATATTCACCAGATAGAAGATACATTACTTCACGAATATTGATACCCTTTCTCATGTCATGGTCCCTATTTCCCTCCTCCCCTCCCCCTCCCCCAACCCTCTACCCCCTCCCCCCCACAACTTGATTTCCCCCCATCCTCTCCTATTTCAAATAACCAATTAAGCATATATACAATATATCAGATAACAAGGTGAAATATTGTAACAATATGAGATAACCAAGAGACAGTAAAAGAGATGAGAGATAACATAGTAAATTAAGGACAACAATCACTTATTATATGGCTTTTGTTTCTTTATCCTGGAGGTCCTTACTTTTAGCATCATACTATCTGGCCTTATTTATCTAGATTTTGGTCTTTTGTGAATCTCTGCTAGTAGAGCCCAAGGTTTCTACTGATTATGTCAGATGAGGGAAAGAAACTATTGAGCCTATGTTCCTTTGAGTCTGGCTTACTTCACTTAATATGATTTTGTCTAAGTCTTTCCATTTCCTTACATAGCCTTTATCATCCATACCATTCTGAAACTTTTCCTCCTTCCTTTTCTTTCTAATGGACTATTTCAAATATATGAATCTCTCCATTCATAAGGTCTCTTTCCAAAATGACTACAACTATTTTTAAGATCAGGATTATTTTCTATGTACCTAGATACAGGTGAAGTGTTGTTTGTCGAAATTAAGCCAACTGCATCCCAGTAACATTGAAAGGGCATAGATATTATATACATGATGATAATAACAATAAAACCAATAGTAGCATCCATATCTCTTTATATTTCCATGCCTTTGTATCAGGAAGTCACCAAGGGCTTCCCATGGAATATTCATTTGATCACCAAAGGAAATATACACATTCAAAAAATTATGTCTACATTTTTTCAGAGATAGAAACTACGGTATAGGGAGGTCATAGGGCAATATGACATGGAAGAAACCTTTCAACGATCAGAGATAAATATAAACTATCAGTGGAGGACTCCTGTAAACACATTGCTTTTGAATCTTTCAGATATGGGGCAAGAAGTAATGTGGAATGGAGGCTTTGTTTGTGAAGAGGAATTGAGCAGGGTAGACGCTGTGATGAGGAAAATATATAAGCCACAAAATCACATATCTGGAAACAAAAACTATACATGGAAAGATAGAAAGAGTGTGTAGGAAAAAGAAATACTTTGAAACTAGATTAGAAGCTGACAATTCTTCGATCCTACGTCACTCCTTTATGTTTGTTGCTTAGCAACTATATTTACTTCGAGAAGCCCACTTACCTCCTATTAGTGGCCCTTGAGTACGGATTCTCAAAATATGGGTGAAATTATTTAAGAGCACATCAATTATGATTTATAAGTAGCACAGCTAACAGACCACAACAAATGCTTTTCAACTTCAGCATGCTTTCTTCATTCTGTATTTTCGCTATCTTCAACTCACCAGAGTATACCTGATGATTAATTCATTTTACTTAAACCCAGTCCAGCCCTTTTCTTCTTGCATTTTTCCATGAACTTTCCTTGCCCTTACAATAATTTGAAATTCAACAATTTTATAGTAATAACAATAATGACACTCTACATTTTTATAGACATTCATACAATATAAAATGATTGTCCATTATCTCATTAAAACCTTTTACAAGTGAATAATGAGGATTCTGTACTCTTAGAGGACCAATTTCAGAAGTGTTTTTCAGAAAATTAGTGAGAATCATTTTCACAAAGAACAGGATGTTTTTCAGTGATGAAAATTCTCTTATAATCTATGTTATTCTTTTAAACATGAATTCTTATTTCTTTTCTAATGAATTGATGCCAACAAATGTATTTTTTAAGTTTGAGAACTAATATCTGTATATACTGACAACAAATTTTTATTTCCTACAACATTTATTAAAACCAGAACTATTATTTTTTTAAGAAATAATGTGATGTTTTAAACTAGTCTCACTTGAAAGCTTTTTTTTATAACAGAATGCACCATTTCACTTTGGTAATTAAAACTTTCTGAATTTCAGAAGAGCCAAATAGTAATAGAATCATTTAGTCATTACTTATTTTTTACATGCATTCAACTTAATCCAATCTAAATGCATTTCTGTTCCTTGTATTTGCAATATGCCAAGGAGGGGAAGAGTTTGGGGAAAAATATCATAAGGCTTAATTGACATCTTCCCAGAGCAATGATAAGGATGGGTTCTTTGATGTGTGACTGCTATTTTCTAGCTCCTGTATTACAGCAGTGTGCTTTAGCTGTCTTAGGTACCAACTTAAAGTACTAAAACTATAGGAAGGAAAAGAAGGGAGGCAGAATTACACTAGGTGAGATAACATTTAGACACTGATCATAAATTTTGCTCTTGAAATTACCCAGGTTTTATTTGTTAGATTCTCTTTCCTAACTCCACACTAAAAAATGACTAATTCTGGCAGGAGTTTGGCCTAGTGGTAGAATGCTTGCCTAGCATGCATGAAGACCGAGATTTGATTTCTTGGTACCACATACATAGCAAAAGCCAGAAGTAGCTGGGCGCGGTGATTCACACTTGTAATTCTAGCTACTCAGGAGGCTGAGATCTGAGGATCGAGGTTCAAAGCCAGCCTAGGCACTAAAGACTGTGAGACTCTTATCTCCAATTAATCACTAGAAAAGGGGAAGTGAGACTGTTGCTCAATGGTCAGGGCAGTAGCCTTGAGCTGAAGAGTTTAAGGAAAATGCCCAGGCCCAGGGGCAGGGCAGTAGCTTTGAGTTGAAGAGCTCAGGGACAGCACCTAGGCCTAGAGTTCAAGCCTCATGGGAGGAGGGGAAGAAGGGAGGGGGAGAGACAGAGAGAGAGAGAGGGACAGAGAGAGAGAGAGAGGGACAGAGAGGGCCAGAAGTGGTGCTATGGCTAATGTGGTAGAGCTCTAGTCTTGAGAAAGCCCAAAGACAGTGCTCAGGCCCTTAGTTCAAGCCCCAGAACTGTAAAAAAAAAAAAAGACTAATTCTCATTTCATGTGAAATACTGATCTTCAGTATTGAAATATGCCTATAAGTTTATGAAAATCCAACACAAAATATGATCATTGTTTAGATATAGATAAGTGTCTCCTTTTAGCTTCCTAAATTTTCATTTCATAAAAATTTCTGGTAGTTTTTAAGCACTGTGGGAATTGGAAATGAATTGATTATTATTTTCAAGCCCCAGTTTTCATCTTTTTTTGTTTCCACCAATTGTTCATTTATTTTTTTTTGGTCTTTGCATTTATATATATAATAGGCATACATATATGTTAGATATGTAATAAATATATATTTATATATATTTATATTTATATCTTGTAGTCTATTCAGTTTTCTGGTGGTTAATTGGAGATGAGTCCCATGGACTTTCTTGTGCCTGGGCTGGATTTGAACCATGATCCTCAGATCTCAGCCTCCTGAGTAGCTAGGATTACAGGCATGAGCCACCAGCGCCTGGCTTCTAGTTTAATTTTAAATTGCTTTTGAAGCCATTTAAACTGTAATAGATTTAAAACAAATATCTTAGTCAACCTACAGCTGTTTTGGATTTTCATACACAGAATCCTTTCCAAATGTTGTTATATTAAAGGTCTGCTAGTTGACTGGCTGATGTGCTAGGTACTTGTAGTTGTCTCCTCGGCAACATCCAGACACTGCAATAAAACTTGACTCACTTCAAAATGCTGTTACTGCCTTGCCTAGGGCAGGTCTACAAGGAAACCTTTCCCTAAGAGTTTTTCCCTAACTTAAAATGAAGTCCTAGTCAAGCATATCCCTAAAATCTGTATATGTCCTGTAATTGATGTCTTGACTGTCATTTTCCTTTCCTAACATTTGATTTTCTGATTCTCTTCCATTTATTTTATTTAAAAAAATAAAAAATTAAATAAACCAAGGGTTTTCCTCTCAGATCATTTTGTTGTTGTTGTTAAACCAAAGCTAGATTTTGGAAGCCAGATCAAAAATATCCTAGGACATAATAAATTATGCAGGATTGTAGGCATTCACACACACACAGTGAGACCAAAGGAGGATATTCTAAGGGGAGGAACACAAGGTACAATGCCCATTTCCAGGAAATGGAAAAAAGAATTTTTTCTTCTTTGTTGCTATTTTTGTTTTTTTTCCAGCTATACTCTGCATGACATGTAATTGTAAGCCCTCTGTACATCACTGTTATAATAACAATAAATGTTTTAAAAGAATATCTTATCTCTCACTCTTTTTCTCTTTTCCTCCCTGCCTCCATCTTGTGTGGGCTCTCAGTTTATTCTTTCCCCAGTAAATTATTTTTCTGCCTGAAAAAGAAAAATGTCATTAGTTTTAATTCCCGGATCCATATAGCAAAAGAATAAGCATAATCTTATAAAGCATTAAATGTGATGATTTTTTAAAGTAAAAGCTAAATTTGACACACTAAACTTCAGGAACTGTTTCAAGTGGTAGAAATTGGAAAATACTGAAAGTTCAAGACCTTAAACTTGCAATCTCAGTGCTGGCACAAAACAACAAAACCCCCCCAAATAAAGAAACTTAAAATTGGATTTCACTTGCAATTTATGCGTTTGTCAAGTATACACACTACGAACCCTAAAACACCAAAACACCAAGTATTTTTCACTGATTACATTAAAAGTACTAAAATTTCATTCTCATGTTTGAAAAATATTTATCAGCATTTGTGATGCTTATTTTGAATTTTTACTTGCTTATGTAACTATTAATAATTTAAAGCCCTCTCAGCATGAGTCTCAAAATAAAAAATCTATACATTCATACTTATTTTTGTTGTACAAATATGAATACATGATCAGCAAAATATTTTATTGATATCCTTGACATTAGTATAAAATGGCCAATTGAAATTGATTTTAAGGAAAAAAATGAGCATTTTAAGGAGAACTCTTTATCTGCAGGGAATACGTTCCAAGACCATCAGCAGATTCCTGAAATAGTAGACAATACTGCTTTGGATATTTTTGGTTCCTGCAGTCCTATGATCACGTTTAAATAATAAATTTAGCAAAGTAAACCAGCAACAACAATACTGCAACTACTAACAAAATAAGATAGTTAGAAGAAGATACTGTAAGAAAAATTGGAAGCATCACTACTCAAGGTTTGAAGCATTCGTGAACAAATAAATTATTATTTATTATTATTCATTTTTTTGGCCAGTCCTGGGCTTGAGCTCAGGGCCTGAGCACTGTCCTTGGACTTTCTCAAGGCTAGAGCTCTACCTCCTGAGCCTCAGCACCACTTCCAGCTTTTTTCTATGCATGTGGTCCTGAGGAATGGAACCCAGGTCTTCATGCATACTAAGCAAGCCCTCTATTACTAGGCCAAACTCCAGGACTATTATTCAAATTTTTATTAGGTCTCAGAACAATGGAACTGATAACTATGAGGGCTCCTGACTGAGGTGTGAGTAACAGATGAAGGGATAAAGGATGATTCACATCCCAGGAAGGATGGAGAGGAAGGTCTTTTTTATTTTTTTTTCACACTATTACTCAGAACTGCATTTGTTTTAAATTCTTAGGAATTATTTATTTCTGGAATTTTTCCATGCAATAATTTCAAATAATGGTAAACACAAAGTAAACGAAACCACTGATAAGGGATGAACAATTAAATGATGCTTGTAAACATTAAAGAGAAGCTTACTAACAGATGTCTTTAATCTTTTCACTATAAAAAAATTCCATTTACAAGAACTCCCCTGCAGCCAATCAACTGTTGATTCAATCCAATCTTGTTTCATCTATGGCCTCACCCACATTTCCCCTATATATGGTATTTTGAGACAAATTCTAGTCATCATTTAATTTGTCAATACTACTGCAGCATCTATCTCCGAATGATAAATACTTTTTTTTTTTATTTTTTGCCAGTCCTAGGGCTTAGACTCAGGGCCTGAGTACTGTGCTTGGGCATTCCTCAAGGCTAACGCTCTACCACTTGAGCCACCACACCGTTTCTGGCTTTTTCTGTGTGTGTGTTACCGAGGAATCTAACCTGGGTCTTCGTGCGTGCTGGCAAGCACTCTACCACTAAGCCAAACTTCTGGCCTAAATCCTTTTATAATTCATAATCTGAATATCACTATTGTACTCGGCATCTATTAAGATGATATTGTTTTTTGTTCTTAATTCTACCTGTGGACTATGTTTTTGTATTTATTAGTTTATGTATGTTTCATCCACCCTGTAAAATCGTCTTGTTCATAGTGTATGATCTTTTTAGTGTGTTGTTGAATTTGGATGGAGAATGTTGTACATCTACATTCTTAAAGGAAAATTGTCTAGATTTTTTTGTGTTGACCTTATTGCAATACCAACATTATGGAATGATTTTGGTAGTATATCTTCTTTTCTTATCATAAAATAAATTACAGTCTTGATGCTAGTTTTTCTTTTAAAGGTCAATAGCATTCTCAGTGAATCCATTAAAGGTTCTTTATTGGGAGATTCGTTTTTACTGTTTCAATCCTATTACTTATGATACATAAGTCTAAGTGATCTATATCTTCTTGGTAGGTCAGCTACATATAGAAATTTATTATTTTCTTATTCATTTTTCAGCTTATTAAAATATGGTTTCCAAAATATTCATTAATGATCCTATGGATTTAATTAGCATTTGTTGTGATATCTCCTTCCTCATCTTTAACTTTATTGATTTGGGGCTTTCTACTTCTTCTTTTGGCCGACATAGCTAAAGATTTATCTTTCCAAAGTCAATTTTGTTTCATTGATTTTTTTACATTTTTCTGTCTCTATTTCATTAATTTCTACCCTACTATATATTTTTTCTTTCTTTTTCCTAGTTTTGGTTTCTTTTGTTCTTCTTTATTCTAGAAGCTAGAGGTACAGCATTGGGCTATTTATTTGAAATTTCTTTGCTTTTATTAATTGTTAGTAACTAGTGCAGCCATACACTCATAGTTATACACTTTCTGTTTAGCATTGTATTTCTGTATCCCAGATATTCTGGCAAAGTATGTTCTATAGTCATTAGATTCTATTTACTTATTTACTTAATCAGAAAGAGTTTATGGCTGAAAGAATACCTTTCATTTTTCTGCTATTTGTTTGACTTTCAACCAGAAAGAGATACCATGCCATTAAGCAATATAGAGCAACTCATTGCATCTTAAATTCAAAACTGTTAAGACACCTGGTAAGAAGGAAGCCTTTGCAGACTTTTTAAAGTTTTCTCCCTTATTGTCTGGATAATGCATTGTCATTCAACAATATACTGTTCAATACTCGTGTATTTGAACATTTTCTCCTTTTTTTGCTGTTGTTTTTTAGTTTTATTCCATCATGAAAGAAGATAGAAGACTATATATATATATATATATATATGTATATATATATATTTGTAAGACTTTGAGGCCAGGAGTTTGGACTACTTACTGGTAGAGTGCTTGCTTAGCATACACCAAGACCCGGGTTTGATTCCTCAGAACCACATACATAGACTAAAGCCAGGAGTGGCACTGAGACTCAAGTGGTAGAGCTCTAGCCTTGAGAAAGTCCAAGGACAGTGCGCAGGCCCTGAGCTCAAGAAGTATCATTCCGCTTTAATATGTGGTGGGGTGTTGAGTGGGTTAGCTGGTATGTAGTTGTCTGGATCACCGAGTTTGTACAGGACTGGCAAAAAAAAAAAAGTATTGCTTATATTTGTAAGACTTAATTTTTCACCTAAAATGCTCAGTTTTGGAGATCTTTCCATCACTGCTGAGAAGAAAGTATATTATGCAGTTGTTGGATGAAATATATTTAATGTATTTGGTTGGTAGCATTATTTAATAATGAATTTTCTTTCCTTTCTTTGCTTTTTTGTCCTTTTAGTTTTTGCCTAGATGACTAATATACTGGTGAGAGTAGAGATTTCAAGTCTCTCAATAATATTTTATTCTATCTGTACTTTCAATTCTGTAGTGTTTATTTAATATAATTGGGTACACCAATGTTTTGTGAATATATATTAATGATTGTTATTTTTCCTCTCGTGAGAGAGATAAAAGAATCATTCCTTTTATTAATACGAAATAGCTTTCTTTGGTCTTTCTACCTAATTTTGGTTTGAAGTCCGTCTTGTCAGATGTGAGTATAGCTAACTCTGTTGGCTTTTAGAATCCATTTTCTTGGAAAATCTTTTTTTTTTACCTCTTTTCATCCTAATCCAATATTTGTCTCTGCCACTATAATGCATTTATTGTAAGCAACAGATGATTAAATCTTTTTTTTCATCTAATTTCCAATTCTATGTCTTTTGATTGGAAAATTGAGACCATTAACTAGGCATACAGTATTTCTTGTGATTTTTTTAAATGCTTGCTTCTCTGCTAATCTTCATTTACTAATCTATTTGTCTCTATGTATGGGTGGAGGGTGTTCTTTCTCATATTTTCCTGGTTGTTTTTATCTTCCTCTTCTCTTTAAACATCTTCCATAGTACTGGTTTAGTTGTTTATCATGGAAGAATTTTATTTCTCCTTCAATTATGAAGGATAGCTTTGCTGGATTCATTAGTATAGGTTGACAGTTCTTTCATAGCCTCTGGTTTTTCTCAATGAATGCATTTAAAGGAATCACCCAGTCCCTGATGTAATGTCAGACTCATTCATGGGATACCTAAATTGCCTGAATTTGGAGTATATTAGTCTCTTCTGATACCTTTGATCCAGGAAGAAGACAAAGGTATTTTAAAATCTAGACCGCATTATAATCCTTTTGGGCACAGTGAGGAATAAATTGTGCCCCAGACCTGTGGGATTAGTCATGATTTATCTTTACATATTCTTTTCAGTGTTTGACTTATTTCTCAGTTAGAGGACACCAGATCTGATGCACATGATTGTAAACTGTTACAAGTGGGTTAGAAAAGCTGGGGTGCTAAAGGATAGAGTTTTGCTGCACAGCAGATGGCTATATATGTTAGTGTTCAGTGTTAACTAGTAACACATATTTCTAAATCTGGTGAGTTTTCTACCACTCCTATTTGGAGACACTTAGCAATGTCTACATGGTTTGGGTTGTTACATGTAGAAGTTCCATGGATAATCTGCTTTTGTTTAGTTGGTAGGCATCAGAAACATCACTAAAAATCTTACAATACATATAAAATTCCCTTGCCCTACTGCCATAGTCTCAAATGTCACACTGTTGTTTCTAAGAAACCCTGGTATATGCTTTTGTCTTTTACAGGTAAATTTTTGATCAATACTTGTAAACTCATGGCAAATTTCTAAAGAAAAAAAAAGGAGCATTATAAAAAGCAAATTTTAGGGGCCAGGAGTTTGGCCTAAGGGTAGAGTACTCGCTTAGCATGCCCAAAGACTCGGGTTAAATTCCTCAGTATCACATATATAGAAAGAGCTGGTACTGTGGCTCAAGTTGTAGAGCATTAGCCTTGAAGAAAGCTCAAGGACAGTGCTCAGGCCTTGACTTCAAGCCCAAAACTGGCAAAATAAATAAATAAATAAATAAATAAATAAATAAATAAATAAAAACACTCAGAAAGAATATACTTAGAAAAAGAAGGTACCATCTGTTTTGTAAAAGACAAAGGAGAATATGTTGCTGAGGTTCACTTGTCAGGCTTTTATTTCAGAAATGAATGTATATGCATATATCTATCTCTGGGGATAATTGCTTTTATGTACAACTTTTACAATGAAAGTAGATTCTTTTTTTTTTTTTTTTTTGCCAATCCTGGGCTTGGGCTCAGGGCTTGAGCACTGTCCTTGGACTTTCTCAAGGCTAGAGCTCTACCACTTGAGCCTCAGCACCACTTCCGGCTTTTTTCTATGTATGTGGTACCATGGAATCGAACCCGGGTCTTCATGCAGGGTAGGCAAGCACTTTAACCAGTAGGCCAAACTCCCGGCCCTGAAAGTAGATTCTTTTTATGAATCTCTCTTCATTTCTCATTTCAGTTATCTGGAAAAGACTAAATTATTTTGGAAGCATCTGTAATGTAACTTGGCCTTTTACTGCTTCGAAGATCTGTGTCCATTTTCAAAAGGATCCTCAAACACTTGTCAGACAGGTCATTTTGTTTTGCTTTTTAAAGGCGAAAATATGTTTGCCTGTACTGCAGACAGCCATAAAATCAATTGGTCACATGACTTTCCCCAAGAAACCAGAAAAGGAAAGGAGCTAATGTGACTGAATTTTGAATATGCCACCCAGTAATCTATTACTTCTGAAATATAGCCATATATGTGTTGTATTTTAGAATGGAAAGAGCCTCTCAGAGAGCTTTATATATTCCTTCCCATTCTGAAAATAAACTTGCATTGTAAATCTAAGAAGTAGAAAATGATTTAGAGTTTATTTGAGTTGATTTGTGTGGTAAGAAGCTGTTTGTGAAATGTTGTGAGTCAGCTAGTGCTAGAACACATTTGTGTGTTCTTTGTGTGTTTCTTCTTCTGGCTTCTGCTTGGCCTCATGCAGAAGGATCTTTACTGTACATCACTGCAAGTAGATTCCTGGCATTACATGTGGCTTAAAAAGTCAAAATGAGGTGAATTTCATATTGTCTTTTTCTATAAAATATAGAAAAACATTTGACTGACCATTATATTCTTATCTCTCATTCTTATTATCATCCTAACTGAAATGGACTCTCTGGGGTGTCTGTAATCATATGACCAGGGTCCTATTTTTTGCCACTAGCTCACTGTATGGCATTGGATCAATTTTAAACCAAAGATCTCGATTTTCTCTTATTTAAAATGGAATAATAATGCTCACTGGGGTTTCCTTATAAAGTCGTTGTGATCAACTGATGCATTTACTAGATATTCTATATCCCTACTCTAGTATTGTCTGTTAACGTCTTCATTCCATAGCCACATACCAATATCTTTGTGATTATCTGACGAACACTGTTCCTTAAATATCTGATATATGAATTGTAGGTTCTTTCAGTTTTGAAAATCTTTCTACCAGTATTTAGGGAAAAGGGGATTCTGTATACAATATTTTCAATGACTCAATGAGCCAAAATAATGAATGAATCTTTTAAAATGGTCTAAAGTCAGAGAAATCATAGTACTTGAACTTTAATTTTTTAGGTTATTTTAGTTCATTGATGATAAGATAAAGGAGTTAGATACTATGACAAAAAAATGGGCATTGGAGCCAAGCATTATTGGATCATGCCAATAATCCTAGTTTATTCAGGAGGTTGAAATTTGAGGTTCAGTTTCCAAGCCAGCAAGGACAGGAAGTCAGTCTCTTTTCTGCAATTTACCCCAAGAAAACCAGAAGTTGGGGTATGGCTCAAAGTAGTAGAGCCACTAGCCTGGAGCAAATCAAAGGTCAGGGACAACAACCTCATTTTACACACACACACACACACACACACACACACACACACACACACACACACAGAGTGAATATTGGGTTTACCACTAGTGTCTCACATCTATAATCCTAGTTATTTTCTGAGGTTCTGATCTCTAATTAAAGCCAGAGGTGGAGCTAAGGCTCAAGTAATAGAGTGCTAATCTTGAGCAAAGAAGCTCAGGAACAATGGTCAGGCCCTGAGTTCAAGCCCTAGAACTAGCATCCAAAAAAACCCAGGGTACTGGAATTAGCCGATCATAGACTGAACAGTGGTTCAGAAACCAACTTGTGTCATTGTTCAACTTTATTAAGGTATATATTCCAGTTTTGCTTCATAAAACAAAAACAGTAATACCACATTCCTTATAGTGGATACCTTGGATGCCTAAATGTCAAGCCCATATATAAAATGATGTGACATTTGCAAGTAGTTTATTTACAGTCTCTTGTATACTTTAAATTATTTCTATATTTCTTTAATACCTAGTATAATATAAACACCCTGTGTATCCTTGTTCTACTATATTGTTTAGGAAATAACAAGCCAAAATACTATACTATTTTAGTACACATACAATTAAAATTTTTGTTTCACTAAATTCCTAAATGCAGAACTCACAGATGTGGAAGGTGGTCAATAAATGATATGGGTAAAGGATATCAAAAATGCCTAATGCATGGCGAAATCTCCCATCCAACTTAACTATTTCCATATGGTTGCTGACATTACCTTTGTGCTCCTATTTTAAACACACAAGCCAAAGGCATTGTACATCATTTTGTCCTGAGCAGGGAGTTTTGTTGCTGTATTTAAGTGACCTCTAAATTCAACACCTACTATGAACATGGCTCCTCCTAGTCATCCACAGAATGTTTAGTGTCCTCTTATAAAACAAAAAAGTATGATCATCATTGCACTTGCTATACTTTCAGAAAAATATGTATTTTTGTTTGTAGTTATGTGGACCATAAATCAAGGAAAGCTGCCAAGTGTATACTGACTTCTTGATTGTCTTAAGTTCACATTTAGAGCTTTCAACAGCTTTGGATTCATAGAAGCCATCATCTCACTTAGATCACTTTATATTCATTTTACTTGTTCTGCCTTAAAAGCAATTTAGAAATACCAACTAATGACATAAAATCATTTTACCTTCCTAGGTTAGTTTGCTGGTTGGTTTTTATTTATATTTACTGTTTTCACCTAGGTTTTTTCATTTAACTTCTACCTAGTCTTTAAACTTTTATGTGATGCTAGCATGCAAATACATTAAAGCTGAGTGAGACAAAATAAAATATAGATAAATAAATAGGCACATTTATTTCATGGATATAATGTTGAAGACCTAAGTATGAAATTTTTTAAAATTACTTGCTAGGAGTACAAGAGAATTTTATAATTAGATTTTAAATTCTCTCTTGTTTCTTCCTTGGTATCAAATACATTATCCTGACAGCAGATAACAATCTGTATATAGAGAAGACATCACTGCCAGGTTATTCACTGCTGTATTTCCTTAGGAAAAATGGTTTGTAACAGCAGAGTAGCTGGATGATTCTTCCCCAGCCAATCTGGTATACTTCTCTGAGTGACATTTATCATCTTTTTTTTTTCCCGCCAGTCCTGGGGCTTGAACTTAGGGCTTAGACACTGTTATTGAGCTTTCTCAAGGCTAGTGCTCTACCATTTGAGCTACAGAATCACGTTGGGCTTTTTCTGTGTATGTGGTATCAATGAATCTTACGCAGGGCTTTGGGCATGCTAGGTAAGCATTCTACCACTAGGCCACACTCCTGGCCCTTATCATTTCTTTAATTAGGTTATAGATCTGTAGAGGAGAGTGGTAAGCCTCTAGATCAGAGAGGCCAGATCTTATAAGTTCCATCTTTGAATTTGCTGGGAATCTATCATAAACATTTAAGCAGCAAAGACCATTATGTAATATTATCTAATGTACATTTTGAATATTGCACTTGAAAGAAGCATCATAGGATATAACAGAAGCAAGAAAACCAATTTCAAAACTATTTATGGCACTGACAGTAGAACATGCTGAGGTAAAGCAGGTAACATGAAAGTCGTAGAAATAAACACAAGAAAAAGTAGGGTGTTAGAGACTTAAAAATGTATTTGGCTATGATCTGAGAGGAGAAATCAAAGGCAGTTCCTAAGTTTGGGGCTTGAAACTGTCTTTTTACAGAGATGAAGGAGGATACCAGGTTTTAATGATTATCTGAAGTATGATTTCCAGCTCTTCAGATAATATCTAGCACATAGTAAATATTTGTATATTTTGTATTACAAAATAAAGGCAAAGCTGGGTTGCCATGCAAAGTAGCATACCATCACTTTCAACAACTGGGAAGCATGCAGACAACTTTTTGGTTCCTGGACCTCTTCAGACAATGAAATTCCCAGATTCCCATAAATATATATATGATATATATGTGTGTGTGTGTGTGTGTGTGTGTGCGCAGTATTTACAATAACCCATGTATATTCTCCCATGTACTTTAAACTATTGTGATTGATCAGATAGATAGATAGATAGATAGATAGATAGATAGATAGATATAGATATATAATACCTAATACAATGTAAGCACTACATAAAGGGTTGTTATACCTTATTATTTATGAAATACACAGAAATGTCAAGAGAAATAGTCTCTAAAAGTTCAATGATGACTCTGATATTCTATTACTATTTTGCTGTGGCTCAAGTGGTAAAGTGGTAGCCATGAGCCATGGACAGTATCCTAGGCCTAGAGCTCAAGTGCCAAGATGAGAAAAAAAAAAAAAAAAAAAGAGGGGATTCTGCATGATATTGAAAAAGAAAGGAATCAACATACTTGCTTAATGAATTTCTGTACTTCAGAAATTAAGCTTTTTTTCTTTTCTTTCTTTCTTCCTTCCTAGGTTGGTACTGTACCATTTGAGCCAACTCTCCAGCCTGGCTTTAGCTTATTATTTTACAAATAAAGTCTTCTAGACTTTCCCGCTTGGGTTGACCTCTGACCACAATTTTCTGTATCTCAGTTTTGTACATTACAATTTTCTATATATCTGAATGAACCTCTGGAACCTCATTGAAAAGAGCTATTTCAAAAAAGAAGTGATATATTTTTAACATTTAAAGGGTAGGAAATAAATAGTAGCACAAAGAAGAAAAGAAAATGCAGTATCGCCCTAAAATAATGTTTATTAATATTGTTGATCTTCACTTGCACAAATCTTTGTTAAATCAATAGATAGTTTTTAAGAATAATAATGTTACAAAAACATACTTAGGATTTCTACTTTCAGCCAAGGTGAGATAACAGCAACTGGAAATAAGGAAACAACTTTAAAAATCAAGTAGCCTGGGGACATGAGTCCTGGGAAAAGAGAAAAGTGAAGTTAAGTCCTGTAATCACTTCAGCTTACAGCCTGAGGGAAACTCTATCTTCCAGGAGGTAGAACCCAGGCTAAATGGTTTTCTAGATATGAAAAGACAGTGTTGAAAGTGCAGGGAGTCAAGGCAGGTAGGATTCAATACTGAACAGAGTCCTTCACAGGCAGCCTTTTGAGAATGTGGAGACATCATCTTCTACCCTAAAATCCTTAACTGAATTATGATTAGCATGAACATTTGATGAAACTAGCAGAGAAACTAGTAGAAAGAACTAGTAGAAAGAACTGGAAGAATGTTAATAGCTATTTTCCCCAGGGCAAGTTCCTATTCTCGACCAGTCTGGTGACATGGTAGATTACTCAATGAATATTGGTTAAATAAGTTAGCCCTAGGATAAAACATGCGTTGGTCTTAAAAGATGACCTTAAATGCACTCTTTAGATATATTTAATTATTTCAATGAACCCAGCTGTATCCTAGAACAAAACTGAAGAATATGGGAATACAACAATATTTACCACTCATGAAGGAAAACATTCTAGTACCATATCCAATTTAAAATGGCCATAAATGCTAAGAAACAGAAAATTGTAACTCATAATAAGGACAAATGTCAAAAAAGAGAAACACTCAGAAATTACACAGCTAATAAAATTATTAGATGTACATTAAATGTTCTTTGTATCTATATTAAAAAGTAGAGGAAAAGTTGAGACTTTGAAGATAAAACAGTGTGATTTAACAGTGATTTAAAGTAAACTTCTAGAAATCAATGTCAGAGACTATCATAGATATTCAAAATGACACTGAAAAAAATAATTGGAAAGTAAATATGCTTCAGGCACTGTATATATGTGTTGAAGTTTAAAAAAAAAAGGAAGTTATAGGAAACAGAAAAAAAAATAGTGGCCAAGGTCAGGAGTTTGGCCTAGTGGTAGAGTGCTTGCCTAGCATGCACGAATACCCGGGTTCCATTCCTCGGTACCACATACATAGAAAAAAGCTGGAAGTAGTGCTGAGGCTCAAGTGGTAGAGCTCTAGCCTTGAGAAAGTCCAAGGACAGTGCTCAGGCCCTGAGCCAAGCCCAAGACTGGCAAAAAAAAAAAAAATGGCCAAATTTTCCCAGTTGAATAAAACTCCAAACTCATTGAACCAATAAAGCAAGGAACTCAACAAGAAATCCAAAATTACTCTACAATACATCATAATGAAATTACTTAAAATCAGTTATGAAAAAATGACAGAGGAAAACATAATGTATTCAAAGTAATAAAAGTGATGTATGGTTTAAAACAATGCAGCAATATGTTTAAGAACTGAGGGAAGAAGTCAAGCTAGAATTCTGTTCTGAGAAGCAAAATCTTTGAAATAAAAAGTTTTATAATTGGCCGGGAGTTTGGCCTAGTGGTTAAAGTGCTTGCCTAGCATGCATGAAGACCCGGGTTCGATTCCTCGGTACCACATACATAGAAAAAAGCCGCAAGTGGTGCTGAGGCTCAAGTGGTAGAGCTCTAGCCTTGAGAAAGTCCAAGGACAGTGCTCAAGCCCTGAGCTCAAGCCCAGGACTGGCAAAAAAAAAAAAAAGTTTTATAATTTTCTTGCCAGTCCTGGGAAGCTCAGGCCCTGGGCACTGTCCCTAATCTTCTTTCCCTTAAGGTTAGTACTCTACCACTTGAGCCACACAGAGCCACTTCCAGCTTTTTTCTGTTTATGTCGTACTAAAGAATAGAACCCAGGACTTCATGCATACCAGGCAAGTACTCTATCACTAAGCCACATTCCTAACCCCCAAATATCTTATCCATACAAAAAAATCTAGGAATTGTTTGTCAGCAGACTTGCAGTTTGAGAAAAGGAAAGTGGCACCTAAGGGGAATGTAGGTATACACAAAGAAATAACAAACATATGAAGTGATAAATGTATAAAAAATGAACACGAGAAAACATTTTAGTATCTTTGACAATAATTACTTGAAGTAAATATAATGACAAAGATGACAGTGTTATTGCCAAAAGATGGAATTAATACAAGACAACATTATGTTTTATGTACTTTGTATGAAATGTTATATATTATGTAGAAAAAGTCATTAGTCTAAAATGAAATCTGTAAGTCTAAAACTGTCACTAAAAGACTAATAGCAACAAAAAGGAATCTTTTTGTTAATTAAGGAGTTAATACCACTAAGCATTGAGTTAATGACAAAGAAATGAAAGACATGTAAAATATGCACTAAAGTCATCATACAAATGGCAAATCAACATATAATATAGACAACTTCATTTGATATTGAGGAAATGTAAGTTAAAATTACCAGAAAATTAAATCATACTATACATCTAGTAGAATGGCAAAAAATAAAGAAATTTACTAGCTCACAAGTTAACAAGAAAGTATAATGACTGGAACCCATATTTACCACTGGTGGCAATGTGAAATGCTACATAACTTTGGAAAGCAGCCTGGCAGTTGTTAAACACTTAGACATATACCTATCATATGTTCCACTACTTCATTTCCAAAGAAAAAAGGAAGAAAACAATCATACAAATAATTAAACATGAGTACTCACAGCAGTTGTATTTATAATAGCCCAGGGCTACAAACAGCCTAATTGCCTATCAACAGATAAATGAATAAACAGATTGTGAAATCTCTGTGTGATGGATAACTACTCATTAATAAGACAGAACTAAATATTGATACACAAAACAGTATAGATGACTGTCAAGTGTGTTATGTTAAGTATAAGAAGCCAGAAAAATGAACTGTAGCTATTGTATAATTCCATTTATAAAAAATACAAAAGGGGGTTGGGAGTTTGGCCTAGTGGTAGAGTGCTTGCCTGGCATGCATGAAGACCCAGGTTTAATTCCTTGGCACCACATACATAGAAAAAAGCCAGAAGTCATGCTGAGGCTCAAGTAGTAGAGCTCTAGCCTTGAGAAAGTTCAAGGACAGCACTCAGGCCCTGAGTTCAAGCCCAGAACTGGCAAAAAAAAATACAAAAGGGTGAAGATCCACCTGCAGAGAGATAGATGATCATTAATTGATTAGGGAATGTCGGGTAGAAGGGAGGGGTGGGTTGAGTTGGGAGGATAAGAAAGATTGGAAGAGGCCTGAACTAGTCAGTGACTCATACCTGTAATCATAGCTACTCAAGAAGCTGAAATTTGAGGATTGTGATTCAAAGCCAACCAAGGCAGTTAAGTCATTAAGATTTTTATTTCCATTAAACTACTCAGAAAAAGCAAGATATGGTGCTGTGACTCAAGTGGTAGAGCACTAGCCTTGAGCAAAAGGAGCTCAGGAATAGCTCCTAAGCCCTAAGTTCAAGCCCCAGGACCAGCCAAAAAGGAAAAAATAAAGGATGGGAAAAGAGATTAAAAAAGACTTGTGATACTTGTTTCACAGATACACACACACACACACACACACACACACACACACACACTATCAAGCTTCATCGAACAATACACCTGAACCATTTATTCTAAGAGTGGAAGTTTGAAATCAGCTGAGGCAGACAGATCTGTGAAAGTCCTACTTCTAACCAGCAAAAACCTGGAAGTGGAACTCTGGCTTTAAAATGTGGAGAGAAGAGATGTATGGTGCCAGAATTGAGCAAAAAAGCTAAGCAAGCAGGTGCCAGAAGCTCATGCCTGTAAATCCTAGCTAGTCAGGAGGCTGAGATCCTTAAATAACATTTTGAAACCAGTCCAGTCAGGATAGCTTGATGCGTATGTAAAAGACCTGATATCTGGAAGAGGGTGCAAGACATGTGTATGCAAAATCTAGAAGGAAATCCAGTGCAGATGCATGACAATATAGAATTAACCTTATAATGGTAAAGCTCAAAGGAATATCAGGGCTAGACTAGGAACAGAGGAAAGCAACTAGACACAAGAGATAAGATGGTTCCTGTTGACAACTAAGTGAAATTCAGAGGGTGTGAGTCATCTTTGAAAAGGCCATGTTGTTACTTTTGTCATCACTGTAACAGTACACATGATATTTAACCGAGGAAAGTTTTCCTTTGGTTCACTGTTTCGGATGATTTAATACATAATTGCTTAGCCTGATGTGCTTGGACATTGTAGAGCTGGAAGAAGGAAGGGCCCCAGGATAAGATATAGTCCCTATGGGCATGTTACCTTCTTCCTCTGTGGCCTGCTTCCTCCAGCTAGGGCCCATCTCCTGTACATTTTAGAATTTCCCAAAATTGCATCACCAGCTGGACTCCAATCATTCAACTCATGACCCTGTGAAGGTCATTTCACATGTAAACCATAACATTCTACACTGGCCCTCAAAGGCTCATGGTCACCTGATGATGAAAAAGGAGTGGAGTCTAGCTCTCCAAGTCCCCAAAGCTTTAAACAGTTACAACACTGCACAAAAATCTTAAGCCCTGTGTCTCTGCTGAGATTCAAGGCAACCTCTCAGCTATGTAACCCTGCAAAAGCAAAGAGTAAGTGCATGCATTACACACTGCTTTTCCAAAATGGAAGAATATGACAATAACAAGGAAGGATCAATTCAAAGCAAGACTGAATCCAGTGAAGAGAAATATTAAATCCTATAGCCATAGCATATATATCCAGTATCTATTGTCATGTATGATGCAAACACTGAGGTGCTTTGTCAGGTCTACCACTATGCTGTTGCCATTTTTATCTTACATGGCTCCTCTCTTGGGTTGGCTCCACTTTTTGCCTGTGACTTTTCTCAGCAGACATTCTGAATTCCTGGTATCTCCCACATTGTAGGTAGGGTCTTTGTTATGGTGTAGTCTTCACCTTTCCAGCTTCATACAATTTCTCAGGCGCTGTCTACAAGGACTCTAACCCAGTTATACATTGTCTAACATTCTAGACATTTCTGAGAACTCTGGATAGAAGCCTCAATCACCCCACAACTCTTGCATTTCTCAGATCTGCAAAACTAGCTTTGTATGGATAATGACAAAGTGGTTGGATTTCCTTGGATGTCTTCAGTGGCCTCTAAGTGCCTGGGTGACAGATCATGGGAACTTTCTTAGACCTTGTGATTGCAGAGCCCCAGTGGTGCTCTTATCTCAAGCCAACGTCTTTTAAATGGGTTTAAACCATGGATCCTTCAATGTGAGGGATATGGCCAATTTCTGGCATGTTCTGAAGCCAGGTTTCCTATGTATCTTTTTAATGACATTAATCTATTTTCAGCTGCATCTTCCTTGCTCACCACCTCCAACATATGACTTTGTATTATACATTTTTTAAATCCTTATGCTTTGCTTTTTGCTTGCAATTTTTTTATCATAAATCTACGTAAAAAGCAGCCAGGAATAACAATGTCATAACTTAAATCCAATGTTCTCTTAAAACTTCCAGTACCAAACTATCTGTTATTTTAAAATTCAGTTCTTTCAGGGTACCAAGGCTGAATGAAGAAGAACTAAAGCTGGAGAGGTGCCAGGGAACATTTGTTATGACCTTGGAAATGTCAAATGCTTTCTTCTTGTGTTCTCTTTTAGTGCTTAGACCAGTCCATCACATGTCGCCTCAAACTAGTCTCCAGTTATTCAATTATTTCACAAACTTGTCTTCTCTCCTCAAGCAAATATGAGTAGTAGAAATAATAATTTGACCCTATTTCCTTCATGTTTTTTTTTAATACTGGTATTGGGTCTTAAACTCAGGGCCTGGGTATTGTCCTTGAGCTTTTAAAGTCTAGTGCTCTACCACTTGAGCCAGAGCTCTACTTTTGCTTTTTAAGGTGCTTACTTAGACATATGAGTTTCATGAATTTTCCTTCCCAGGCTTGCTTTGAGCTGCCATCCTTATAGTTCAGCATATAGCTAGGATTACATGCATGATCTACTGGTATCCAACTGGTATACAGGTAGAGTATTTCTTTCTTTCTTTCTTTCTTTTTTGCCAGTCCTGGCTTGAGCTCAGGGCCTGAGCACTGTCCTTGGGCTTTCTCAAAGCTAGAGCTCTACCACTTGAGCCAGAGAACCACTTCCTGCTTTTTTCTATGTGTATGGTACCATGGAATTGAACCTGAGTCCTCATGCAAGCTAGGCAAGCACTCTACCACTAGGCTAAACTCCCAGCCACAGGTGGAGTATTTCTAACCCCAAAGCCCCAAATCTGAAAATCATCATGTTCTGAAATGTTTTGTTAACTTACATGGAAGAGTTCACAACATGAGTTTCATTTTATGAATAAAATTACTTAGAATACTGGACATCCTAATGCTCATCTTTTGTTTATTCAAAGGTATATACAAAGCAAATAAATTTTGTGTTAGACTTTGGGTATCCTCTCAAAGGTACTTTGTTAGTATATGCAAAAATTCCTAAATATAAAAGACCTCAAAATATAAACACATCCTGTGCCAAGTATATTTCAATTGAGAGATTCTTAACCTGTGTGAGAAAGACTTGGATTTTTGAGTTACACACATTGGCTTTTAATACTGAATACAACTCTTAATAATTACATTACCATACCAAATGTTTTTCACTTGTCTGTGACTTTTTTCCGTAAGTAAAAGTGGAGATAGTATATAAATCTCCAAGTAAAGATTTCCAGATATGGAATTGGTACACATCTATAATTTTACCACTTGAAAGTCTGAATCAGAAATAACACAAGTTCAAGACTAGAAAGGATCACATAAAGAAGTTATAGTAAAAATAAAAAGCAATTCTTGAAATAGAAATTAAAATTTTGTGTATCATTCACTTTATTTAGTTCTAGAGTGAAAAAGATTACTGTCTGCATTGGGGTGAAGATATAACATTAAATATAAAATATACTAAGATTAAAATGTATTGCCTAGCATTAAAGACATTTTGCTGAAGAGTCATTGTATGACATCCCAACTTTCATCCTTTAATAATTATGCCCTCCATCTCACTCTCAATTGAGCATAAATGAGAAATCAAAGTTTTGAGTATGGTTTGGGGATACCACATAGCAGGACTGCTTGGGCATTTCCTTGGACTTAAGCTACTTCATAGGTATAGTCACCTTGGCTTTGTTTTCAAAATTATTAAAAATTAAAATGGTATATTTTTTAAGTGCTTCATTTTGTTATGATAAGTTTGGGGTTAAAAAAAATCTTTAAAAACCCACAAAAACATCCATAAACTCCATGCCTTTTAGACCCTGACTCGCCCAGCTGAATATAGGCCAATAGAAAGTAACTGGGTCATCAAGTACTGGACACACAGCCCTGGAAAATATCAGAAACTTGATGGTCTACACCTTCTTGGCTCCAGCCCAAGTAACTTCCTGGATGAATCCTAAGTGCTTTAAGAAATAAAAATGCCTGTTAAGAATGTGCTTTCTTCTAAATATGGAAGAAACACTAGTTGTGTCTTTTTTTAACCATCCTTTTCAGTTTGAATTTCAAAGGCACAGTCATGTCAATACTTTAAAGAAATGCCAATAAGAGAAGTTTAGGAGGAGGCAATCAGAATATCTCTCCTTTTATCTGTGTTAGCAGAGACTTTAAAACTGTTATTGACCCAAATGTAGCTTAACACTAGCTTTAGACAAATACAATTATATAAACACTGTGGAATGCTACCATTTTAAAAAGAGGAGAAAGACATTCCTCAAACATGGGAAGTTAAAAAAGGAAACTTGTGGTGGTGTTTGTGGAGGTGGGAGTGGTGGGGGGTGGGGAATGGTGCAGCTGACAAGAACAACAGACAAGAATGACCTGAATTTTTGCTTTTCTGTACTTGCCAATTTTGCAGAAAGGTGCAGCTGAGTCCTGAAAAGGATGGAAGAAATGTAGTAGAATAAAGATACTTTAGCTCAAAGATGATTTATTTATTTATTTTTTGTGTGCTTGATCTCCTAACAACTGAAAACATTTTGTACTTGCACTGGCTCAAAAACTGCACTGCTCAGATGTCTCTGCCAGGAACTTCTGTCCCATCACTCTCTTAATGTTGAAGCCACACTTCCCACAGGCTGTGCTTCCAGTACTTTATGCTCACCAGCCCACCAAGCATACATACAGACCCTTTCTCTGAGAGCCAAGACACTCCTAGTAGGTGGCTTTAGCTCTGGGACTCCCTGATGTTCTGATTAAATTGTTCTTAGAATTCTGCTATGATTTCCGACTCCCTTGTGTCCCCTGCCTTTCTCTCTCTTTCCCCGTAAGTGGGTCAGGAAGCACTTCCAACTTCTTCCCTTCCATAAATCTCACATATCCATTTCACTCTTGGTACTTGCTTCTTTGCAAACATGAGCAGTCACATGTGTTCATTTTCATTTTATGATTGCAGTAGGTATTTATAGATAAAAGAAGTAACATATAGAAAGACTTAATTGTCCCTGGAAGACACCACAATTTACTGATCTCTGCTCTCTGCTCCAGTTCAGGGCCTGCAGCTCCCTGATTGCCAGTGATCAGTCACTGAAGAGATGTTTATTGAATGACTAATATGTACTTGGCACCAGAGCATTTATCTAAGAATAATGAGCTCCAGTCAAAGACTTTAAGAGCAAGAGAATGGCATGCTCAGATATGTGATATGATAAGATCATTTGATGGCAAATTGGAGAATAAGTTTGGAAATAGTAAGAACAGATCAATGAGGCCAATCTGGAGGCTTGTATAGACAAGCTATATGTGTGAGGGTAGTTCAGATCAAGTGAGAAAATTTGAGGAACTACATAATAATAGGTTAACTGGAAAACACTGGTAATTCAAGAGCTCTTTACTCTGGACATGGCCCTGGACTATCTTTCTGAAATATAGAGAACAAAATGAAATGAACTCTAGGATATGGAAACAAGAGGTTTATCTTGCTGGATTGTTGTTCTTAACATACTATGTTTTTATCTTCTCTTTTGTTGTCCTTATGGTTAATCTCATGTTGTTATGGTATCTAACTTTGTTACCTGGTATGTTGCACATATGTTTATTTTTTTATTTGAGTAAAGAAATGTTGACTTTGCTCTGGTTCTTGAAGTCCATAACATAAGGGAAAACTAGAAGAAAAAATAATTCTGCCCTCTATCACCTATAAAACAAGAGGCTAATCCACAGATTCTGACACACACAAACCAATTACAGTGGGAAGTTATGTCAAAACAAGGATGCTAAGAGCAACCCCAAACCTCAAACTCTGAACAGCATGCAGCTTTCTCCAAAAATAAGTGTCATACTCCAGGAAGACCTGGTCAATGATCTCCTTACTACAACAACTACTATTAGGAGAGCACCCTTACAGAGAAGCTCCCTGTGGCAGAAGGAAGCCAGCAGAAGCTATGTCAAGGCAGACATAATGTTCCATATTATTTTTCATATCCAGGAGTGAAGCAAGGATACACAAAAAAGGGAGAGAAACTACAATCAGCATTTATGACAAAGTCTTGTAGACTTTGCTGAGAGTCTGACTGCTGTGTAGGACAAATATTACAACTGGAACCATTGACCAAATGTACTTCATTGCCTGTTTTTTCTAGTATGAACTAAGAATGGATTTTGTTCTGTATGTGTATTAGTGTCTACATGTGTATTAGTATTGAGACTTGAATCAGGGCTAGATAGCAGGGACTATAATAGTGAAAATGTTTTATATTGGTTCTTTAATATCACAAGTTATCCAGAAACTCTCAATTACAAAACAAAACATATTATTTGGAGATAAATAAACAGAAAAAATGTAATTTTGAGCTAATTTTTTTGTATTTTTTTTCTCTTTTGTTGATCATGGAGTTTGAACTCAGGGCCTAGTTGCTATCCCTGAGCTTTTTCTCTCAGTGTTCTACCACTTTAAGACAAAGCGCCATTTCTGGTTTCCTACCTGGGCTGGCTTAGAACCGCATCCTCAGATATCAGCCTCCCAGGTACCAAGGATTACAGTCATGAGCTGCCAGAGCCTGGCACTTTTGAGCTAATTTATACTCCCATTTAGCCATTTCTCTTAGAGCTTTTATGTGTTATTCTGAGAATGTCATTTTTGTATTTTGTATATTTTGTATTTCTATTTTGTATATTTTCTGTTATTTTTCTAGTAAATACTTTTGTATATATAATCATTTGTTTTCAATTTTTTCTAACAAAATCCAGTGAAAAGCCATAACACAAATATTTTGTACTATTATGTTCTGGGTAAGTGTGGCATCTTCCATAGGTTAAGGAGTTGCTACGTTGGGGTGAATGAGTTGGAGGAAAAGACTCAAAGGAAGACAAAACATCTGGATAAATGCAAGCAGGGATACCTACATTTCTGGTTAGCAAAGGTCTGGTGAGAGAGACACAGGGCAATCAGCCTGTGCCTGGCTGATTGGCTCAGCAGCATCATTCTCAGCTGCTGGCTTTCATTCAGGCTCCTGATATAGCTTGCCTTAAAGGGAAGGATGGGTTGATATTTGCCTAGGGAGACTACAGTTGCAAGGATGACAGAAGGTCATAGGTTCTTGGCTTTGCAGTTGTGGAAAAGGTAATTCAAGTATTTATCCAGATGCAAAACTTCCGTGAATTTGATTCACTGAAGTTCTGTTCCTTAAGCAATTCATTTTTATTTGATGTTTCTTTCTTCATTCAATCATTTGGGGGACTTGGCACAAATCTTCTATAAAATATATAAAGAAAATAAGTGGCCTCTTTATATAAACTAACCAAGAAGGAAATGAAGCCACCCAAATGTGACTTATTCCATCTATAACCTGTGATAAATAGTAGATCTATGGTCATGCTTTTCTTAAATCTTAACTGTACATATAAAATCCTTTTTATTAGCACCAGATGTCAAGAATGCTTATTAAAATGCCATGGTTTATTAAATAACATCATTTTAGACTCACTGAACTAGTAAAGACCCATTTCTTTGCATTAAATTAAATGTCTAACATTATATATTACTACTTCTATTTCAATTACTGAGACACTACTATATATATATTTATATTTAGAAATAGATTTATACATCATAGGTTGAACTGAAATATTCAAATCCACAAAAGTTTTCATATGACTCTTATGTTTAAGCTTTATTAAGACTTTTATAGCACTGAAAATAAGATATATATAGATATTTCAGATTTAAAGCAAACTAGGGAAACAAAAATAAAAGTAGATTTAAATTATGTAATGTATTTTCTCTGCCCTAAAATTTCCCTTGGCTTTCATGGCAAATCTGTGATATATCCCTATCTTACCTCCCTCTCAACAACTGAGAGCTCCTACAGCACTTTTTTCATCTGAACTGGGAAAGAATAGTTCTGGCAATTGGGCATGGCAAGGAGCCATGATAGAGAATTTCTTTGGAAATAAGAAAGTGTTTGTAAACATTTCTGCAAAGGTGTGCATGAAATATTTTGGATTTAAGCTTGGAATTAATAATGGGAATTTAGTTGAATGTCATCTTAATCAGGGCTTTTAAAACAATTGTTTGATTACAGGTTATAGATCTTTGAAAGATATTCTACCTCCTTCGTGTACAACTTGTCTAACATAAAGGAGTTTCAGGAAAACTTTGATATTTTTGTTCATTGTTTTCTGTATAATTCACCTACAAACAAATTCAGACCTCACTACCCGTTCAAAGTAGTGTTTAATAATCACACCCTTTATATTTTTCTAAGGAAAAAAACTTTCTAGTAGATATCTGATGACTAACCTTTTCCACTCATTGATATTTAGACTTTATTTAATAATATTTAAATCAGGGTCACTATTGAATATAATCTATTACGTTTGAAATCAGCAGGTAGATTCTCAAAAAGTAAAGTAAAAGACAAATAGTAAAATCACTTATGTATTTACCTAAGAAATTATTTACTTTGGGATTTGTGTCTGCTGCTTTGAGCTTAAAAATGGTTTATGTGAGGACATTAGGAACAAATATGCCCTTTGTATTTCAAGAATAGCAGGTGTTCTAACAGTGTTGTAGTTTGACCAGTGCAATGGTAGTTAATATATTTGTTGACCTAACTGATCATGTGCCCTAGAAGATACAGCTTTCTTTCGTATATACACACACATGCATATACACACATATATTATAAATATATATATGGTTTGTAATATATATGGTCTGTAATAAATAGCAGATCTATGGTCATGTTTTCCTTAAACATTAACTGTAAAATATAAAATTCTTTTATTAGCACCAGATGTCAAGAATGCTTATTAAAATGTCCTGGTTTATTAAATAACATCATTCTAGACTCACTGAAGTAGTAAAGACTAGTTTCTTACTTCATATGGTCCTTTACATATGAAGAAATCATGTTAAAACCATATGTGAAATCCACTGCATGCATTCAGTATATATTGGGCTCTGGATTAGTTCTATATGAAAGTTTCAATTTATAATTCTCTCTCTCCCTCTCTCTCTCTCTCTCTCTTTCTCTCTCTCTCTCTCTCTCTCTCTCTCTCTCTCTCTCTCTCTCTCTCTCTCTCTCTCTCTCTCTCTCTTCAGGGGCATAAGCTTAATTCAGGGTCTCCTGCTCTTGCTTGGCTTTCTTGCTGCATGACTGTTGCCCCTGAGCCAGTCCTTTAGTCCTGGTTAATTGATTGCTCTGGTATCTCAGTGTTTATGTAAATATAATATATGATATAATATATAATGTATATAATATATAACATAAATATATAATATATATCACGCAATTGCATTTCAAATCCTGTACTGTTCATAAAACAAAAATATAAAATGTTCTTATCCCTAGGCCATTTGTCAACTTAGATTAATAGTTACTATGACCTACTTTCAAGGTGTTACAAAATTGACACTTTCTGGAGGAATCTCCAAAAATGAGAAAAGGGACTCTTTAAATTACTTCAAAGGAATTTACTGCTAATCAAAAAAGAAATAAAGTCCCTTATATATGCTCTATGCCATCTGGAACGTGTGATAAAGGTGTAAAGAGAGTAAAATTCACGGTTAGATGCCAGTGGCTATTTTCTGTAACCCCCACTATATTCCAGATGGAAATTAAGGGGATTGAGGTTTGAAGTTAGTTCAGACAGAAAAGTCCAGAAGATGCCATCTTCAAAATACCCAGACAAAACAGCTAGTAGACTCTCTAGCACTAATTCTAGAAAGAAAAAAAAAAGCTAAAGGCTAGGATTTAGAACTCAGAATGATTTTGAGATGTTAAGAGAGTCACTAATTTTTGTTTTGTTTTCATAGGTATTCGCTGACAAAGCCAAGGAAGTGCAGGTAAGTCTCTGTGGTCAACTATGTTTTATTATTTATTTACGAAAGTTGTTCAAAGAACTTTGTCTCATGCTTATAAATTTAAGCATTGCATGAGTGCTGATGAGTCCCTGACAGGAAGCTGAGGACTATAGTGTGTTGTTAAAATGAGAATATTCCCTTCTTGAATGCCAGGGGATCAATTCACTTCATTTTTCTCTAGCCCTGTGTTTTGTGTTTTTATTCCAATTTAGTAATACTAAATACTAAACAATATATAAAGAAATAGTTTGAATAACTGGTAGTTTGAATAACTGGTACTTATTTTGAGATGTATGTGATAAATGAGGTGAGAGTTAAATAAAAGAATGCAGCATGAATGGTTTGTGTGGTTCTTGTGTTTGAAATGGTCTCTAGATGGGTGCATGGCTCACACCTGTAATCCTAGATACTCAGGAGGCTGAGATCTGAGGATCAAGATTCAAAGCCATCTCGGACACTAACAAGTCCGCGAGACTTGTATCTACAAATAACCAGCAAAAAACTGGAAGTGGTACTGTAGCTCAAAGAGCAGGGTTGTTGCCTTGAGCTGAAGAGCTCAGGTACAACACCTAGGCCAAGAGTTCAAGTCCCAAGACCTACAGAAAAAAAATGGTCTCTATATTTTGCATCTTAAATGTCTGCATTTCTTTTTTTAATGACTTTGGAAAGTAACAGCTAAGAGCTCCTTGAACCACAATTTCTTATCACACTCCAACAACTGTTATTTAATTCCTGATATAGACAGCCCTTACTTCACATAGTCCTTTACATATGAAGAAATCACATTTTGGACATCAGTAGCTCATACCTGTAAATCTAGCTACTCAGGAGGTTGAGATCTGAGGCTTGCAGTCAAAGCCAACCCTGGCATGAAAGTCCATGAGACTGATCTCCAATTAACCACCAGAAGACAGGAAATGGCACTTGGTTCAAAGTGATAAAGTGCTAGCTTTGCAGACCCAGAGTTCAAGCCCCATGACCAAAAACAAAACAGAAACAAAAACAAAAGAAAACAACAACACGATTCCACTGCATATATGCATCTATCCTGTACATAATGGGCTTCTGAATTGGTTCCATAAGAAAGTTGCCTCTCTCTTTCTCCCTCTCTCTCTCTCTCTCTCTCTCTCTCTCTCTCTCTCTCTCTCTCTCTCTCTCTCTCTCTCTCTCTCCCTCCCTCCCTCCCTCCCTCCCTCCCTCCCTCCCTCCCTCCCTCCCTCTCTCTCTCTCTCTCTCTCTCTCTCTCTCTCTCTCTCTCTCTCTTTCTCTCTCTCCTTCTCTTTCTGTCTCTGTCTCTCTCACTCACTCTCTTTCTCTCTCTTGCTCTCTCAGAACACACTTAATTCAGGGTCTCCTGCTATTGTTTAGCTTTCCTGCCACATGGCTGTTGCCCCTGAGTCAGTCCTTTAGTCTTAGTTAAATAATTGCTCTGGTATCACAGTATTTATGTTAATAAAATTATTATTTTATATTATCGTGCTAAATAATATCCCAAAGTGTAAGAACAGTGGTATTAGCATTTTGTTATTGCATATTGCTACTGTTTTTCTATTTTATCCTTAGTTACTGATGTTCATATTATCTCACAGTGTTTGATATGTTAAGTTTTCTTGTAGTTATATGTGTAGAAGAAAAATATAGTATGTACCTAATTTGGTTGTAGGCAACCATAGGGATCTGGAAACACACCGCCACAAAGAAAGGGGCCTATTTTTAGTCTGCTGATATAAGCTTCTAGGAAAATTCGCAAGTTAACTTTACATTGGATTACCAGGCAAAGCTATTGGCTAGACCTGGGTCAGAAAACAGCTCTAGTAAATGTGCTAGGTCCTACTAATTTCCTCCCTTAAAGCAGCAAACCAAATTTGTTCCTGTTGTTCTGTGAAATTATTGCAGCATAGAGTCTGCATAATTTTTTCCATGCCCATGTTTATATTTGGCACTTCCAACTATATTTAACCTTCAACTACTGTCTGATAATTAAAAGGAAAACAAGCAGAGCTGTCTTTGAAAATCGTATGGATGTGCCTAAATCATACATTACGCCACAAGAAGAACACTTTGTGCTTGGCCCCTTACTGAAATTCCAACTTGAGTTCAAGGAGTTAATAACTTCCTTGGCATCAGCAAAGAATATACTTCATTCTAGAAATGACCAAATGAAGATCTTACACAATAAGCTGCCCATGAAAATTTCAAAGTATTTTACCTGAAGATTTGATAACTAGAATGGCATACATTTTCTTCATTTCATAAGCATAACCAACTTATTATAACAAGAGAATATTTTTCCATCATATGAAATCTTCAATAGAGGAATCGCCAGGTGCTGATGTTTTATGCCTATAATCCAAGCTATTCAGGAGATATATCTGAGAATTGCTAGGCCAGGCAAGAAGACTCTTATTTCCAATCAACCTCCAAACGCCAGAAATGAAGTTGTAGCTCAAATGTTAGAGTGCCAGCCTTGAGTGAAAAATGTAAGCAACTGGGGCTGAGAGTTTGTTGTAGTGGTAGAGTGCTTGCCTAGCATGGACAAAGACCTGTGTTTGATTCCTCAATACCACATAGACTGAAAAAGCCAGAAGTTGTGCTATGACTCAAGCACTAGAGTTGTAGCCCTGAAGAAGCCCAAGGACAGTGCTCAGGCACTGAGTTCAAGCCCCATGAATGGCAAAAAAAAAAAAAAAGTAAGCAACACCACCCAGACCTTGAGTTTAAGCCTCAAATATAGCACACACACATACACACACACACACACACACACACACACACACACACACACACACTACAGTAGAGAAAGAAAAACTACAGTTTCTATCTGGTCAGTAAGGATGAATATTTTTCTAGTCAATTAAATATATCTCCACAAGAAAATCCAGCCATGGAGGCTCTGGCATGCTGGGAGTTCTAGTTTGTGGAGTCCATCTCCCAGCGTTCAGGTAGCAGGCACTGGGTGTTTTGTCTTCAAGGAACTACATTTTTTTGTTGCATAGACACTCTTATTTAGTCTTTCATTTGGGAAGGGGAAAAGTGAATAGGTAAGCAAAAACTAGAAAAACTAGTAAAAGAAGTGAAAACTAGAAAAGAGTCAAATCAATTTTCACATACATATTTATGGAAAGTGCTCTAGGAATAGGCAATATTGCTAAAGGTTACTTAAGACCCATTTTTCTGCAGATGTAAATAAGAGGACTTTTTAAATGCCAGATAATAAAACATGCT
Source organism: Megascapheus bottae (assembly GCF_031878675.1). Lineage (NCBI taxonomy): Eukaryota > Metazoa > Chordata > Mammalia > Rodentia > Geomyidae > Megascapheus > Megascapheus bottae. The sequence goes on along the minus strand of NC_143519.1, from coordinate 50,425,629 downwards.
TAATTTTGAGTTGCAAAATTATAATAATTCTCTCCTTTCAACCTCATCCTTCAAATTAAGTGATTACTAATTCTATTTATTTTTTTCTGGTCCTAGGGTATGAACTCGGGGCCTAAGCACTGTTCCTAAGCTATTTGCTCAAAGCTGGCATTCTACCAGTGGAGCCACAGTTTCACTTCTGGCTTTTTGATGGTTAAATGGAGATAAGAGTTGAATAGACTTTTCTGCTCAGGCTGGCTTTGAACCATGATCCTCAGATCTCAGCCTCCTAGGTAGGTAGGACTGTCGGCATGAGCTACTGGCATCCAGGTCTGAAGTTAAAATATTGAGTGTCATTTTTCTCCTATCTTTCCTAAAATGTGAACTCGGCTCCCTTTCTTTCTTTCTTTCTTTCTTTTTCTTTCTTTCTTTCTTTCTTTCTTTCTTTCTTTCTTTCTTTCTTTTCTTTCTATCTTTTTTCCCTTTCCTTTCTTCTTTCTTTTTTCTTTTTCTTTTTTTTTTTCTTGCTCATGGGGCTTGAACTCAGGAACAGGGTGCTGTAGGGACAGCTCTTTTTGCTCAAGGCTAATGCTCTGTCACTTTGAGCCACAGTTCTCCTTAGTAGCTAGTATTATATAGGCTTGAGCCACCAGCACCCAGATAAGCTCCCTCGATTTCCTTTTTAAAATTTTTATTGTAATAAATAAAAAGATTACATTATATTCACCAGATAGAAGGTGCATTATTTCACAAACATCAATACCCTTTCTCATGTTTTGATCCCCATTTCCCTCCCCTCACCCCTGTCCAAGCTCTGTCTATTTCTAATTTATTTGCCATTCATTGCTTCTTGCTGGATGTGTTTCCAGATATTTCTCTCTAGAAATGAATATAGTTGTCAAACTGAACAGGACATTCAAAATATAAAGAGGTTAGGTGGACCTAGATATAGGAAAAGCATGGGGCTGTGAGACTGACCCAGTACTCATCAACAGAAGGTGACTCCTGATGATTCTTTCTGAGTGAAAACTCCTGTTCCATGACTTTGCTCTTGTTCACTAACTAGAGGTCAATAAAGAACCCAATGTAAGAGAGTTGAAGCAGAGAAGCACAGACAACAAAGTGTTGATAGGCCAGTCATTTATTGCATTTACTAATAAAAGAAGAAAGAGCATCATCAAACTGCATTCTTTGCTAAACAGTTGACACTGCCCACTGGAACCTAACAATCTCAGGTTGGTGATAGAAGAAAGATCTACGTCACACAATGGAATCATTGCTATTATGCCTTTTATGCAGTAGCCTCTGTTATATAGAAATTGAAATGAAAAATGATTATGGACAAAAAATTCACTATGGAGTATACCTATTGTATTCTGCTAGAATTTGTCTAGTTACAAATATCTGTGCTCAGGAGATTTGCAATTACCTTTATCCATTGCAGTTTGATAACAGAATTTAAGTTTCATTCATCAGATGTTTATTGAGCATCCACTATGTCTCTGAAATAATGCAGGGCATTAATAATAAAAGACAAATAAAATTTATCATTTTTTCAAAAAGTTTACCTCACTTTAAATCCTCTCTCAGATCTATTCAGTAACAACAGAGCTTTTCAGTAAATGTGTGATTATTGAGTGAAACTCATTGTTTAGTAAGATTTAAAAATTATGATTTCCGTTAAGCTACCATTATGTGACAGTGTACCCACATAGGGTGAAAGGAAAGAATCAGACTGTATCAAGAAGAGCTGAACTTTTTTTATTGTGATTAATAAAAGGGTTACATTATATTCACCAGACAGAAGGTGCATTACTTCACAAACATTGATACCCTTTCTTATGACATGGTCCCTATTTCCCTCCCACCCTCCCCCCGCTTATCTTGATTTCCCCCTTCCCTATCCAATTTCAAATAATCAATTAAGCACATATATCAGATAACAAGGTGAAATATTGTAACATTATGAGATAACCAAGGAATGGCAAAAGAGATGAGAGATAACATAGTACATTAAGGATGACAGTCACTCATTATATGGCTTTTGTTCCCTTATCCTGGAGGTCCTTGCATTTAGCGTCATACTATATGGCCTTATGTCTCTAGATTTTGTTCTATTGTAAATCTCTGCTAGGAGAACCCATGGTTTCTACTGATTATGACAAATGAGGGAAACCATTGAGCCTAAGTTCCTTTGAGTCTGGCTTACTTCACTTAATATGATCTTTTCTAAGTCTTTCCATTTCCTTACAAATGGGGCGATGTCATTCTTTCTGACAGCAGCATGGAATTCCATTGTGTATAAATACCACATCTTGTTGATCCACTCATCAACTGAGGGACATCTGGGTTGGTTCCATATCTTTGCTATGGTAAATAGTGAACAATAGCACAGTGAACATCGTTGTGCTAGTGGATTTAGCATGCCCTTGTTTCTGGATGATTGGATAAATGCCAAGTAGTGGATTTGCTGGGTCATAGGGAAGCTCTATGTTTAGTCTTTTGAGAAACTGCCATACTGCTTTCCATAGTGGTTGAACAAGTCTGCACTCCCACCAACAGTGTAATAGTGATCCCTCCTGGACACATCCTTGCCAGCACCTGTTGTTATTAGTTTTCTTGATCCTGGCCATTCTAACTGGAGTGAGGTGGAATCTTAGAGTTGTTTTGATTTGCATTTCTTTTATGACAAGAGATGTTGAGCATTTCTTCATGTGTCTATAGGCCATTTTTGTTTCTTCTTCAGAGAAGACTCTCTTTAAGTCTTTGGCCCATCTTTTAATGGCATGGTTGTTTCTTTGGAGATTAGTTTTGGATTGATTCAATTTTTGAGCTGTTGATATATTTTAGAGGCCTTTGTCTGTTGTATGGTTGGTGAAGATCTTCTCCCACTCTGTAGGCTTCCTGCTTAGTTTACTAGCTATGTCCTTTGCCATACAAAAGCTCTGCAGTTTAATGCAGTCCCGCTTATCCAGACGTTCTCTGATTTGTTGTGTTTCTTGGTCCTTAGTGCGAAAGTTTTGACCTGAGCCAAGGAGGCCTAGTGTATCTCCTATTCCTTCTTATAAAGTTTTCAGTGTGTCAGCTTTTGCCTCCAGGTCTTTGATAAATTTGGAGATAATTCTAGCGCAGGGTGACAAACTTTAGTTTTCTGCAGGTGCTTAACCAGTTCTGCCAACACCACTTGTTGAAGAGGCTTTCTTCCATTCTACTGTTTTTGGCTCCCTTATCAAAGATTAGGTGGCCATAGGTCTGTGGTTTAATATATGGGTCTTCAGTTCTATTCCATTGGTCTTCAGGCCTGTTCTTGTGCCAGTACCAAGCTATTTTGATTATTATACCTCTGTAATAGAGTCTAAAGTTTGGTATTGAAATTCCTCCTGCACTGTTCTTTCTGCTAAGAAGTGTTTTTGCTATACGGGGTCTTTTATTATTCCATATGAAATTTTGGATTGCCTCTTCTATTTCTTTAAAGAATGACATTGGGATATTGATGGGTATTGCATTGAATTTGTAGATAGCCCTTGGCAAGATTGTCATTTTCTTGATGTTGATTCTTCCAATCCAGGAGCATGGGAGGTTTTCCATTTCCTCAGTTCTGCTTTAATTTCCTTTTTCAGGGTTGTAAAGTTTTCATAATATAGGTCCTTTACATTCTTAGTTAAGATAATTCCTAGATACTTTATTTTCTTAGAGACTATTTCAAAAAGCGTTGCTTTCCTGATTGTTGCCTCCTTCCTCTCACTGTTGGCATATAAGAAGGCAGTTGATTTTTGAGCGTTAATTTTATACCTGCTACCTTTCCAAAGTTTTGAATTGGAAGAGCTGAACTTTTAATTAGCACAAATCTCTATCTTGAAATCAAGTAGTATATGAAGTTTATAAATTTTATAAAACTAGTTAATGTACAGTTTTCTCTGCTGCATTTGAACTGTGCCTGTTGCGCCCCTTGTTTTGAGTACATAGTTATTGCCCTCTTTAGCTGTCAACTTAAGTGCAGATAAAAAAAAGACAAATTTTGAGGGAAATGGGGACCAAGACATGAGAAAGGGTATCAATGTATGTGAAGTAATGCACCTTCTGTCTGGTGAATATAATGTAACCCTTCTATTAATTACAATAAAAATATATGAAAAAAAGAAAAAGAGGAGTTTCTTGTTCACCATTTTTAACTCTTTTTTTTTTGTGGGTCATGGGGTTTGAACTCTGCCTGGGTATTGTTCCTGAGGTCTTTAGCTCAAGGCTATCACCCTACCCTTGAGCCACAGCCCCACTTCCCATTTTCTAGAGGTTAATTGGAGATAAGAGTCTCAGGTCCTTTTGTGCCCAGGCTGGCTTTGAACTGGCTCTTCATATTTCAGCCTCCTGAGTAGCTGGAATTACAGGCTTGAGCAACCACTCCAGGCCATTCTTATCTCTTGTAGCTAGATTCTCAGTCCTGTTCTCAGCAAACTTTTCTAAATAGGAGCCACTGGTGAGCAGAAAGTTGCTCATTAGCAAATATAAAATTTATGTTTTGCCTTACAACTTCTGGTGGCATTTCCAGTATTGTTCCCATTGCTTTCCCCTAAGTCTTAGCATGGCTTCTGTTTCTCATGAAAACTAAATTCCACTGGCCTTAAAAAGATTTTTCTGCCCACCATAGTTGATGACATAGAAATTCTACCCCAACTAGTTTATGATGAAATGAACCCTGAGTTAATGTTTCACTTTACATGCCATTCAAAAAAACCCCAAAAAACTAAAAAAAAAACATGTGCAACAAGAAGCTCATCACATTTATCTAGTAGCTTTGTGGTCCCCTTGACTGACTGCTGAATACCCAAGTTTGAGAAAGCTAAGTCTGGGATATTGGAAGAAGATAGAACACTAAAAGTAGAATAAATGTGTGTGTGTGTATATATATATATATACTATATATAATATATATAGACATACATATATATACACATATATATGAGATATTGTCTTCAGTACTAAGAGTGTATATATATTTCATATAAATATGAAGTATTGTCTTCAATGCATATGTATTGTTAGGGTGAAGGAAGACATTGCTCTGAGTGGAAGTTTGAACCTGCTTCTGTTTGATTTCTAACACTGTACTGTTTGTTTTTGATGATGCTGAGGTTTGAATTCAGAGCCTGGAGCATGTTGAGCAAATGCTTCCTCACTTAAGCATGCCCTTCCCTAACCCATTTTACCTTAGTTTATTTTTCAGTAGGGTCTCACACTTTCCTCTGGGACTACCCTCAGGCCATAATTTTCCATCTATACCTCCAATTTAGCTGATATTATAGGCTGTGTCAGAATGCCCTGTTGATCATATATATTATTCACAAAGTAAATATACCCCAAGGAATATGTTATGTGGTTACTAGTTTCTACTGCTGTCTTTTCACAAACTTCTACTAATATAATTTGTGTATTTTTAAACTTATTGAGTAGACACTGTAATTCAATTCAAAGAATGCAAGTAAGGAAAAGAAAATGTATTCTCTCATAGTTAATAGACAAAGAATAAAGAAAATAAATACATAGAAAGATAAATTTATAGGTGTTTTCTATTATATTTCTATTATTTAGTGTGAACATGACAGAAATATAAATAGGTATCATGGGAACATTATTTTCTTTTGCAATTATGGTTAAGTTTACTTACTGTCCATTGCAAATTGTAATTCTTTATCTTCAGATAAAGAATCATACTAAAAACAATGCAAGAAGTTAGATCTTACTGTTATCTGCTGAAGGAAGTTAGAGCAGAACAGACTCTACATGAAAACAAATCTGTACCTGATTTCCTTCTGTGAAATTCTGGAAGACAAGGTCAATTCCCCCACAGAACAAAAGACCTTGAAAAGACTTAATCAGAGTAGAAACCACAAAAGTAGAAAGCAATATATGTCAAGTAATTTGTTAGCCATGGAGAGAATATCATCTTTTTAAAATAATCTTTTTAATTTAATCATTAATTTCTTCAGTGACAAACATTGCAGCATCAATTTGTTTTGTTGTTCAGAGGCATTTATTACAAATAATTAACCTTAGCAGAAAAAATATTGTTTCAGATTTACTTATTTTATGATCTGAAAGGAAAAATAATATTTTCTATTAATAACAACATGATTTTGTCTTGTTTGATGTCTAAAATGTATATCTCTATACTTTTATTTTGCAATTTGATTTATTCAACAATATAAATTTAATCACAAGAATAAAGCCATTTCATTTTTAAATTCTATCATAAACTCACAGCTTATAAGTAGATTTGAGATCTGTCAATTCTTTTTTACCTTTCTTGAAACAAAATATCTATAAAAAGTACATTAGAGGGCCGGGAGTTTGGCCTAGTGGTAGAGTGCTTGCCTAGCATGCACAAAGACCCAGGTTCAATTCCTTGGTACCCCACATACATAGCAAAAAAGCCGGAAGTGGTGCTGAGGCTCAAGTGGTAGAGCTCTAGCCTTGAGAAAGTCCAAGGACAGTGCTCAGGCCCTGAGCTCAAGCCCAGGACTGGCAAAAAAAAAAGTACATTAGAGAAAATGTAGGTATTGAAAGGCAGCATAGTTTTTGCTTTGGAAAGTGCCTTTGTATCTTTTCTATACCCAAACATATAATCTTGAAAATACTACTCACACACCATTACTTCTGTTGTAGCTTTAAGAAGTAAATATAGACCTATAGAAAATTGTAATAGACAAATAACTAATATACATTTATCTCTAGAAATGAATTTAGCCTTTGGATGTCTTGGTATGTCTTAATTTCTTGTAGGCTCCAGTTGTTTTGTGAAACTCTCCTTTCCTGTAGGCTGCTTTGCAGTCATTGAAATGTAGACCCTTCCTAAGGCACAGATTTAACCCAAAGAGTGAAGGAATTACTTTAAAAAAGAAGAATATTTTATTCCACATAATTTTCCCTAGAAATTAATCAGATATTATTCAACTAAGTCTTGCTTATTTGTACTTACATCTTTATTAACATCTTTTCCTAAGAAAAAGATTCCAAAATCATATTCGAATGTAAGCACCACTAGAAAACTAGCAAGTTGTCATTCTTCTTGTCTCCTGTGTCTACAAGCACCAGATCTTACTACCCCAAATCTTCCAATCCAGGAAACAAATCACCACCTCCTCTCCTCCTCTTCTTTTTCTTTTTTCTTCTTCTTCTTTTTTTTTTTTTCAGCCATGGGGCTTGAACTCTTGGCCTGGGCATTGTCCCTGAGCTCTTCAGCTCAAGGCTACCACCGTACCCTTGAGCCACAGGGCCACTTCTAGTTTTCTGGTGATTAACTGGAGCTAAGAGTCTCACAGATTTTTGTGCCCAGGCTGGCTTTGATCCGCGATCCTCAGATCTCAGCCTCCTGAGTAGCTAGGAATACAGGCAAGTGCCATTGGTGCCCAGGCTAATCCCTCTTATCTTTCCCTTGAATATACCCTTCTCTTTTACTTGCCAAAACAGGAAAACAAATTGTACCTGATTCCTTCACCTGGAAAATGGCACAGAATCAAGATGCCAGTTTAGAAACCAAGTTTTTGGTTGAACTTTATAATCTCTGTCATTGGTCCCATACATTTCATCTTTTCTACTGTCAGCTCCCTGAAGGCAGGCACCAGGACTGAAATTCTTTATATTTCTAATATCTGACACATATTAGCCCCAACACACTTACAAATGAATAATTATTCATTTTATATTGTAATGGCTCTATGAAATAAACAACATGATTATTATCTTTATTTTAGATATATTGAGGTTCAGATTTCAGATGGTTTGCCAGTTTTATATATTAATTAAATGGTAGAAAATCTGTGGAATAAAAACCTTTATTGAAGCCATGTGTGTGTGTTTATGTGTGTGTGTGTGTGTGTGTGTGTTTGCTAGTTCTGAGGCTTAAACTCAGGACCAAGTCAGCTTTTTCACTCAAGGCCAATGCTTTACTATTTGAGCCACAGCTCTACTTCCAGCCTTTCGGTGGTTAACTGGAGATGTGAATTTCATTCTGATTTTTCTGCCTGAGGCTGGCTTTGGCCCCCTAAGTAGCTATAGGATTATAGGCACAAGCCACTAGCACCCAGCTCTGAAATAGTTTTTCTAGTGCTCTAGTATTGGATATTGCTTGCTATTTTACTTTTTTTGTTCAAAACTTGTACCTGCATGGTATAACTGTAGGATTATTTATTGGAAAGACATAAATGAAGCCCATAACAGTGATGTATGTTAGAAATAGAGTACAACTCATAAATATGAATCAAATATGTATTTAATTTTTCCTATAACATTTTAATTTTTTATTATAAAGGTGATATACAGAGGGCTTACATTTATATAAGTCAGGTAAAGAGTATGTTTTTTTTTGGACAATGTCATCTCTTCCTCTACTAAAATTTTAATTTTTATAAAAAATAACATAAACATGAATTTAATTTTAATAACATTAAAAACATTTTAATTTAATAATGCTCCATTTAGCCCAAGTATCTAAAATTAACATTACTAAGGTATTTCACATTCTTAATGTCTAGTACTCAAACTCTGGGTAGTTTCAGATCAGAATATCTAACTTTCAATAGACACACATGACTAGGGGTTAACATTTTGGATAATCTAGCTGCTATTTTATGTGGTCCTTGTGGAGACAAACATTGAATGAATGAATGCCAATATCTTGGCTTGGCCAGGGAAAATTAATGTGCCAGCAATGTGGGATAGTCTCTTGATTGAAAAATACATTGATTATTGATTTTTTTTAGTCTGTATATTTTATTTTAATTTATTTATTTATTTATTTTTTTGCCAGTCTTGGGCTTGGGCTCAGAGCCTGAGCACTGTCCCTGGATTTTCTCAAGGCTAGGGCTCTACTACTTGAGCCACAGCACCGCTTCTGGCTTTTTGCTACGTATGTGGTACCGAGGAATCGAACCTGGGTCTTTGTGCATGCTAGGCAAGCACTCTACCACTAGGCCAAACTCCCGGCCCAAGCATGTACATTTTAAAACTTTTTATTGTTGTTATAAAGGTGATGTACAGAGCATTGTTGTTTTTGATGGTCTATTGATGTTTGAACTCAGGATCTCACACTCTTAGAGAGGACGCTCTACCATTTAAGCCCATTACCTCCAGTCCACCGTATGAATTTTGTATCTTCCCTTCTCCAGGAAAGAAAGAAAAGGCCTTGTGAAGTTAGTAACCATACCATACCTGATAGACTGTGAGGAAGAAAACTAACCTCTTTTGGGGGTAGCATATGATACTTTGAACTCAGGGCCTTGTACTTGTAGGCCAGCATTCTACCTCTTGAGCCATGCTTCCAGCCACCACTGTGTGTGTGTGGTTGTGTGTGTGTGTGTGTGTGTGTGTGTGTGTGTGTGTGTGTGTGTGTCTGAGATTTGAAGTAAAGGCCTTGATGTTGTTCTTGAGCTTTAGTGCTAAAGGCTAAAGCTCTACCAATCTGAGCTACGGTGTCATTTCTGGCTCTTTAGTAGTTAATTGGAGATAATAGTCTCACAGCCTTTCCTTCCAGGGCTGGCTTTGAACCACAATCTTCAGATTTCAGCTTCCTAAGTAGCTAGGATTACAGGTGTGAGTTACCAATGCCTGGCTCTTGTGGTTGTTTGTTTGTTTGTTTGTACTAGTTAATTTCGACATAGAATCTTGTTCTCTCTATTGCTGGAATAACAGGAACGCACTACTGAACCCAGCCATTTTGTTTCCTCCATAGCTTGGGAATCTCAAAAAGTTTTATTCCTAAGCACTAACATCCAATAGTGATCTCCTCATCTCCACCTCCAGCTAAACATGAAGTAGTATATTGATAAATTTTGTGTGATACTGTTTAAAAATGGAAACAGACTCAAGGCAATAGGACAATATATAAGGATTCCTTTGTCCATCACCACAATCCTCTGGTTCTTCCTCATCCATCTTCATTCTTCTAATCCCTAAGGAAATATTCAAGGTATGAAAAGTGTGTGTATATATACAACATCTCCCTTCTTGTACAAATGAATGTTTGTTGAAGAGGTTTCTCTATTTTTCAGAGTTTTAAGACCACTAATTATTATGGTTTCTGAAGTCCCTTTGAACCCCCAAATTCTTAGATTTTAGAGTATTATTTTATTGCCTGTTGGATTTCTCCACCATATTATTGGTCTTTACCTGATACGAAATTTCCAGAATTTTTGATGTTTTCTTGAATTTTTTAAAAGCCTTTCTTCCTTTCTCTGTAATTCAGAATATTATATTTATATTCACATTAGCTAATGCAAAACTGAAGAGCATAGTTCTTTTGGAGGCAGCATATATGACAAAGAGGCTGTGTTTGAGTCTAAAACAAGGGTTTGATCTAAAAACATTGTCATCAAGGGCAAATCACTGATCTGTTTTGTCTCATTTTCCTCATCTGTGAATATGAGTAACAACCTTTCTATTTGGCATAATTATGACTCGGATGGTATGAGATAATAGATAGAAAGTCCTAAGTGTGATGCTTGCACAAGGTCTATACATATAGCCATCAATTTTATTATTGTTAATATTAATTCATTCTAGGTGAAGTTCATCTAATCATCTCTACCTACAACTTGTTTTATTGAGTACCCAAAATCGTGCATAATAAAGTAATTTAATGTTGAACTCAAGTATGTAAACAGAATAGAGGAAAATCTAAGGTGTTCTAAATTTTAATATATTAAAGCTCATTCTTTATGTATAATCTTGGCTAAGTCACATTCTAATTCATCAAATGGAATATCTGAAAGATGATTTGTTATAATAATAGTAGTGCTGTGACTCCTTAATATAATTATATAGTCCACAAAGATTTTTATTCCATTTACTCTTCTAGAGGAAATTTATAAATGTTGAAAGCATTTATAATTTCAAAAACCAATATATTTCCTCAAGTGTAATAAATGAAGTAAGAAGCAAAGTAATTTCTAATTAAATGAATGTAATACAAAACATTTCTACACTAGAAAATACAATGAAGTGGCCTGATGCTTATAATGAATAGTTTGGAATTTAAAAGAAGTAAAATTTTGAAAAAAGCATTTGGTGAAAGTGTAAGAGGGAAGCAGAATAATTGAGATTAGTGTGGCATTTGAGTAAAACTAAGGCTGGGGTAAGTAATGATGCAAACTTGTAACCTTGTAATGTAAAGCAAAAACTCCATTTCATCAAAGTAAAGATTCGATATTAATGCCCAGTGCTCATGTTCATGCGTATAATCTATAGGTCTGCATGTTGTTCGTGAGCTTTCTTTGTTAAAAGGCTAGTTTTCTACCACTTGAGTACAGTGCCACTTCTGGCTTTTCTGAGTAGTTTGTCAGAGATAAGTGTCTTTCAGACTTTCTTGCCTGGGCTGGATTCAAACCATGATCCTCAGATCTCAGTTTCCTGAGGATTACAAACATAAGCCATAAGTGCTCAGTTTATTTCATAAACTTTGTGGACAAGTTTATAGCTTGAGATTCCTTTTAATGAATTCATTTCTTCTCTGCATTCATTCTGTTACATTATTGAGTGTCATAATATTGTTTTCTAATTTTGTCATTATTTTCAATTGTTGAATATGGCAATCTGTATTTAAATCATTTTTGTTTTGGGGAGGTAGAAGCTTCATTTCTTTTTTGTGTTTATTTATTTATTTATTTATTTTAATGTATAGAGGGGTTACAGTTACATTCTCCAGATAGAAGGTACATTATTTCTCACACATTGATACCCCTTCTCATGTTTTTGTCCTCATTTCCCTCCCCCATACCATCCCCTCATCTTTTTTCCCCCTTCGTTTTCCTAATTCAAATAAACATATGTACAATATACCAGTAACAAAGTCAAATAATGTAACAATATGTTAACCAAAGGGCAACAAAAGAGAAAAAAACATAGTACATTAAGAACAATAGTCACTCATAATTAAGCTCTTGTTTCCATGTCCTTGGAGGTCCCTTAATTTGGCCTCATTCTATATGTCTTTATGTTTCTAGGGTTTGAGCTACTGTAATCCTCTTCTAGAAGAGGCCAAGGTTTCTACTGATTATGACAAGTGAGGGAAACCATTGAGCCTATGTTCCTTTGGGTCTGGCTTACTTCACTTAATATGACTTTTTCCAAGTCTTTCCATTTCCTTGCTAGAAGCTTCATTTCTTGTGCTAAAAGATTACCATGCAGAAGATAACTAGGAAATCAAAGGTTTTGTGTTTTACAGATAAAGTGTCTTAACATCAACTACCAATAAAAATTGTAAAAAGGAATAGGAAAATATATGCACCAAATAGCAGAGTAATAGAAAACTGTGGATGTTCCTTGGGACAAATGAGTCTGACAGTAATAATCTAAAGATACTTAGAATACTGAAAGAGACCCCTTTTTCCAGATTTATCATCTATTATCATCTTACAAGTCTTTCTTTTACATGAACAGTCTTAGCATTGGGTTTGACCTAATTTAAGAAATACAATAAAAGGGAAGGAAAGGAATATCCACTGTTAAAGTGTTTTTATTTTTATCTAAGTTTTTCAATACTGATCCCATAGACCAATTATTCAGTTTCTCTGTAGCTTCGCATAGTAGTGTTTCCTTTTACTAATTTAGTCTCAAGTTTTTGTTTCTTATGGAAGAAATGATCTCTAATGTTTTTAAATAAATAATAATTTAGGATCTAAAGAAGAAGATATATTTTCGGTGGTACTTTATTCCCACCCTGTCCCTGTTGTAAGTTATGAAATTAAATTTTGTAACACATACATAAATAAAGCCCAGTTCTTTTGCAGGAGTGAAAATGTTCTCACTTTATGTTGACACTTGACCATTTGTCTTAATATGTAATCGTGTGTGTGTGTGTGTGTGTGTGTGTGTGTGTGCATCAGTCCTGGGGTTTGAACTGAGGGCATAGCTGTTGTCCCTAATCTTTTGTCCTCAGGGCTAGCACTCTACCACTTGTACCACAGCCCCACTTCAGCTTTTTTGATAATTAATTGGAAATAAGAGTCTCACAGACTTTCCTGCCTGGGCGGATTACAATCTTCCAATCTCATCCTCCCAAGTAGCCTTGAGCAAAGCAAGCTCATGAACAACACCCAGACCCTGAGTTCAAGCCCCAGACTGGCACACACACACACACACACACACACACACACACACACACACAAATAAGTTATGAAGTATTAAAAGTCTGATCTGCCCAAGAATGATTGACTAGTGTCTCACCCACTAAATATCCTACCCAAATCTAACTATCCTAGTTTGCTGAACATTGCCTGATTCATCAAACGGAAATCACCGCTGCTCTTAGCAGGCTTAATTACAAAGAATTCATTATTTGCGATGGACTACCTTTGCTAGAAATCTAAATTAGGAGTACCAGAAAGTCTGTAAACAAAACGCCATAAGTAATCAAATCTGGGGAGTAAAAAAAAATGCATGCGTATATGATGCATTTAATTTGAATAACTGCATATGAAGAACCCCAGCCTACTGTAGTGAGGTTCCAAGAGGTTCAGTGGATGTGTGTATCAAAACTTATACAGACAGTTTTTGTTATATTTACCTATGATATGCTTTATGAATTTATGGCAAAATGCAATAATTTAAGTACAGTAAGAAATTGATGATAATTATTACTAATAAAATAACCATTAGAATGGTAAACTGTAATACAGGCCGACGGAATGTAACTACTTTCTCAAAAGGTCAACACAAATATTCATGTCAATACTGATATTTTTTAGGCTGTGATTGACTGTGGGTAGTTAAAATTGTCCAAAGTGAAACTTTAGATAAGGAAGAACTGCTGTTTAATGGTGTTTCTTTTCACTGAACTATTGCATAAAATGAGACCACAATTTTTGTTCATCTTGTAAGAATTTTAATGAAGGTTTAAAACCTTCTAGTATCTATTCTTAGCTCCAAAATTCACATAAAAATCAACCTGTCATTTTATAACAACCAGCAGCTCAAATTAACAAACTTTCAAACATGGATAGGATATTAATGTACCTTGTATATTTAAATTTTGCAATTGTGGAAGCAAATCACGTTCTCTACTGGAAATTCACCAAAGGCAAACTTGTCAGACTGAATCTATTTTAAGACACATTGCAAGATTTCTCAAAGGTACAATTGCACTTTCTAATAAGGAACAAGATGAATATGGGTTTCCACATTTAAAAATATACCCGTATCATTATTCCTTATGGCTTTTTAAAATGAAACATTCCTTAGCTCTCCTTCACCTAGAGGATGAAATTCAGAAAGTTTGCCCATTAATGGCATTAGGGAATCCACTTGCCGTTCACCTAAAACCCACCACTGAATATTTTTTATTCTTCCTCCAAGTTATTACCAAGAACAGACACAAAAGTTCCTGGCCTTGACATTGCATCCTTACTTGGTCATTCAAAATGACTTCTCTTTTAGGATTAAGTTATTCATAAGCCCAGACAGGGAAGATTTAATGCAGTGACACACACTCAATGTTTTCTGCTGACAATAGTGTGTAATAAGGTGTCCAATGCATTTTCTTTTCTCCTCTCCTTTAAATTCTTTGTCTCACAACCTAGAAGAGCACTGTCCTTGAGACCATTTGAATTCCTCCTCTGTAAAACTTTCTCCAGAGAGCCTATCTAGAAGTTGGTACTCATTTATAGATGAAGAAATTAGCTAAAGAGCGATTTAGTACCTCAAAGCATCCTAACTAGTAAAGTGAAACAGCACAGATTCCAGTGTAGGTAGTCTTGTTCTAGAGTTTTTAATTTTTGCATATGAAATAAAAACAAAAATCATGAAAGGGGTGACATTGGCCAAGATGCCTTGTAGTCATAAACTGATGTGTGTGTGTGTGTGTGTGTGTGTGTGTGTGTGTGTGTGTGTCTGCACGCACAACCACTGGGGCATAAACTCAGGGCCTGAGTGTTGTCCCTTAGCTTTTTGGATCAGGGATAGCCCTCTACCACTTCAGTCACAGCAGCACTTCTAGCCTTTTTGTGGTTAATTGGAGATGAGGGTCTCACAGACATTCCTGGCCAGGCTGGCTTCAGACTGTGATCCTCAGATCTCATTCTCCTGAGTACCTAGGATTACAAACAGCCACCAGTACCCAGACTCGCAAACTTTAGTTGAATGCTAACTTCTTTGTATAGCTGCTTAAAAATAATAAAGATATAATTTAAAAAATCAACTCTAATTCTCAGACCATACAACTCGATCATTTAAAATGTGCATGTCATATCTGGCACTGGTAGCTCATGCCTGTAATCCTACGTACTCAGGATCACAGTTTGAAGCCAGCCTGGGCAGAAAAGTCTGTGAGACTCTTATCTCCAATTAACCACCAGAGAACCAGAAGTGGCACTATGGCTCAAGTGGTAGAGTGCTAGCAGTGAGCTGAAGAGCTCAAGGACAGCTCATAGACCCAGAGTTAAAGCCCCACAACCAATTAATTAATTAAAATAAAAAGTTCAAGTCAATAATTTTGCTATATTCATAGTAGAACAACTATAAACAAAATCAACATTAAAACATTTTTAACACAGCTAAAAGAAATTCCTCACTATTAGCAAATAAATTTCCATTCCCCACTTAATCTTACCTCCTAGTTCCTGACACTAGTATACATTTTTGTTTTTCTGTGTATTTTCATCTTCTGGAAATTTCATATAAATGGTATCATAACAAAGTGTGGTTATCCCATAACATTATGGTTTACTCTTTCAGAATGGTATTCTCAAAGTTCTTTCAAATTGTTATATATCTATATTTTATTTCTTTTTAATTGATTAATAATATTCCCTTTGTGGCTGTCAGTGTACCCAATTTAAGGACATTTTGATTTTTCATCTTTTAGGCTATTGTAAATAATGCCACTTTGAAAACTCAGACACATAGTTTTTATTGTTGTTGTTATTGCTAGGTTTTTTTTTTGCCAGTCCTGGGGCTTGAACTCAGGGTCTGGGCACGGTCCCTGAGCTGCTTTAGCTTAAGGCTAGCACTCTACCACTTGAGCCACAGCACCATTTCTGGCTTTTTTCTGTGTATGTGATACGGAGGAATGGAACCCAGGTCTTTGTGCACACTAGGTAAGCACTCTACCACTCTACCACTAGGCCAAACTCCCGATCCCATAAAAAGATATTTTTAAAGGGAGTTACATTATTAATTGCTTTAGTTATTATTCAAACTCAAGGCCTGGTTCTGGGCTTTTTCACTCAAGGCTAGGTTGAGCCACAGTTCCTCTTCCGGATTTTTTTAAAAAACTGGTTAATTGAAGATAAAAGTCTCATGGACTTTTCCTGTCTGAACTGGCTTTGAACTGTGATCTTCAGGTTTCAGCCTCCTGAGTAGCTAGGTTTGAAGGCATGAACGGACAACATGTAGTTTAAAAAATGTGTTATATTTTTAAAATTTTAAATTATAACAGCTGTTAAATAGTAAAGCATATCAGAGATATTTTCTCCATTCTTTGAGATGACTTTTCACTTTCTTGATAATGTCTTTTGGGTATATATTTAAAAATATAACGTATTCCAGAGGCCAGGAGAGTAGCCCTAGTGATAGAGTGCTTGCCTAGCATGTGCAAAGCCCTGGGTTCGATTCCTTGGTACCACATACACAGGAAAAGCTAGAAGTGGTGCTGTGGCTCAAGTGGTAGAGCACTAGCCTGGAGAAAGCCCAAGGACAGTGCTCAGGCCCTGAGATCAAGCCCCAGGACTGGCAAAAAACTGGTCTTTTAAAATGCTTTACTTTTCCTCATTTAATGACAATTGCTCTGCTTTACTTTACTTTCAAATTCTCCCATTCTGTTTCCGCAGATACATGGTACAGTGCCAAGAACACAGTCAACCATGGACATTTATTTATTGAACTGAATTAATGAAAACAGCCTTGGCAGAAAATACAGGGCTTATAACCAAATTCAGGAACATCCTAAAGAAATCCAGCATGTCTTAAATATCAAGGTTAATATAAATGAAAACTGCAACCCGTAGTAAAAACATTATTATTTTCTCATTCCTCTGACAAATATCCTGTAGATTTATCATTGCTGTAGCACTGTGAAGAACAGCTAGTGAAATTTTTATAGACCTGTAAAATGTTTTGTGAGCAAATGAATTTTTCTCATGCATCCTGCAGAAAATGTTAGAATATTTTTTAAAGTCAATTTTGTTAAGGGCTATTATTTGCTTAGTTTTATGATTTATTTAAAGAAGTTTAAGGATGTTTTATTTGTCAATCTATGGTCACATAGAACATATGTTCTTTGGGTTTTATATTTTAAAGAATATTGATTTATAAATGTGTTTATGAAACCAGTATTACATACAATCATCTAAAATCAAGGCCTGCAGAATGCTACGGTTAATGATAGAAAATAAAAATGAAGCAAGAAAGAAATATTGATTAATGGTCCATTTCTAACAGGAATGAGGTAGAACATGTTTCTACTGGCAATAAGAAAGGCATTGGGAAAAGGTATAGCATCTAGTGTAGACATGGTCCCTGCTTCTACTCTTTATTCCTTTATTCTGGAAAATGATGTTTAGTTCCACAACAGAGAGCATTGTCTGCTGGAGAATATTCTAAATTCAGTTTAAAGAGCTTCAGAAATCTATTGATACATAAGTTATTTCTAATAACTTAGAAATGCAGCCCAATACTGTGAAGAATTCAGATTAAGTCAGAAATGGTGCTATAAAATAAGTGAAGCCACAAACACTGCATTTGTAGGGCTGGTAAAGAGCTTCTCCTTTCTAAAATCCTCTCTCAGGCAAGAAAATTTTGATAGACTTCCAGGGATTGGAGAGGCATGATTAGGGAGAAATAACGTATTTCTGAGAGTTATCAAGAAAGATAAGCACATTCTTCCGATGAAAGGTCAAGGTTGGTTGAGGGTCAGAGATGCCATTTCCTCATAGTCTGATAATGGACAGAGACTGTCAAGGTTCTTGACTGAGGACTAGAATATTCTGTTCCATCCCAGAAAAAGATGAACTTGGGGCAGTTTGTGATTCCATGATGCGGGGCAGTTTGTGATTCCATGATGCCGTGCTGTTTGTGAAGAGAACTTAGAAGAGAAAGTGGAAATAGTCTCATTACCAATGCAGCCATGTGGCTTTAACCATCCCTCACAAGGGTCCCTTTTATTAAGGAAGTTTTTCCTCCATCACAAAGAGAGCAGAAGTTTAGGTATTGTGGTAGAGGCCTGCAAGTGATGAGGCAGATGTCAAGCACATCGTCATTACTAGAACATTTGATGATGGGAGATGAAAGCCACCAGCTGAAGAAGTTTATAGCATTGGCCCTTTGAGTAGAAATGCATTTAGCATCTTAACTCTAATTCTTTTGGGGTGTTAGTCTGATAGGGCTTGCTGTTCCCATTCTATCCTGTCAGCCTCTTTGCTCATAATGAGTTTTTTGTATTGTGTGTGTAGTTTATTTCACTTTATTTTTTCTGAACTTCAAAACTTTTTACAAGGGAGTTACATTTAATCTGCCCATCATGATCAGAGTCAACTCTTCCATAATCTTCTATCTTGTGTGTTCCCTCCTTTAAGATTCATTTTACATTTCACACTTGCATTACCACATATATACATGAATATTCTGATTACATTTGACCCATTCCCTTTTTCAGTCATCCAACTCCTCTCCCACTGGTCACAACCCCTCTCCCACCCTTCACAATCTCATTCATTTTGTTATGCTGTCTGTTAATTGTGTGTGTGCTTCTTATTTATTTTTTGAACCATTTCTTTTATTTTTTAAATTTTATTGTAAAGATAATGAACAGGGAGATTACAGTTCCATAAGTAAGGT
Source organism: Megascapheus bottae (assembly GCF_031878675.1). Classification (NCBI taxonomy): domain Eukaryota; kingdom Metazoa; phylum Chordata; class Mammalia; order Rodentia; family Geomyidae; genus Megascapheus; species Megascapheus bottae. The sequence goes on along the minus strand of NC_143519.1, from coordinate 50,406,831 downwards.
AATAAGTACATTTCTTTTTAACACTGTTACTCTCTTTCCACACTCCCCCTAACCAGGTTGTAAAGTTCATTTCCAACGTAATGTCTAATGAGTACCCTTGTTGGATCAGTTCATCCTTTGAACTGCTGTTTCTGTGATCCCCTTTCCCTTCCACAAATCAGATACTCTTATATAAAAGACAAAAGATATAGAAAACTAAAAGAGAAGAAAAAAAAGAAATAACTGCATACAGGACATACTAAGAACTTCTTGTTTCAGCTTGATACATTTCATTATATATGGTCTTATGCACAGAGTGATTGGGCTATTGTGATCCCCTACAAAGAAAATCATAAACATATTCTAGCTATCATAAATGAAGGAAACCCCATAACCTATATTTCTTTGGTACTGGATCTCTTCACTCAGTGTAACTTTACCAGGTCTTTTCCATTTCCTTATGAATGGGGCAATGTCATTCTTTCTGATGGAATTTCAGAATTCCATTGTGTATTTATGCCACATCTTTTTGATCCACTCATCTACTGATGGGCATTTGGGTTGGTTCCATATCTTAGCTATGGTAAATAATGCTGCAATGAAGATAGTTGTGTTGGTAGGTTTAGTGTGGCCTTGTTTGTGATCATTTGGATAAATGCTCAGCAATTATTGAGTCATAGGTGAATTCTATGTTTAGTCTTTTGAGGAACCTCCATATTGCTCCCAGAGTGATAGAACAAGTTTACACTCCTACCAACAGTGTAGTAGTGTCCCCTTTTGACTACATCCCTACCAGCATCTGTTGATTCCAGATTTCTTGATAATAGCCATTCTCACTGGGGTAAGATGGAATCACAATGTTGTTTTGATTTACATTTCTTGGGCAGAGACGTTGAACATTTCTTCATGTATCTATTGGTCATTCTTCTTTCCTCTTCAGAGAAGCCTCACTTTATTTAAGTCTGTAGCCTGCTTATTAATGAGGTAGTTGTTTCTTTAAGGATTTGGCTTAGGGAGATTTTTTTTTTTTTTTTTTTTTGCCAGTCCTGGGCTTGAGCTCCGGGCCTGAGCACTGTCCTTGGATTTTTGTCAAGGCTAGAGCTTTACCACTTGAGCCTCAGCACCATTTCTGGCTTTTTTCTATGTATGTGGTACTGAGGAATTGAACCCGGGTCTTCATGCATGCTAGGCAAGCACTCTACCACTAGGCCAAATTCCCAGCCCGGATTTAATTTTTTGAGGTCTAAATATGTTTTAGATATGAGGCCCTTGTCTGATGTATGGCTAGTGAAAATCTTCTCCCAATCTTTGGGCTTTCTATTTATCTTACAAGCAGAAGCTCTGCAGTTTAATGTGATCCCATTTATCTAAACATTCTTTCTTTGTTGTGTTTCTGGGTCTTTATTAAGACAGTTTTGACCCAAGGAGCCCTAGTATTTCCACTATTCCTTTCTGTTATATTTTCAGGGTATCTACTTCTGCCACACTGAGGTTTTTTGATTCATTTAGAATTGATTCTGCTGCAGGGTGATATATAAGAATTGAACTTCAGTTTTCTACACACGTATAGCCAGTTCTGGCAGTACCATTTGTTGAAGAGGCTGTCTGTCTCCCATCCTGTTTTTTGGCTTCTTTATCAAAATTTGGTGGCCATAGGCCAGCAGGTTCATTTCTGGGTCTTCAGTTCTATTCTATTGGTCCTCAGGCCTGTTCTTGTCCCAGTTCCAAGAGGTTGGTTTTTTTTTTTTATTACTATGGCTTTGTAATAAAGTTTGAAGTTTGGTGTTGATATTCCTCCACTACTGTTCTTCCTGCAAGACTGTTTTTGCTGTTTGGGGTCTTTCATTATTCCATATGGGGAATTGGGATTGCTTTTACTATTTTATTAAAGAGTGATGTGGGATATTGGTGGGTATTGCATTAAATTTGTAGATAGCCTTTGGCTGTATTGCCATTTTCATGATGCACAATGAGCTTTTTGAAGAAAGGAATCTGCTCTTCTCTGATCCCTGCTCTACTTCCATTTATATGACCATTAATGTCCTCCATGACACCAATAAAAAGGAGGTGGCAGACTATCCTAGGAGATTTTCAATAAATCACCTGACAACAACCCCACCTCATCATATATCAGAAGTGTAATCCTATCATGGAGAGGCACACACAGCTATTGATTTTTATTAAGCTTGCATTAAGCACTTAGCAGAAGACAGCAATAAATTAGTAATCACCTCAGTGTTTAAGTTCATCCAAATGGCACTTTAGAGAAATTCTGCTATGCTGTACCAAACATCACTTTGTGCTAAATGACACAATACAAGGAAAGGAGAAGAAACAGGAAGCCAACTGAAAAATATAGAAAGAAGCTGGTGAAAGCTATTCTCTAAAGGCTGTGTATAACATAATGGGATGCTGAAATTTCAGTGTCTTCCTTTCTTGGTAAGGTATTTGCACTTCCCAGTTAAGACTGGCAAACATAAATGATTAAGTCTTATTACCAGAAGGGTGTTAGTATGTCCTGACCTGCTATGCTCTGAAAGGAATTTGAGTCTATTTAGTCAGGAAAGTTATTATGCTAGCTTTTGCTATCCATATCCAAGCTCTAAATATAACATCTTGAATGAAAAGAAATGGAATTTCATATTCAGGGCTTTTCTGTGCCAGGAGAGGGGAAAAACAGTAAAAATAAAATTACCTATTCTACCATTGTACTCTGTAAAATCTATAATTTATGGCACAAATTGTCATTGAGCAAAATCATTACATTGCATAAGGGCAAGAAGAAAACCTGCAACCTCTCTTCTCTCATTTCATAATATGAGGGTCATAGGGTCGTTATTTCTTTGTAAAGCACTTTGTATTCATTTATAAATTCCTTTGGAAAATGTCTGACCTATAGTAAGTGACATATAAATGATATTGAAAAGTCTCTTATTTGAATGGTAAATAAAAGAAAGCATTGATTTTTATAAAGCTTTCAAAACTGGTGAAAAATAATAAAAATTGGTTATTTAAGTTAAGGAGATATTTATTGTAGAAATGGCAAGTAAAAGACACACAGAATGAGGAGTAAGATGTCTGTTTGCTATCAGTGGATAATTAAAGAAGGCCTCTTAGACACAGGAACATCAGAGCAGAAGTTTGAGAAAGAGAGAGCTATCTAGAGATCTGTGGAAAGGCAGCATTCCAAACAGAAAGAACTATATTAACAAAGACTTCATCAGGTAGTGGGTTTGAGGTTTTAGATGAGGAGCAAAATCAGAGAGGACTAAGTAAGGTGGGTGATGGGAGTGAAAATGAGCTTTAGATCACATTAGTCATTCTTCAGGTTGTCTCTAGAAAACAGCTTAGCTTTTCCATTTTACTATGTAATATTGAATCTTGTTCCTAAGATTTATGAGGTCATACTCTGTCTCACAGGGTTTTTAACTGTTTTAAAATGAAGGAGTGGGTAGAGGTAACTCAAATCGTCATCAGTAGACTTCACTGATCATCTGTGAATGAACAATATGTGATAAATCCATACACTAAACATTATTCAGCTTTACAAAAGCAAGGAGATTCAAAAGCACATGTTCCAGTATGGATCAGCTCTGAGGATGTTTTGTTTAGTGAAATAAGCCAGTCATGAAAATACAAATAATGGGTGATTATATTTATATGAGTGCCAGCCTTTAGTGAAAGAGTTGAGTGATGGCATGAGGCCCTCAGTTGAATCTTCAATCCTGGCACACAGTTTTATGTTGTTACATTAAGTACAGAAAGGGATGTATATATGACGTGTAATTTATCCACAAGTAACATTAAAAAAAGTAGCTTCATGGATACACTTCTATGCCATTTAACATGCAAGGGTAGTAGAAGGGGATGTTCTGCTCTCTGAGCATATACCTCACAGAATAAGGCCACAGACAAGGCAACCAGTGACAATTTCTATTCTTCAAGGTGATGCTTATCTTACACTGAAAATAAAAATGTATCAATCAATTGATTGAAGTGTGCTACTAAAGCTATTCCCAAATCAAGATTTTGTGATACCAAGGCTAAGATTAAGAAGAAATTGCTCTTTGTACCTTTGATAATTTTCTAACAGTAGGTCCACCCTCATTCATGCCTCTGACTGCTCTGCACAAAGAAATCAGCCATAGTTAAGGCAATGTTCTAGCTCCTAACTCAAGCCTTTCTAAGCAATAACTGGGTGTGATTTGAGCATTAATAGAGAAAAAAAGCAAGGCTCATTCATGCTCAGAAATAAGGATTCAAAAGACTCCTTCTACTACCTTTGCATGGGATATTTATAGTTTGAGTGCTTTAAAAAAAAACACAGAAAGCATAATTTCCATCTGAAATGACATTTTCAAGAAGTACTTTTTGGGCTGGAAGTTTGGCCTAGTGGTAGAGTGCTTGCCTAACATGCATGAAGACCTGGGCTCAATTCCTCAGTACACATACCTAGAAAAAAAAAACTGGGAGTGGTACCATGGCTCAAGTGGTAGAGTACTAGCTTTCTAAAAGCCCAAGGACCATGTCCAGGCTCTTACTTCAAGGCCCAGAACTGACAAAAAAAATGTACTTTTCACTCTTGTGATGCATTCAACACTGTCTTTTCAATATTGCCCAAAAAAACATTCACAAATAGGAAGAAACGGCAAAATAAAAAGTCAAACCAATGGTTCAACAAGCCAGAGCAGCTCTATGTACACATATGATTGCAGTCCGGGTCCAACCCTCTGGGGCTCAAAGCTCTTGTCCTCTCTCCCACAAGTTTCATCAGCCACTGACTGTAAGACAACGCTTGAACTGTTCAGTTTTGTTATTGATAATGCTTTAAATTGGCTAAAATTATGATGAGCTACTCTCAAAGAATATCCTAGCACAGTAGAGCCCTCCCCTCAGCAACACTGCCACAATTTCTGTCAGGTGATTTATATATACAGTCCATCATCTTTACTCATGACTTTACTGTGTGTGAATTTGCCTACTTGTTAAATTTCTTTTTGACCCCCAAATCAGCCAAATGTCCTCTCAGCTTGAATGGATCACAAAAAACAAATGAAGTCACCAAAACATGACCCCCTACCATTTTGCTCCCGACCCCACCATAGGGTGTAATGAGTCACTGAGAGGTAGCAGGGGCTCATGTGGGCACTAATTCTTTAGAGAGAAGTAGAATTTGTGTAGTGAGGGCAAGAAGGATATGTCAGACTTTCTTTGCAAGAAAATAGTAGTTTGGAAAGATCCTAGAGGTGGGAAAGATTTCTACATCTTGCTGTTCTCTGTAGGGTTTGACATTTTTTTCTTCTGTGGGTGATGTACAAACTTATGTACCCATGGTCACTTTCATAAAATGCTTGGTTATAACTCAGTGCTCACACTTGGTGTTTTTCTAGCTCAAGGTTTCACTTGACTGTTTTGTTGTTGTTGTTGTTCTTAGTCATGCCTGTAAGTAGCTTAAGGGACATATCTGGGATTCTCTCTCTGGAACACTGCCTATTCCAAATCACTACACATGCATTCTAAACATCAGGAACACTCACCCCTGTATAAAAACATTATCACTTCTGTTTTCTTCCATTAGTTTCTCTCTCTCGGCTTAAATAACAAGAAACAAAGACATTTACTTTGATCTTTCTCGTTTGTGGGAAAATACATCCTTTTTGGATTCTTGCCTTAAGAAAAAAAATAATTTTAAAAGGAAATAACTTCAGAAAAGATTTCTATCAGCGAATATCCTGTTGCTTTTCTATCCTCTTTGAATCTGCTACTTACCAGGTTGTCCTTTGTAGTTTTCATCTGTATTCTGGGAGAGGTTGAAATGTCTTCGCTGCTAACGCCTTATCTCATTATTATCTATTTCAGTTATGCCAAACCTATGAATGTCAGCCTCTTCTGTGAGTTGCTGCTCATCAAACACATGAGTTATTGATCTAATTAAAGACAAAAGTTTGTGTATGACTCAAAAAGTTTAAAGCAAAATGTATAATAGAATAGCGTTATTAATAGTACCTAGAATGAGAGAAAGGCTAAAAAAGCTAAAAGTTGGATCAGACTTTCTAATGAAGACTGAACTAATGGGCTAGAAATGATTTTTTTCTACCCATACAACAAGTAGATGGTATGAGCAGTTTGGTTACCATCATGGCATATTTTCTATGTTCCTGAGTTTTAGAAGAACAATATAATATAGTTCTCTAGTCTCAAGTGATTGTAGACTAATGAGGGCCCCTGACATGAGGCAAGATGGCAAGTACTAGCAATATTGCTCTGTAATGATGTCTTCTCATTAGACATATAAATGGAATTCATACTTCCATTATATTTCTTAGTAATGACCAACATTTATCACAAAGAATATATTTCTAGCCTACTCTATCTCTTTTTTATTTTAAAGATGATGTACAGAGGGGTTACAGTTACATAAGTCAAATATTGAGTACATTTCTTTTTGAACAATGTCACCCCTTCCTCATTTTCTCCTACTTTCTTTTCCCTCCCAATCCCTTTTACCTCCCCAAGTTGGGTAGTTCCTTTCCAACATAGTGTCTGTGAAAGATGGAGTATGTTGTGTCCAGTTATTTTTAGCATTTGTATGAATAGCATGATGTAAATGCATTCAGCATGGTTCATATATTTCGTACTTGCCAGGCATTCCTTTGTCCTCTGTCACAAATGATCATCATACCAATTAATTCAGGAAGCTCAAAACTCCCATATAGTCCTTCCTAAGACCAAGCTCAAAAAATTCTACCATTATTACCATCTGTTATTTTTCTTGAACTATTACAGTACACTATAATGTATGGCACCAAATCCTTATTTAAGATAACCTATTTACATTGTTGTATTTAAAGTTCTTTCATATATTGAGAAGTTTTACTATTTTAAGAGCTGAGATTGTTATGTTATGTGTCTCACCTTAATTTTATCAAGAGCAAGGGAACTATACAGCATTTTATTTCCAAAAGATGATTTGTCTCAAAATATTCTTTTCGGAGTCTATACATACATGCATACATATGCATATGTACACACATAATACATATCTGCATATATAAATATATAATATATTATATGCTATATATGCGATATATAATATATGGAATATTGGAGGGGCTGGGAAAGTCATTCAACTCTGACAGAAATCTGACTCCTAGTGAAGGAGAGAAGGAAAAGTTGGAAAAAGCAGTTTAAGTTTTCATGCAATTTAAAGAGAATCCAACAAGGTCATAGGAATGTCTTTAGTTCCAGGTTAGTCATGTGCAAGAGTCCTCTGGCTTTCAGGAACCAATGTTTCCCATGGAAATCCTTTTATTTTATTTTATTTTATTTATTTTATATTTTTATTGTAATTAATAGAAGGGTTACATTATATTTGCCAGATAGAAGGTGCATTAATTCACATACATTGATACCCTTTCTCATGTCTTGGTCCCCATTTCCCTCCCCCCCACGCCCACCCCTCATCTTGTTTTCCCCCCTTCCCTATCCAATTTCAAATAACCAAATACAAATATATCCAATATATCAGATAACAAAGTGAGATTCTGTAACAATATAAGATAACCAAGGGACAGCAAAAGAGATGAGAGATAACATAGTACATTAAGGACAACAATCACTCATTATATGGCTTTTGTTTCTATATCCTAGAGGTCCTTTCATTTAGCGTCATACTGTATGACCTTATGTATCTAGGTTTTGCCCATGGAAATCCTTTTGTATTCAATGATTGGCTAGTAACAGCCTATAGAAAACATACTCCTCATGGTAATTTTATTAGCAGAAACAAAGTAAAGCATGTCCAAGTGCAGTAGCTGATATTCATGGTTGATTAGTCTACAGGAATATTCTTAAGGCACACTGGAACAAATACATGCTTAATTTGGCTTTTCAAAATTTCACCGTAGGCTGGGCACTGGTGGCTCTCACCTGTAATCCTAGCTTCAGGAGGCTGAGACCTGAGGATTGCCCTTCCAAGTCAGGCCAGGCATGAAAGTCTTTGAGACTCTTATCTCCAATTAACCAGAAGTGGAGCTGTGGCTCAAGTGGTAGAACACTAGCTAGCCTTGAGCTGAAGAGCTCAGGGACAGCACCTAGACCCAGAGTTCATGCCCCACAATTGACCCAAAATAAAAACTCCATTGTAGTTTTGCTGTGGAAACATTTTCAAATAATTATTTCAAGCTGGGCAAAAGTGGCTCACACTTGTAATTCTAGCTACCAAGAAGACAGAGATCTGAGGACTCTGAGATCTAACAATCCCAGTTTGGATCCAAACCAGGCTTGGAAATCCATGAGAGTCTTATCTCCAATAAAGTGTTCAGAAACACCAGAAGTGGCATTATAGCTCAAATGGTAGAGTTTTAGCTTTGAGTACAAAGAAGCTCAGAGACAGTGCATAGGCCCTGAATTTAAGCCTCAGGCCAGGCATCATCATCATCATCATCGTCGTCGTCGTCGTCGTCGTCGTCGTCGTCTCATCTTCATCATGAACATCATCATATTTATTTCAAAACCAAAAACCCTGAGATCTTAGAAGTGCAATTCTGTTTTAGTTTGTTCTGTCCCAACTGGCATACAGAAATTCTCACCCCCAAGAAAATGGTATTTTATGGTAGAGACCTCTCAGAAGGTGATTGAATCATGGGAACAGAGTTCTCATTCATTAATTGGATTCATATCCTTACGAAAGGCCCAAAACAGAGCCCTGGTCCCTTCCAATACTGAAGTTAGACTATGAAGAAGGCAATTGTTGGGGTCATGGCCCTTCACCAGGCACCAAAGCCACAGGCTTTTGATTTTAGATTTCCCAGACTCCAGACTGGGAGAAATGAATTTCCATTCTTTATAGTCCACCTAGTCTATGGTACTTTATATAACAGCTCAAACAATTTTTATGAACTTCTTTCAAATCCCATTTATCTGGCCTTGAGGCCCTCATCTTTCATTTTCCAGAAAGCTACATTTCCATTGGCATCTAACAGTCATCACTGAAACCACTGAAGTCTCTGAAGCCTCGGAAATCTTGTTAGCAAGCTAATGAGTGGGCTGGCTATAGTGTTCATGACATTTGCAAAAGATATGAGTTTCCTAGGTCAGAGGGAAAATGACTTTATTACTCAGGACATCGAAAGCCACAATGTCAGCATGTATGCCATCTCCTGAGCCCCAATTCTGCAAGGCACTACTTGCACATGTTGTGCATTGTGGTACATGAGAGAACTCTGAATTTAACAAATTTCAAGCTTTTTTTCTTTGAGGTATTGGAACGTAGGACTTGGTGTACCAAATAAACATCCTACCACTGAGCAATATCCCCAGCCCTATTGGTTGTTATTGCTTGGAGACATGCTCTCACTAAGTTTCTCAACATGCCAATAGTGCTGGGGATTCAGAGTTCTCTCCTTCTGCTTCAGCCTTCTGAATACCTGGGATTAAAGACAGATATCACCACCCCCAGATGAAACTCAATCTTTTATAATGAGCATGCCTGCCATTTACTTTTGAGAGAGACTCTAGCTTCATCTTCTAAGTCTGTTTACTGTGCAAACATCTGTAGGAAAATAAATGGTCCAAAACAAAGATAGTCATATCAGTGTTTTAACATTTAGATCATCTAGAAACATGAAGATAAGTGATTATAACTCAACACACAGATCCCAGTTATTCTTTTCTATACAACCCTAACCTACACAAAAATATTGGAGAACCACCTCATACAGAGCTATGAAAGTTTGCTTTTTGTTTTTGTTTGCGTTTGTGTTTTGTCTGCATTCCTTCCTAGTCTCCAAATACAATATTGTCCCTGCTTCTCTGTTTCTTAACTTCCAGTCATTTCAGTTTCCTGAAATCTTATTGTTATTTTCTCAATTTAATTGAGCTCTGTTATTGGCAAAATCCTCTTCTCCAAGCCACTATTCAGGAAGTGCTCCCAGGCAGTGTGCTGGGACAGTTATCTTTATTTTCCTATTTCAGAGGCTCTGAAAACACATACCTTAGCAAGGTTTGTCCAATTTCCTTTTGTTTATAATGAGATTAAAAATTCAGTACTAATGACTCAATTATCAATTCTAATGGGAACATGAATGGCGCAGAGATCCGCTTTTTGTGTTTCTCAACAATACCTGGGGTAATTATTATTTTTAAATATTTGTCTTTAACTTGTATAAAACTGAGATGAATATAAAACTAAAGTATAAACGAAGATGAATAATGTACATACCAACTGGCAGAATAACATAACAGTTACACACAAGAATAAAATGGTTCTTCCTCCATGTGGGCACTCAGGAAGCAGAGATCACAGTTAGAAGAAGCCTCTGGGGATACTGCCCAGGTGGATGTGCCTTTGGGGACATTATGGTGTGAATGAAGTGTCATTAGGAGAAACATTAGAGAGCACTCTACTCTGAAAGTGTGCTTCACCATTAAACCCTTGGGAAAATGTCAGATTGACGCCTTGCTGCTTTCCTGAGTTTCACAATAAACGTTTCAAATTCGATTTGAAGTCTAGATGACCCTCAGTATCCATGGGGAACTACTTTCTAAACTCCTATGGATACCCAAAACCACAGACGCTCAAGTCCCTCACATAAAATGCTGACGTGTACAGATATCTCTTATACATTTAAAATCACTTCTAGATTACTTATAAAACCCAAAATGATGTAAATGTGACATAAGTAATTTAAAGAAAAAAAATCTATGCACATTTGTAGCAGATGTTTTTTTATTTTATTTTTTCAAATAATTTTTCTCTTTCCTTCTTAAAAATAATATGTAGAATTATAACACATGGTTCTATATGCATTTATTCATATTTTCTCAGCATGTGAAAACATGAACAAAAACTGACCTTACGAAAAAAAAGGTCATTATCCCAAGTCACTAAAACAGCAAAAATAAATAAAGGAAATAAAAAAGAATGCATTTAGGCTGTTTAGAATATCTTACTTATTTAGTAGATGACTGATTTTTTTTGGCTGGCCAAACAAATAGTCCATTTCACTAAGATGTAATTATCTTTAAATGTCAGGAAATTAGCACATCTTTATAAAGTACATCTTTTATTTTGAACTACAGGGAAAATCAAAGAGTTGTTTCTCAACTGTAACACTGCTGTCATAATTAGTTTCCTGAAAAAAACAACAACAATAAAGCAAAGCAAATCATTTCATTCCACAGCTTGAAGTCATCCAATGGCTCCTATGTCCCAGTAGATAAACTAAAACATTTCAGAGAACACAAGGTCCTTAACAATTCCAGTCTCATTTCTAACATCTGACATCATTCTCTTTCATCCTCTCACCCTAAGATCCTATTACTCTGAAATCACCTTGTACCATGCCTAGGTCAGGAGACCTTGTCAAGATTCCATGCTTTGCTTGGGCAGTCCTCCTCAGAACAATTAGAAGGCTTCAGATATGGTTGCTTGCTCTTTGTTATTACCTCTTTCACACTTCTGTGAGGTTAAATGCTCTAGGGAGCACATCTCTTGCATATTCTGTGCTTTAATCAGCAGAAGAGAGTCTGTTAAGATAGCTCTCCAAACTTTGAGGCTTCGATTTGCCATTATGCCAATCAATAATTATGAGTACAATCATGATTCTTCATATTATACAAACTTTAAATAAAAGAACATATAGCTTTTGTTATTCAATTTTCCATTTCTCGTTCAGGTTTGGGGTGTGTGTGTGTGTGTGTGTGTGTGTGTGTGTGTGTGTATGTTTGTGTGTGTCCTATGCCTAACCTTTTTCCGTGGGGTGCAGAGGGACTGGGGAGGATTGGTCATGGGCCTTGAACTCTGGGCCTGGACACTGTCCTTAGCTCTTCAGCTCAAGGATACAAGGCGCTACCCCTTCAGCCACAGCACCACTTCTGGTTTTCTGGTGACTAATTGGAGCTAAGAGTCTCATGGACTTTCATGCCTGAGCTCACTTTGAACCAGGATCCTCAGATCCTGAGTAGCTAGGATTATAGGCATGAGCAACAAGCACTTGATGTTTTCTGTTTTTGTTTTTCTTCTTCTAAAGGCTGGTGCTCCATTACTTGTGCTTCTGGATTTCTGATGGTTGATTGGAGATAAGAGTCTTATGGACTTTCCTGAGTAGGCTGCCTTCAAACTTGATCCTCAGATTTCAGGTTCCTGAGTAGCTAGGATTATAGGCACAAACCACTCGTGGCTGGTCTATTTGTTGGTACCAGGGTTTGCATGAACTCAGGGCCTCACAAGAGTTCTATTTGTTTGCTGGTCTTTCTTGCCAGGCTGGTACTCTACCACTTGAGATTTGTGTGGGTTATTTTGGTGACAGATTCTGGTAAAAGTTTCTTCCTTTAGATCTTAACCTCTTGAGTAGCTATGATTTCAGAAGTAAGCCACCAGCCCCCAGCATTCCTCCCCACACCCAGCCCTGAGAATTGAACTCATTACCTTAGGCTTGCTGGGAAGGCCTTCTACCACACTTCTAGCACCTTTATCTATTTTTTTTTTAATTTTTGGAGGTAAGATCTCACTTTATGCCTGAACTATGATCCTCCTCTTTTCTCCATCATGTTGGAAATAACAGATGTACCCCACCACAGGCAGCCATTGTTTGAGACAGAGTCTTCCTTTTGGTCTCACAAACCCATTTTGCTATGCTTGATCTCAAACCATAATACCCTAATCCCAACGTCCCAAGTAGTTAGTAGGATTTTTTTGAGGTACAATAGCCAGTTTTAGCCATTCTTTGTTATGTAAATGGTCTTAATTTTCTGTTTTGTTGATTAGTTTCTTGGGCCTTTGTGAATATACATATTCATGAGTTCATTTGAACGAATGTATTAAATCATGGTGAGATCATGGTTGAACTAATTTATTAACTATCAGATAAGAAAGACTGTTTTAGTGAAATATATGAAAATATAAAAATGATCCCTGAATAAATTGTAAGCACTCGTCCTGGTTACAGTAGGGAAGGTAATTAATTCAGTGTGGATTTTAAAGCACAAAGCACGGATGTCAGCTAGACCTTGGTCAGGTTAATCAATCCAAGTTTCACAATATCTTCTTTTGTAAAATGAAATAAATAATATTATGCCACGAGACACTTCATAGAGAGCCCTGGCCTAGTGTTTGGCACAGAATACCTAAATGTTAGTTCATATTGTTATTATTAATACAATTCTTCTTACTGGAATTCTCATTTGTGTGGAAATTTAGTTGCTAAATCACTTTTAGAACATACTGCAGTCTCATTTGCCTCTCTTAATAGTTTTTGAGAGCAGATCGTCATTCCTTCCTACTTTCTAAAAGTTATTCAGGGAAGGTTGCGGGATTTTAGCAAGGTGCTCAAGTGCGAACAGGAAGGAGATGTGTATTGATTACATAACTAGGCATTGCCACCCCACAGTGCTGCTGTTGTTGCTGCTAATCACCTTGATGAGTTTTCTAGAAATGGTAATGAATCAATTTCCTCATATAATGTAATCCAATATAATCTGGATTTTAGCAAATAGTCCTGCTTCCCAGAAATGTACTTTTTTTAGGGTTGCCTGCCTTCCTAGATATGTGCAGTTATATAATGAATCATTCTGTTTTGTGTGTGTGTGTGTGTGTGTGTGTGTGTGTGTGTGTGTGTGTGTGTGTGAGGCCTGGGGCTTGAAATCTCTGCAAGGTACTGTCCTTGACTTTTTATGCTCAAGGTTAGCATGCTACCACTTCCAGCCTGTTAGTGGGTTAACTGGAGAAAAGAATCTCATAGATTTACATGGTCTGGCTTGTTTTGTACCCTGATCCTCAGATTTCAGCTTCTTGATTAGCTGGGATTACAGATGTAGCGACCAGTACCAGATTCATCTATCTTGTTTTGTTTTGTTTCTTATGCTAGGTTAGCTGTGCCAATAGTCACTGCGATAAGCATTAGCAAATCAGTATTTGCAGCACTTATCCATTCACAAGAGCAAACACTTATATTTTCCTTCTGAAAAGCCAGGCTAGTATCTGAATCAGGAGCTTAACAAACATGTCTTTGTTTCAGTGGATCTCAAAATCAGTTTTAAAAGCATTTGGCATCTACCAGGAGCTTTTGCACTATTGTACCTTACAGGGAAGAGTCAAAGGGCTTTGGAATAATTAAACAAAGTATGATTTGGCATAATTAAACAAAGTATGAATTCTACATTTTATTTACTTGGGATTCTATCTTGCATAGTGTGTGTGTGTGTGTGTGTGTGTGTGTGTGTGTGTGTGTGTGTGTGTGTGTGTGTTTGCCAATACTGGAGCTTGAACTCAGAGCCTTGAGCTCTTGCTCATTTTTACTTGCTCATAACTGGGGCTCCACCATTTAACCTATTCCTCCAGTCCTATCATGCATTTTTTTTAAGCCAGAAACACTTAAATGGAAGTTGGTTGAAAGATGGTCCACATTGAGGCTTAGAGCTTTAGACAATTAATCTGCACTCAAGAAAATTTGTTTCTGCCAATGCATATTAAGTGGATGATGAATTTATTTCCCTTAATTAGGAAATTAGAAATTATAATGGAGATATGGTTCAATAAATGCAAAACTCTCTGGCTACATTATTCATTCCACATCTTTGGGTCAACCATGAGCTGACCAAATGAAAAGGAACAAGAAATGCTGGCTGTCTAAACAAGACAGATACCTTCATTCTATAAAATATTTGGCATGGGAGAAAATTACCTCAAAGTATTATTATTATTATTATTATTATTATTATTATTATTGTCATTGTTATTCATGTGTCAGTCATGAGACTTGGGTCCTGATCCTGGACGCTGGCCCTGAGCTCTGCAGCTCAAGGCTACCGCCCTACCCTTGGAACCACAGCTCCACTTCCAGTTTTCTATTGGTTAATTGGAGATAAGAATCTCACCTTCTTTAGTGTCTGGGCTGGCTTTGAGCTGTGATCCTCAGATCTCAGCCTCCTGAGTAGCTAGGATTAGAGGCATGAGCCACCGTGCCCAGCTAAAATTTTGAATTTCTTCTGAATAAACATGAGCTAGACTACTAACCTCTGGCGAGCTCTACATGATCATCAAGAACTCATATCTATCTCCCTACCTGTAAAAAAAAAAAAAAACTTGAGGAATGAATCCAAGTTACTGTGCTTATTGATCATCATAACAAGAATTGTATTGTCCCTAAAACTTTTGTCCAGTAGCACTGACAATAATAATATATTCTAAGACATTTTGGGATGAAGGTGTTTCAGAAAGTATCCATTTTACAGCAAATTCTTCTTCCGAGAAAATTCTTGGTATTTCTGATTTTTCTGTAGTACCCTGCCAAGAGAAGTTACTCATCTGGCACATAGACAGAGTTCTCTTTGAAGATAAGAGTAAGCTCTGGGAACCACATCCCATTTGAGAAGTATCTAGAGCTTGCATCCCGTTTCAGAATAGAAGCATCACTGGGGATGTGATAAGCAAATATGGACTCAAAACAGACAGCATTTAACCTCTGCTTCTCTGCTGATATGCTGAGCTTGTCCTAAGGCATTTTTTATCTGACTCTGTTTCATAACTGTGAATCTAGCTAAGGAGCATTTGTGACTGCTTCTATCATACTTGTACTATGCTTCCTAATGTAGTTAGATGTTTTAGAAATGTTTCCATGTTAATCACATGTTAAACAATAAGCATTGTGATACATATGTAGATCAATCCTTCATGAACTCTACATGTACACATGCACATCACTCCTTCATGAACTCTTGCGGAACTGACAATGTTGATTTACAGCAATGTTCTTGCTTACAAAATAAAACCTCTGGAATCTGAATTTAAAATAAGTCACACAAATTTCAATCAGCCATGATTTTGGTAAATGCAGTAACTGTTGAAAAACAAAATTCATGACACCTTATCTACTTATTTAGAAGGATTTACAGTTGTTTTCACTTTGCTAATTGTGCATTGTTTAGTTTTGTGCCAGTACTGGAGCTTGAATTCAAGGCTTTGTGATCTTTCTTGGCTTCTCTTCACCTAAGTCTGATGTTCTGATGAACTATACACCAACTCCCGTCTTTCTGATGGATAATAAATGATAATGGTCTGACAGACTTATCTTCTCAAGCTGGCTTCAGAGCTGAATCCTTAGATCTCAGCCCCCTGAGTTGTTATGCATTTGTTAATTGTTTTGTTTGCCTTGTTTTTTTAAACCTAGAACACATAGGAAAAACATACACATATCTACAGTATTTCCTAACATAAAGGCATTATTTCAATACAGAATGTACAAAATTTTTCTAATAGTTGATCAAGATTTCTTGTTATATTTGGAGTATAACCCTGACTATCATTTTCTATCCTCTGAAAACAGGAAATTCTTTTTGCTGCACACATCTGTAATACTTAACAAACTAGCCTGCATGGTGTAGGAGAATTCATATGCTTTCTGACAAAATCAATACCCTGGAAAGAAATATAGAAGCAGAAGTTGATTTATAAGAATGTCCCTGAAGATACTATAGGCAAACTCACTGAAAGTAGAAGAGGATATTCAATCATGTGCCTAGAGTTGCTTAATATCATGACCTGGTATTTACAATGAAAAAGAACCCTTTCCGTTTAGTAGTGGATAAGCTTCCCAGTCACCAGCACCACCAGAACTAAAACCTGAATTCATACACATGGATTATTCTCTCCATGGGCTGGAAAGGAAGTTCCCATCTCCCTATAACATGAACAATCGTCCCCATACTTGAGTATTACATGATGACACGAGTAAAGTGTGTGTCCTGGGTTATATTTTCAAGAACATTGAGTAATTTATAGTCATCCATCTTTATGAACTTCTTTCTGCCTTGCAACAAATACCAAAAATGAATTGGAAACACAAGTACCTTCTATCATTTTCAAGTAGAAAAGGATTGATGGGCCAGGAATGTGGCCTAATGGTAGAATACTTGCCTAGCATGCCCAAAGCCCTGGGCTCAATTCCTCAGTATCACAGAAAAAATCAGAAGTGGTTCTGTGGCTCAAGTGATAGAATGCCTACCTTGAGAAAGCCCAAGGACCATGCCCAGGCCCTGAGTTCAAGAAAAAAGTCAAGTGGACAAATTCATGGGACATAAGGCTTAGTTGAAATCTAGGGTTGATAATACAATAATACAAATACATCTTATACCTGTTGACACTGCTTTTCCTTCTCATGGAAATGCTAGACAAACCAGTCCCATACCAAAGTGATGGGATGCTTTTGGGTTTCAATTTGGGGAATAAATTTAAGCTCAATTCTAGTCCTTATCAAAGGCTGGGATAGTGTCTCTTATTTGTTAATAATAGCCTGCATTGTGCTGTTCACAAAGGAATCACTTTAAATGTAAATTTTATTAAATTGTCTGAGTGTTTTGACTTTCCCAGACCCTAACATCTCAAGATCCATTTGTAGTATGAAATGTTTGCTGCCAAAATGACCTCCATATTATTAATTGAATATACAGAATAAAAGTAACATACTTTTCTTTTCTGATTTTTTTGATGCTTTTAACAAAAAAGCTCACTCCAGTTAGAATGGCCATGATCAAGAAATCTAGTAACAACAGATGCTGGCAGGGATGTGGCCAGGAGGGATCACTACTACATTGTTGGTGGGAGTGCAAACTCGTTCAACCACTATAGAAAGCAGTATGGTGGTTCCTCAAAAGACTAAACATAGAGCTCCCCTGTGACCCAGCAATTCCACTACTTGGCATTTACACAATCATCCAGAAACAAGGATATACTAAATCCACCAGCACAACGATGTTCATTGCAGCACTATTTACCACAGCAAAGATATGGAACCAACCCAGATGCCCCTCAGTTGACGAGTAGATCCACAAGATGTGTTATTTATACACAATGCAATTCTATGCTGCTGTCAGAAAGAACGACATCGCCCCATTTGTAAGGAAATGGAAGGACTTGGAAAACAATCATATTAAGTGAAGTAAGCCAGACTCAAAGGAACATAGGCTCAATGGTTTCCCTCATTTGTCATAATTAGTATAAACCTTGGACTCTCCTAGAAGAGGTCCACAGTAGGGCAAAACCTAGGTACATAAGGCCATAGAGGATGAGGTTAAATGAAAAGACCTCCAGGATATAGAAACAAGAGTCATATAATGTGTGACTATTGTTCTTAATGTAATATGTAATTTCTCATCTCTTGTGTTGTCCCTTGGTTATCTCATATTGTTACAGTATCTTACCTTGTTATCTGATATATTGTATATATGTTTATATGTTTATTTGAAATAGGATAGGGAAGGGGAAAAAAAGATGAGGCGGGGAAGGAAAATGGGGACAAAAACATGAGAAGGGGTATCAATGTTTGTGAAGTAATGTACCTTCTATCTGGCGAATATAATGTAATCCTTCTATTAATTACAATAAAAAATCTCTCAATAAGTTAGGCATTAAAAAAAACCTAGGAAATTACCATGCCCCTAAGAAGGACCTTTAAAATTATGGATTATTTTTTGTCTTAAAAAGATACTGTGATCAGACATGTTCATTGCTGCATGATCTACAATAGCCAAGTGAGGGAAACAACCCAGATGCCCCATTGCAGATGAATGGATACAAAATGTGGTACATATATACAATGGAATTCTACATAGCCAACAGACAAGAAAAAAATAATGGCATTCACTGGGAAATGGATGAAACTAGAGCAAATCATTTTGAATGTTAAGTCAAGACCAATGGAACAAAATGTGCATGGTCTCCTTGATATAAGCAATAAGAGCTATGACTCAATATTCAGCTATCCATGGTTATTAACATGGTCTTGGTGATATAAATATAAATAACTACATAGATATAAAAATCTATGATGGGGGGCCCGGATTGTGGCCTAGAGGTAGAGTGCTTGCCTAGGACAAGGGTTTGATTCTTCAATACCACATACATAAAAAAAAAAAAGCCAGAAGTGGTGCTGTGGGTCAAGTGGTAGAACTCTAGCCTTGAGAAAACCCCAGGATAGTGCTCAGTCTCTGAGTCCAAGCTCAGGACTGGAAAAAAAACTATGATGGGATATATACTGTATAGACCTAATGTTAGATTTTATAGATCAATATGTATCTATGACATACAAAGTCTCAATTAAATTTTAATCATGTTCTAAAATTTATATGACAGCAATTGCATATAGAGATTTCCTTCTTGAATACTTGTTTGTTAAACATGGCGTTTGAAATGTACTGTAAAAAGTGTTAATAAATTATTTTAATAAAAATTTTTAAAAGATACTGAATTTGATAGGGAAGGGGGTAAAACCAAGACGGGTGGGGGGTGTGGGGGGGAGGGTAATGGGTACCAAGACATGCCAAGACATGTGAAAGGGTATCAATGTATGTGAATTAATGCACCTTCTATCTGGCAAATATCATGTAACCCTTTTACTAATTACAATAAAAAAAATAAAAGATACTGTGATCAAACTTACAGAACATTTTGCTTTCTGAGCATCAGAGGCAGATTCTTATACCTGCATGTAATATGTTAATATAAAATTAAGTTCATACAGAAATTAATATCACAAATTGACTTTTATTATAACTGGCATGATTGTTAAACTATATTATCATATAACAAAAATTTGCTCGAAGCAAACTATATTTTCTTTATGCATCTATAAATAATTAGATGTGGTCATACAACTTGACTGACAATAGCTCATTTCTCAGTGAACTCACTGAATGTTTTGTTGTTGTTGTCTCATTTATGATGAGAAAAATATTTTCAGGCCTATTTTATTAAAACATCACAGGGAGAAAGATAGTAGGTAATTGAAAGGATACAGATCATACCAGCTCAATCCAGTTCCCTGCTCCCTTCAGAAAAAAATCAGTCTTTGGACCCCAGAATTTTTCAACCATCACACTTTATTATTTATTTATGAGGATTCTTTTACTCCCAAAATTGCTTAATCAATAGGTTCATTATTATTTTTTTACCTGTCCTGGGCCTTGAGCTCAGGGCCTGAGCATTGTCCTTGGTCTTCCTCAAGGCTAGAACTCTACCACTTGAGCCACAGCACTATTTCTGCCTTTTTTCTATGTGGATGGTACCAAGGAATCAAACCCCGGTCTTCGTGCATGCTAGGCAAGTATTCTACCACTAGGCCAAACTCCCAGCCCTGGGTTCATTATTTTTTATGTATAAGTTACATATGTCCCATGAATTGGGTATTACATTAGGAGGATTGCTAGCCAAAGGATGAGTGGGGGAAAATGCGAACAGAGACTTCAGACACCAAAGTCTCATTGGTTCCTGCAGCATCAAGGGCACTTCCTTGACATCTACCACTGGGCGACTGCCATTCACATTGATCTGCAAGTCAAGGGCAAATCTCAGCCTGCTAGTCCCAGTGCATCTGCCAGGCTGCAGGGCAAAGACCTAAAAAATTTATTTCAGATCCATGTGCTTTGGCAAGTACCGCAGGGTGTGGCCAACAAAGGAGAATTAACAATGCCGCCCCACACATTGTTACTAATTTCCAAGGGCCTGAAAAAGGTGAAAGGAAGCAGGCACAGCAAAAAGGTTCTAGAAAAGATGTAACTTAGTTGAGCTCTAAAGATGAAGCAAAATGCAAGTAAATTTAACTCAGGAGAAAAGCAGAAATCTTTCCAGATAGAACTAGAACCTCTGGCTTATTGCTCAGTGTATGCCCCAGAATAGCAAAGAGCTCTTCCAAACTCACAGAGCTTCTTCTGCAGCCATGGTTATATCTGGCTTCTGACTATCCAACCCTTAGCTCTGCCAAGCCTACCTGATTCCAGGCCTCTGCTGGCAGGGAAAGGCAAGCTACAAACGTGGCCAGTTCTGAGCAATCATTCCTGACTTCTGCTCATTTACTGTAAAATGGCTATTTTTTTGTACTCTATTTCCCTTGAGTTCTCATGATCCAACCCTGATCTTTATTTCTAGATCCTGCTGATCGACAAACTTTCACATTTCCTTTGTGGCTTCTTGGACCCTGCCTTTCAGTCCTCCTTGGTTTTTGCTCACCTCCTAATTTTGCAAACCCCAGGGCTGGGGATGAAAAACTCTATGTTGCAATCTCTACCAGATTCTAGGCACCATTAGACATTAACCATCCCTCCGCTTCCTCCTACTGCTCTTTCCCCTTGTGATCCCTATAGCCCATGACATACTAGTGTATGCAAAGATCACTGACGCACAGACCAAGACAGAAAGAAAGTGCAGCCTCCTTATTACTAGCCTTTCTGTATTTTTTAGTCAGGTAGTACCTGGCATGCAATGGGCACTAAATAGATGCGCCTCTTAACTGTAACCTCATAACAAAGCCCAGAACACTTCAGTCAGTTTTAGCTGAGTTTCCCCACTGTTGAGGTAAAGAGATCTGGTGCCAATGCCCTCTCCCTGTGCTCCAATTCCAAACCAAGATCCCAGGAAACATACACAATTGGACTAGAAGATAGTGTCAACCCCACATGCTTTCCTCATCACCACATTTCATGTTAAAGAGCATTGAAGTAGAAGAATAGGGCAGATCTGTTGTTGGTAGAGTGGTCAACATGCTATATTTCTCACCTCACTCAACATGAAGTCTCTAGGACTCCAGTTTCATGAGAGGACCAGAGAACTTGGTTTATATTTTCTGGACTTTGGAGAAAATATTGATGCCAAATTCCTTTCTGGGGAACAGAAAAAAAAACACTGTGTCTTGGTCTGGCTCCACTGAATAAAGAGGAAAAGAGGAGGGAAAATGTTCTCCCGAGGACGTGGAATACAGGTCCATAGATCTTGGGTTGCACGTGAACCTCACAGAGCGAGCCACCATGACAACTTCCTGTAGAGGACCTCAGTGGGACTGGCTACCAGTTGCTCTCAGGATTCTCATGGCAAAGAATCAGCATGAGAGTATCTCCTACCTCTTCCTGGAATTCCTCAACTAGACAAGTGACTGAGGCTTGCCTAATTGACAAGTAGGTGGAGAGAGCCCTACCTCCCTTTGGGGAACAAGAAAGGTCTAATGTGAGTAGGTTGGCTAGGAACAACAATCAATCAAATAAATAAATAAATAAATAAACAAACAAACAATGCTGAAGAGTAAGGCAGAAAACCTTCACTCTAGGAACGAATGTGAAACCATTCGTAATTATGGTGAGCCGTGTGTTTCAATTATGAAAATGAGGTTACTTTTAAGACGACACATGACCAGATTATTGTTCATGAACTGTGTGCACTGCACAGCCATGGAATTTCAAGTTCTGTTCAGTGAGGAAGAAATGGGAGAGTTTGAAGGAAAGCCAAGGAGAAAGAGACCGAAGCTGCTTTCTGCTTGTTTATAGTAGAATTCACCTGATACCACTGTGGCGAATGAATAAATAATGAAGCAATGAGTGAATGGATCAATGCAAGAAAGGAAATAATTGCATTTTTTGGACTCAGCAGATATTTACCATAAAATAATCATTCAAAATGATCTGCACTTTCCCTTTTACTTCTCTTTTTACTCAGTTCCTAACCAATTGAAAACTCTGAGTTTGAGTCTGTGTTGATTGTGTCAGGGGAATATTCTTTACAATGATCATTTTTCTGTGGCTTCTGCTCTTCATCTTCTGAGGGATTTTGCTATAGTAACTCACAGCTCAGAACTGCACTGTCATGGTTTGGACTTAGTTTGTCCTCCAAGAGTCCGTGTAGTGGTCCTTGGTGTGCGAGGTTGTGGTGGTAGAAATTTTAAGAGGAGTCTAGTAGGGTATTATGTCACTGGGGTCATTACCTCAGAAAGCAGTAGTGAGGTTCCAATCAGTTCTTGTGATTAGGAGTTGTAACGAGTGACAGAACTGACCCTTCCTCTCTGGCTTTCTGTCTCATCAAGTGATCTCTCTTTCATGTGTTCTACCACGTGCAGCCACCATCATCATATAATGTAGCCAAGTATGTTCTTGCCAGAACCAGGAAGATGTTGGTACCATGCTTTTAGAGCTCCAGAATTATGAGTTAAAGGTACTTTGCTAAGACAATAGAAAATAGCTAACGCAGTACCAAATAGGTAGATTGGCCTTTTTATCTTTCAAGACTTTGCTACTTTGCTTCTCTGTGGATGCATGCAATATCTATATCCTTCTACCTTTTCCATTCTTTTCTTTTTAAATGCAAAAATCCTGGATTTATAAAGCATTTTAGTCATTTGGGTTGTTGAGGGATTAGAACTATAATGAAACCAGGGATGATTTTGGAAGAGGTTTCTGTTTGTGTTGGGTTTTTTCTTTTAGTCTTGCATCATTTTAGCTCTGTGTGGGAGTCACCTGTACCTATTCCTTATCCCCAGTAGTCCCTTGCTGTGCAGGAAGCCAAGCTCAGACCTTCATCATCATTAATGCTTAGGGCTAGAACCAGTCAGCTAGCTTCTGTACTAGAGCAAGTTTCTTTCTCTGGTGACTATACAGTCAAAGCATGAATTTTAGCTCTGTATTGTCTTCATTGATCAGGAAATTCAACATCAAATGTTGTGCCCTAGAACAGATTACCTACTTTGTACATTTACCTGGTCAAATTGCTTATGTATCCACCCTTCCAACATAGAAGAAAACTTCTGGCACGAAAACAAATTCTTACAGGACAATGGTTCCAGGTAAGCTGAATGGGAAATGACTATTTCTCAAGTCAAATGCTCTGGAAGTCAGAACTTAGAAGTTAATATGTCATCTCCATTCCTGCTGAAAAGCTTTGTCTAGAGTATTCCCCATGTGTGGCATCCCACCACAAGCTCAACCTCCCCCAAAGTGCACGAGACAGCCAAAGGGAAATGATAGGAGAAATCTAGACTTGGAGGAGAATGCACATGTGCTTTAGAGTTTGACTTCCTATATTATTTCAACTTAAAATGAGAGACTGAGCAGCTTTCATCCACCAGCCAATACCAGCCCTGTGCTAACTTCCGTTTCATGATTCAGTGCCATGAACAGACTGAAAAATTAGAAGACATTTGAAAGCTCCACAGAAATTTAAAAAAGGAATAGAGTGATTTATGGAATAGATTAAGAAATCAGAATAGGAAGCATGAGGTTAAAAGTATCTGAAGCCGATTAATGCCAATGTGAAGAATTATATCACACATACAGAGAAAGTACTGCCTGAAATCTAGTCATTATGAACTAAAACTAAAGGCATGTAAATGTAGGTCACTCACTTATAATCATATTAGTAACAGCTAACATTTATGTAGCTAGCAATGATTCGAATTGCTACAGAAATAGAACAGCATTTCTCCATCATTTTAAATCTAAAATAGCATAAACTCTTCAAATGAAAAAGATCACATACATGATTTATGAAGCCATCAATGTTCATGCTTATACTATATGAACTTTTAGCATTTTAAAATCAGTGTTTACTTACTAATTCTGTAATATAATACTGAACAGAAACTGAATCTCTGCCCTCAGAGAACTCATAGTATACCGAAAGGACCAATGGTCAAAAATAATGACACACATAAACTTAAGTAGCAGCTAATATCAAATGCTACGTAGGAAAAGATACACAACAGCCTGAGAGTTGATAACAGAAACCCAACACATCAGACAGGAAGTGGCAGAAGTGACATGTCAGCAGAGGACTGATAGAGGGCTGGGTCTGTCTGGGTGGGGAACAGGGGTATGTTAGAGATTCTGGTAAAGGGACAGAAAACGTCACTGCTTCTTGTCACCAGGGATCATAGGAGAAATTATTTTTAACTTAAAATTTTTCTCAGAAGAAATTACAATACAAATCAAATAACCTGAACTTACTCATGGGAACACAGCATTTCAGATGATTCCAGTAAGGACATTCTTTCCCATACTACAGTGCTGTGTGTTATGCCATGAAGCACAATCCTGATCTCCTTGCCTATGTGATTGTGCTGTGTACCTGGAAGATCAGCAGCTCTAGAGCAGATCTGATTCAGGCTATCCTTTCATTTTATATGAAAGTTACTTCTCTCTACGGGACCCATCAAGGCTTCAGGAGTCAGTTGAACTCACCTCCAGTTGCAGCCAATCAGAGCCTTCTCCTCTCCATTAGCTCTGTTAAGGGTGTTGATTTTCATCCCCTCCGTGTCACAGAGCTCCTCCACACTTCTTCAGTCTGGAGCTTGGTGGCCTTGACATCCACAAGGAGCCCACATATGTTGTCTTCTGTCTTAGATAGGACAGCCTCACTGTTTGGAGGAGGGCAGGAAATGGAGAGGTGATGACAGAACTAATGGCATAGTGGTCACTCTTGTTTCTTCTCCAACATTCTTGTGAGGTCTTTGTGAAAAGGCAAGGAAAAAATACATTTTTGCATTCTAAAAAATATACTGAAAACATTCTTTTAATGTTGGAAATCATGATCATTTAATCAAAGAGTTACAATTTCTGAAATTCTGGAATAGATTTCTGAGTAAGAAATCATATCTATACAGAAGTTCATGGTTTATACTCTTATTAGACATTAACCAAAGACAACTATGAGATATTTGATAGGTGTTTTACACAGGGGAAAGTTTGAAATATTTAACATAATTTAGCAAAAGGTGGATTAGAGAAAGATAAACAGGCTTCTCTTCTGTCTGACTGGTCTAAAATGTTGACCCTCTTTTTGTGTGTTTAGTATAATTGCAGAACTCTGGCAAGGTAATGAAATATTCTGCATCTCTCAAACCTTTTTCATCAAAGAACATGTGAAATTAGAAAGAAAACTGCAAACAAACACACAGTGCTACTTAGGGTCAAGAGCATGTTGTCATTTCATTGCCTTTACAATTCTGTGTGTCATCATGAGCCACGAATAAAAGGCCAGTGCCTATGTGTGCACAGTCAGTTCTGTCCTCTAACTTGTTCACTTTTGTCCACTTGTTATGCTCAGACCACATTGCACTTTATCCTTTCTCCAGACACAATCCACATCCACCAAGCTGAGCCATGCATGGATGCTTTCGGTCCACACTGCACCTTCCTCCCACTCTGGCCTCACTTGGGCATGTCAGTGGCCGGTTTGCGTTTGATCTTCAAGATCTACATCAAGTATGGCTCTTTGGAAATGAATCCCTTCAGTTTACATCATTACACTCTCATTTATCTGCCTGCCTGACCCTTTACTGCCTCCTCTCTTGGACTCAATTTCTTGCTTCAGGGCAGGGCAGAGACAGTTCTGCTGTTTGTGCACTCTTACCTAATAGAACATACTTTCACACACACACAAAAATGTCTATACGGATTGTTTGAACTTGAATTGTGGGTGATGGTGATAAGAACATTCTTTACATTTTAAATAAAACAAATAAACCAAACTATAAAACATCTGTCTGATAAAAAGCTCCATTTCTTTGAGTTGCATTCCTTTGTAATGGCACTTATCATATTCAAAAGATGTGTTTTTATGAATCATGTCCAAAATACTGTCCATTAGTACAGAACTTTCTCATATCCGTTTTTTATCATTAGCTATAAGAATAGAAACTGACACCCAAAAAGTGGTGTTCAGATTTAATGGAATCAAGCCTTATTCTGCTCCTTGCTTGCATGTCTCTCTGCTTATGTAAAGATGGTCATTGCAAGGTAACTAATTGAATGCATAAATTCTGGGATCAAAATATCAAGTTGAATCCTAGTTGGTCATCAGTATGAATTCTGTGCAAATTATTCTGCTTCTTCATATGTAAATGGAGGGCTGTTAGAAAAAATTGTTATCTATATTTATTTTTATTCTTGTCTATATCACTTGCTTGTTACTGGGATTTGAACTCAGGGTCTTGCATTTGTTAGGCAGGCACCCTGCCAATTGAGCCACATCTTTAGTTTTGTTCTCATGGTTTTGCCAGGGCTGGCCTGGACTACAATCTTCCTGTTGATGTCTTCTGCGCAGCTGGGAGGACAGGTACCACTGCCCAGGCTTTTGCTTGAGATAGGAATTTCACTTTTTGCCTGGATTGCTCATCTTATAGGTAAAATCTGCAATACCCAGCCTCAACAATTTATATTAATTATAATGGCATTCTTTCATATCTTCTCTATGATAAAACCTATTACATGTTGATACAAAGGGGAAAAAAACCCTACCTTTCTAAGTCCTCAAAGAAAAACCCACAAAGAATAATAGAGGAGGAACATCAGATGGTCCTTAGCGAGTCAACTAGGCAAAGATTAAGGAGGAGGAAGCATAGAGCAAGGTGCAGAGGACAGAATGCATTCAGCCATTTGGGGTGATGAACTTTGTGGTCATGGGAGCTGAACCTGCTAGGTTAAGGTAGGATTTGAAGGAACCCAAGTGTCATTCTTGCTTTTGCCAATGTTACTTTCAACCTTCCACTTTCCTTGCAGACACTTCTGGCTAGCTCAACCCATGATTTATGACTATGATAGCCAAGGAAAGTCTGGAGATCCCATCACAAAAGCCTAATATCAGAATCTAGCTTCTCTCCATTGAGATAAACTGCTTGGTTCTTCATTTCACAAAGCATAGCTAGCACTTGCATTGTCCAGTACTCTAGAACCACCCACTAAAATGTTACCAGATCTTTACATCAGAATTGTATTGGCTATTGCAAATGACTTTCATGACAGAACTTCATTATTTTACATGCATGTTTTAGGTGGGTTATTACTAATCTATCCATTCATTCAATTTCTAGTTTTCTCTTCTAGATTAAAGTCAGAAAAAATTAAACTCATTCTAGCCCCAGCTCCTGCATTTAGGACAAAGAAAAAAAAAACAAAACAGAACTGCATCATAACCACAGGTCATCATATCTTCTTTGTCTCTGTGGAGAGTTTTAAATTCTGATATGCATTAACCATCCATTATAAAATCTTCCCTGAAAACATTGTGAATAGAATGCTTTCCATCCTCTGTAAATGGTGTATGCAAGGCAAGCAAAAGGGTTATTGTAAGCGCTTCATGAACTCTGCCAAGATTCCATCATCATGTAAAAAATGCTAGAACTAAATATAATGACAATTTTAGTAATGACTATTCCGAATAAATGAGATTTTGCTTTCCAGGAAATGTCTGGTACTTTTAATTCTGTCATTAAGCACTATGTTCACACATATCTAAATTCATTTCTACCATCATCAATTTTTTCCCATATATCCTTCCCTAAGCTAAAGAGGATCTAGAGTAGAATTAAGTCCTTTCCCTAGAACATGCTTTTGTTTGCAACTTAGATTTTCAAGTACATGGGTATCATTTGTAATCCAATCTTATTATAATAGTATAGGAAAAATTAGGCACTGGTTAATGGTGGAAAAAAAGATTATTACAGCTTTGCTTTATCTTGTTTCCCAACTTCAGAAACAGCCATCATAAAGTAGTTTTTATTAACAATTAAAAAAACTAGAACGAATGTCAAACATGAATGGTTCTTATAATCATAGCTACTCAGGAGGCTAAGATCTGGAGGATAGAGAAAACAGCCCAGGCAGAAAAGTATACTGAACTCCATTTCCAAAATAACCAGCAAAAAGCCAAGCTGAAGGAGTTGCTCAAATGTTAGAACATCAGAAAACAAATAAACAAAGCAAACATAGTAATGGCAAAAAAGTAATGAAAAATATAAAAATCATGACAGCAAATTATCTTCTAAGAATAAGTTGCACTTTTGGGGGGCTGGTCATGGGGCTTGAACTAGCCTGGGTGCTATCCCTGAGCTCTTCAGCACAAGGTTACTGCCCTACCCTTGAGCCAAGCACAACTTCCCATTTTCTAGAGGTTAATTGGAGATAGAGTCTCAGGTCCTTTGGGCCCAGGCTGGCTTTGAACCTTGATCCTCAGATCTCAGCCTCCTGAATAGCTAGGATTATAGGTGTGAACCCCTGCGCCTGGCAAGTTGTACATCTTAAGAGTCTCAAGTGTTTTACTTATGGAGTATATAGTGTGACATTTTACTGAGCAGTCCTCCGAGATTATCATATTGCCTCTCAAAGATTTCTTTTAGCCCATCAACCTCCTAGAATCTTGGCAGTATTGCTAACTGGAGGAATCACTGACTTTCTTCCTACCTTGGTTTTTATCATAGAGCAGGCCTTGGTGCTATTCCTCCTGAGACCCATGGACTCAGTGTGTGCCCTAAGTGTAGGTATTGTACAAAGCCTTCTTTGGCTTTGTACAGGAAAGGGCTCCTACTCACTCTTGAAAGCTCCCTCTTTCCATGAAGACTTACACTTAAAACCTTGCCTATATTTAGCTCCCTGTCAAAGGTCTCAATTATCATTCATTCTTGAATCTTTGCTTAACATGGACTCTGGCACTTCAACTGCATTATTCCCTTTCTATTTTCTTCTCTACTCCTACTTCTGGAATGTCCATGTCCCCACTAGACCACGTACAACTTGAAGACAGTTGGTTTCATTCAAACCTCTGTGTCTGTAGTCTTAAAACAGGAAATGGCACAGAGTTGATATTTGGTACATGTTGAATGAATAAATGGATGAATTAGTTAATTAAATCACCCCATCTCTATCCATTACAAGCCAAACAAAGTCTACATCCAGTTTGCTAGCTGCCTGTACTTATAGCTCAAACTGGAACATTTTGTGTGAAGAGAACACCATTAATAATTATAATGGAACAGTAGACAGAAGCATGAAATATTTTTTTTATTTTTCATCTTTTGCCAGTCCTGGGCTTGAGCTCAGGGCCTGAGCACTGTCCTTGGACTTTTCTCAAGGTTAGAGCTCTACCCTTGAGCCACAACACCCCTTCCAGCTTTTTTCTAGGTATGTGGTGCCGAGGAATTGAACCCCAGTTTTCATGCATGCTAGGCAAGCACTCTACCACTAGGCCAAAATCCCAGCCCAGAAGCATGAAATATTTTGGGCGAACCCTGGTTTCATGCATACCCTTGGGTATACATGAACTAAAAGGTTCATGTGTTAAAGCATTGGTCAGTGTTCAGTGGTGAGACCTTTGGGAGATGATTAGCTTCATATGTTTAAATGGTGTACAGTTTAGTAGCATTAAATATATTTAGGCTGTGATGGTACAATCACTACCATGAGTCTCCAGCATTTTTCAACATCCCACATTGAAACTTGAATTCAGTTTCACATTAATCTTCCATTTCCTCCTTCCTCCTGCTCCTGGCAGCCTGTTCTACTTTCCACCTCTCTGTATTAACTACTCAACATACCATATGCGAGTGAAATTATGCAAATTTTATACTCTGTCTCTGGTTTGTTTCACTTAAAATATGTCTTAATGGTTTGTTTATCTTACAGTATGCAACAGAGTTTCCATCATTTTTAAGGTTAACTGACCTCTACTGTATGCACATACCACATTTTGCTTATCTTTTGTCTATTGATGGACACTGGTTATTCCTATCTGTTGGCTATTGTGTAAACTATAGTTTACAAAATACACAATACAAATATCTCTTCACGTTCATTGATTTTAATCATATTGGGGACATACCCAGTAATGGAATTGCTATTCTATTTTTAATGTTTTGAGTAATTTCCACACTACTTACCATAATGACTACAACATTTCTCAATATTACCAATTGTAAGAAAATGTCCCAATTTTTCTACATTCTCACCATCACTGATTAAAAAGAAAAATAAAACAGTAAGCTTAATGGTATGGTTATGAGTTGGTATCTCACAGCACTTATGGCTTGTATTTTGCTAGTGATTAATGACACTATCTCTTCATGTGCTACTTGATCGTTTGTACATCTTTGGATGAGTGTCTTCCAGTCCCTTGCTTGCTTGTTAGTTGCACTGTTGTTGTTGAATTGAAGGAGTACTTTACATGCTACATAGATATTAAGGCCTTATCTGATAGATGACTTCTAAACAATTCCTGCCATTCTGCTACTTGCTATTGCACTAGCAAGTTCAGGGTCCTTTGATATATAAACTGCTTTGGCATCCCTTGTAGAACTCACTATGATGCTATGAAATGATAACTAATCAATATTCATATTTTTAATTGAACTGAGTGTTTCAATGGGATTTAATGGCATGTTATAGTGCTTAAGTTTATGGTGAAGTCTGACTAAACATAAATTAGTTTTACATGAATAAAGTCCAATAAAATTGAGGAACTCTAAATAATTGTGAATGTTTTCAAGATTAACCTTTGTCTTGGTATACGCAGAAAGCTACAAAACATTCACTGATAATTCTCCATCATTTTTCCTACATTTAGAAACTTGACATTTCCACAAAGGAACTTTGAATATTAATGTTCACCTTTGACAAGAAAGAGATGAAACTTACTTAGAGAACAATGTGATTGATGTTTAAATTCCTGCATTTGGCTAATTGCTGTATCATTATCAAAGATGGATGGAAAATAGAAAGTACCTGAAAGAATTGAATTATCAAGAAAAGTAAGAGTGTTTAGAAGAAATAAAATTTACCCTGGAGTGTAATTCCTGTTTGTCTTACTGTAATCAGATATGTGGTTGGCACACGAGTTGTCAAAGCATGAGAGAAGCTAGTGAACTGTGGTTTGGTTGGTAAGAATAAGGATTAGTAGGCTCTCCATTACTTCTGAACTGCTGAACTGGGCTACTTGGCTAACTGACAGTCCACAAAAGCTACTGGAAATAGCCATAGTAATTCTGTCTCAATCTTACTTTCTTATACTCTAGTCTTTTCTGCACAGAGATTTATTTTTAGTTTAAAAACTCCCTACCACAAATTATAGGGTCACTCTCTGGTTGTGTTTGGCTGTAGAAAACTTAAAGGAAATTCTGATTGTTATGGTTCCTTCCTATTTGAAAGGATTACATAAAACTCTTTTGAGTAATTAGCACAGCACCCCAACAAAGGACTAGTTTCTTTTTTTTCTTTCTTTTTTTTCTTTCTTTTTTTTTCTTTTTAACAATAGAAGATCCGGTAAGACAAAGTCAGTTAGAAGGCATATAAGATTACCTTCCCAGAGTTATTTTGATTCTGAATTTCAAGAACATGAGTCAAGCACTTAGTATTTCTGGTGCAAAACATTTCTCCTGAGTGACTGGAGTTCAACATCAGCATCTCTTCTGGATTAGCACAAGTGAGAACAAATCAAGGTGCACTTGAATACATATGTAAAGGGTATGTGTTGGTACATTAGCCAGGGTTATATTTTATCTTTCATATAATTACCTATTTATTCAACCTCTGACTTCATGGTGAATGATTCATTTAAAATAAACCTTTTATGCCCCTTCAGGTACACAAAATGTTCATATTTTCCATACTACTTACATCTAATGCTTTAAACTCCCACCCCTAGCTAGCATAACCTTTATTTGGAATGATTTGTCTGGCTACTTACTTTAAAAGAACTTAAAGCCAGGTGCCACTAAGGAAACAGATCCTAAGACCAGGTTCAAAACCAGCGTGGGCAGGAAAGCCTATGAGAGTCTCATCTTCAATTAATCATTCAAAAGCTAGAAGTAATATAGTTACAGTATTTTACCTTGTTATCTGATATATTGTATATATGTTTATTTGGTTATTTGAAATAGGATAGGGAAGGGGAAAAACAAGATGAGGGGCGGGGAAGGGGGGAGGGAAACGGGGACCAAGACATGAGAAAGGGTATCAATGTTTGTGAAGTAATGCACCTTCTATCTGGTGAATATATGTAACCCTTCTATTAATTACAATAAAAATATATGAAAAAAAATTTTGAAAAGCTCGAAGTATAGCTGTGGCTCAAGTGGGAAGGATCAGCATTGAGCAAAAGTGCTGAGGGACAATGCCTAGGCCTTGAGTTCAAGCCCCAGGATTTGAATGCACACATGCATGTGTATGCTCTCACAAACACACATACAGTTACACATTTAAATACTAGTAGAGATCCAGAGGGGGAGTCTAGACCTTCAAACTTTTGACTGGTTATAAGTTAAATATAGATTGTGGCAAGTGTTTCAGAGACTCAAATCTATTTTTTTTTTTACATTCCCTTCAGCTATCATTAGAATTTGAACACAAATAAACTATTTTTGTAACTACATTTTTCTAATTATAATTTGGAAATAGAAATGATATATTTCTTGATATGTTGAGATATACCTATAATCCCAGCTAGTTAGGAGGCATCCATAGGAGAATCACTATTCAAAGCTGGCTCTCGAAAAAGTGGGAATCCTGTCCGAAAGACAAATTAAAAATAAATGGGAGGCCCTAAGTTTAATCCCCATTAACACCAAAAAGAAAAAAAGGTGAAATAATGTAGTGTTGTCTACAAAAGTCTAATTCAAAATGAGAAAGTCATGCGTTAGGTATCAAATATGTTTCTGGAATGCTGCGAGTTTTGAAGAATTCTAAGAATGTTTTTCTTTTTCTTACTTTCTTTCTTTCTTTCTTTCTTTTTTTTTTTTTTTTTTTTTTTGCCAGTCCTGGCTTGAGCCCAGGGCCTGATCAATGTCCTTGGACTTTCTCAAAGCTAGAGCTCTACTACTTGAGCCTCGGCACCATTTCTAGCTTTTTTCTATGTATGTGGTACCGAGGAACCAAACCCAGGTCTTCGTGCATGCAAGACAAGCACTCTACCACTAGGCCAAACTCCGGGTCCCATGTTTTTCTTTTTTCTTTTTTTTTTTTCCTTTGGGAAAGTTTCTGTTCAGTGATTCTCACTTTGCAGAGGAAGAAATGATTGAGAATTGCTGAGTTTAAGGGACTGGCCTTATATCACAGGGCTTAGCTGGCAGCCAAGGGTGCAAGACTAAGGGCTGGGGAACAACCTAGTTCAGCATCCTTTTGACTATTGTATATCATCTTCCATTGGCTACACCTTCTGATATTCATGGTAGGAATGGCTTCTTTCATGTTTAATTCTAACCAAGCATGTGTAAAGATGGAAGAAACAAGTTGTTTTTCTATTAAATATTTTCCCTATCCTAACCTTTGTAATAAAACAGTACTTTAAATCGCAAACATTTTGACCAGACAACAAAATACAGCTTAATGAGAAGATCTTAATGACATCAGTCTAAAATTGGTAATGGTTGACATCTGTCCACCCACCTCAAAGTGAGTTCCCTTGCTTGTCAGCCTTTCAGAAAGTCTCTAGGGTAGAACAGATGCTTACTCAAAGCTGCTATGAAAAGGAATAAAAAAAGAACAGATGACCTTTGCTGTGGCAAGTATGGCTTTCAGTCACTATTAAGAATAAGAACAGGCAAGACTTTGTTAGCATTACAGAATATCTTTTTGCTCTGACAGTATAGGCATTGACATAAAAGAAGAGAGTATAATCATATCCTTCTGCCTACTGAGAAGAAAACCTATAACTTGCTTTAGCATATTTTATGACAGTTTATTTAGAGATGAAACAAACTGATTTAGAACTTGGAGACAGATACTTAGAAAAAATGAATTATTTCTTTGGAATTATTTTCATTGACTATTATTTATTTATGTATTTATTTAATCAAATAAAAGTAGACCAACATTCAAATTTTATTCAACGCATGACAGAAAAGACCAGGAAATCTATTAAGTTATAATAAACATTAAAATCCTAGATTTTCTGTGGTTAGACCACTTTTGCCAGTGCCATACTTGAAGATGAAGTAGAGCAGCATTAGAAGATTTTTTCCTGTATATTAATTTGTTATTTGTATTCTAAATCTAATAGCACTGTTCAAGCCATTGTTGCTTACATCCCAAACTCACTAACAATGAGTAAGATGTAAAATTCAAATTCTGCTAGTTAGACATTACCTGTTTTTTTTCTTTTCAAATTTAGCACATTTATTTAGCCTAAGTCAAGGCCTAAAATATCCTTATACAGTTAAGCCAATTTTCTACAAAGTCATACAACAAGATAGAAGTTACAGATTTTTCTCTTATGAGTCAATCACTATAAAATATAGCACTGCATTTGTTAAAAGGAAGTTAGACTATGACATGTTTCTGGAATAATACAGAGTTGACTTTTTAATGTAATAATTTTTCTATTTTATTTTATATAAACTTGTACTAACTTCTATGCATTTTTATCTAAACTGGGCTATACTTTTAAAAGAATGTCTCCATAAGGAAGTAGGTTATTTTTTAAATATATTTTTATTGTAATTAATAGAAGGGTTACATGATATTTGCCAGATAAATGGTGCATTAATTCCCATACATTGATACCCTTTCACATGTCTTGGTCCCCATTACCCTCCCCTCCTCCCTCACCCATCATCTTGTTTTCCCCTGTTCCCTATCCAATTTCAGATAACCAAATACAAATATATCCGATATAACATTACCTGTTTTTATATTAACTTCTTTTTTTTTTGCTCTTCGGAAACTAATTGCACTATGCAAACGATGATTTCCTATTACCATCTGAGAGAGAAGAAACTATAGAAATGCTGCAAAAGTGAACACCAAAATTAATTCCCACTTCTGGGAGGGTCACAAGTGGTAAGGATTGTTGCTTGTAATAGATTAACATAAAGTAACTCATACTGATGGACAGTGGATGTGGCAGGTCCTGTTTAAGTATTATATAAATACAACCTTATTTAATCTTCATGACAGTCAAAGGAGGTTGAGAAAATTATGCTCGCTTTACAGATGAGAATTACTGAAAAGCTATTGCTTGTTCTAGCAAGTGCAGAACCCAATGGGAAACATTTTGGGCAAAGACTAAGAACAATATAATATGCCTATGTATATTCTCATGTAGCTTACATTCATATCTAATATCCTGAGATATCATCATAATTTATTTCCTAAATATAAGACTACAAGTATCTGGAGAACTTTAAGAAGTACATGTTTTTAAATATTTCTTGAATTATTTAGCAAAGATATGCTGCCAGCCATGCCCCAAGCCCGGGGCTTGTCCATTAATGACAAGTAACATTCAAGCACAGAGAACTGTCTTCATGTAAACCTTATCCAAATATATCTGTAGTACTTGTGTATGTGTATATATGAACATAAGCACACATTATTTTGAGATAAAGAGAAAGTGAGCTTTTAGATGCTTCTTTGTGCACAAATCTAAAGCAAGTGGCAGTGGACTGGAAGACAAATGGTTTCACAAGTTGTTTTCCATTTGCCTTGAACTACTGGACCTATTTCCAGACCATTAACTTTGCTCAGGACAGATAAATAAGTATCCATTAGAAACACATCTTAACTTGTAAGCCTTTCTGCTTCTTTAAAATGCCCCTCTCACCCACACATTTTTGGTAGCTAACATCAAGTGTGCTGGAATAGAGTAAAGATGGCAATTTTTCAAAGAATTTGAAGAAAGATAAACCTCAAATAAGAGAGATAATTTTTTTACTGCCAAAAAGCAGCTTTAATTATGAAGATCAAGGAGTTAGTTGAGTTCCATCTTTGTCAGAAGAAAAAGAAAACAACAGAGGCACCTGCTAAATGTCTCAATGCTTTCAGAAAATGATAAATGTGCAGGAACACTCACAAATTAGAAGTCTTGGATGTCTGACAAGGAGTAACTATAGAAACAAACATTGATTACTTGTGGAATTGTCTTATGAAATGAATTATAAATTAAAACAAATACAATGTATATGTATATATATATATTTTTGCCAGTCCTGGGCCTTGAACTCATGGCCTAAGCACTATCCTTGGGCTTTCTCAAGGCTAGAGCTCTACCACTTGAGCCACAGCACCACTTCTGGCTGTGGTGCCGAGGAATCAAACCCAGGTCTTTGCGCATGCTAGGCAAGCACTCTACCACTAGGCCAAACTCTTGGCCCACAATGTATTTATTTAAGGTAAAAATTCAGTAGAAATTCCCAGTGACTTAACATTGTATTGTATTTCTTTTATCTGCCAGCCTTACACATTGCCCAGGTCTACAGGGCACCATGGCTCAAACCTCCTGAAACCTTTCATAGGCTTGATCAGAGATTCAGTAGAAGAATAAACTGTGATACAATCTCTAATTGGGAAAGGGAAGGGGGAAAACAAAATGATTACAAGGGGATGGGGGAAGAGAAATGGGGACAAAAACATGGGAAGGAGTATCAGTATGTGAGAAGTAATGCACCTACTACCTGGTGAATATAACTGTAACCCCTCTACAGATTACAATAAAAAATGTTAAAAAAGAATCTCTAACTGGGAATATGGAAATGCTTCTGCTATGTGCAAGTTCCTATCAAAACTCACATTGAAATACAATCCGTGAGATATTAAAGAGGGGTTGTTACATGGAATCTTTAAAAAGGTGATTAGGTCTTAAGAACTCCACCATTCATGGATGACTGGGCTATCTATGAGCTATCTTGAGAGTAAGTCTGTGATTAAAGCCATTTTGGCTCTCTCTTGCTTGGATCCCTTTCACCAGGAACTCCAATGAGAGTCCTTACTAACAAGGATATTCTCATCAGCTAGAGCCTCTTGACCTTGAACTTCTCCAGCCTCTAAACTATAAGAAAAAAAAGTGTGTGTTTAAATTAATCATTGTAATTAATTGCTGTAAGTAATCTCTGATTATAGCAAGTGAAAATGGACTGAGGCAGTATCTCTCAGAAATCCTTCTAGTTGGAGACTGGCAAGTGATGTAAATATTACTCCCTGGAAGACACTAGTTATCGAAATGAGTCTTCATGATGCTACTGCTGGCTTTGATGATTGGTGGTTGGGGGATCCCCTCATCCTCGTCCATACCTAACATCTAGTTCCTGCTCAGGATGACTCTCATTCTCAAAGCTTTCATGGTCTGTCGTTAAGACCTTCGTGACAGGCTCTTTTGAACTTACATTGCTATCTCTACCCCCATGGGTGTATACTGCATCATTATATTATGCAACCAACATGGAGTCTGGCATATAGGAGATACTCAACACAATTGTTGAGTTAGTGTATGGACAAACATTACCTATGGTATCTGAGTGTAAAGAGGGCTTATACAAGATCTATTTACAGTTCTTAGGAAACTCCATTTCCCTGAAAGAGCCGTTCTGTGTTACAAAAGCTGGCCCAAGGGAGGGAGGCTAGTTCCATGTGACACAGCTGGGGACATGCTGAGAAGATTTGCTGGAGGAGGGGCTGCTAGGAGGAAGTGAGGGCAGATAACAGTCATGAAGTTCACTCCCCTAAGATAAACAATGTTTGAAGTAGTGGGAGACACTGGAGAACCGGACAGCAATAGGAGAAGGAGGAAAAGGAAGGAAATCCCAAACTGTGTTATCAGAAAGGGGAGGAGGCTCAAAGCTCTAGGGACCTTTGTGCATGTTTTCTTAATAGCCATGTATCTGGAAGTGACAGATCTGTATAGATGCACCTTAGTTAAGGGCCACTTATACTGAGTGGGAGATTACTGTAGTCTTAAATTCCCCTAAAAAAAGTCACAAACTTTAAATGTCATTTGATGTGAAATACTTATCATACTTTTCTAAAATACTGAATAAAGATAGGGAAAAATATCAGAACTGTGTTGTTTTTTCCCCCACACAATTCATCTATGATTGATTTAAATTATATAATACAGTGCATATATAGGTAGCTAGCTGTCATTTAACTTAGGATATTTTTCCCAGCAGAATGAAAGCAGAAATGAACAAGTGAAAGCAAATTGAACAATACAATGTTCAAGATTTATGCAAATGATAGTCATAAAGTTTTTTTGCTATCTGAAGCAAGTTTTATTGTGTTTGCTATTT
The DNA here is from genome assembly GCF_031878675.1 of Megascapheus bottae. Lineage (NCBI taxonomy): Eukaryota > Metazoa > Chordata > Mammalia > Rodentia > Geomyidae > Megascapheus > Megascapheus bottae. Next base: position 50,368,276 of record NC_143519.1, on the reverse strand, counting down.
GAAAATTCTTTGCACTTGTTAAAAAAGAGCTACTCATCTTAAAGAAATTACAGTTTAAATCCTTTCCCTAAATTTCTTTATTACAGATTACTGGAACATAGATGTCTCAGACTGAATTTAATGGAAGCCAGTGTTGTTGTGGTGTGAATTGTAAAGTGTAAGATAATTTTCTTCCTTATGATTTATAATGTGGTTTCATAGATGTTCCTTATTGAATATAACTTAAAAGAAGATTCAGAAAGAGTTGGAAAAATACTTTTCTCAAATATCTCATACATTTTATAAAAGAAAAATGATCAAAACTGAAGTTCTTTGGACTGCGGTATCTGTTTCATTTCTGACCTGATGAAAATTGGGCTCTCTTCTTTTTCATGGTATAGTGCCTCAGTAGTGACAGAAGAGCCATGAATATGCATGCTGCTAATGCTGTCATTAATCACATGAGCTATAAACCAATTTCAATGCATTTTAAAGGCAGAGTTGGACTACTATGTACTCAAGCAATATGCTGTTACAAGACAAGGATAACTTATGTCATAACTAGTAAAAATCTTCCATAGAAAATAAAATTTTACCTTGCATCACAAAGGTTAGCTTTCATAAGAGTTCATCTTTGACCTTCCAGCACTGAGCTTTCATTAGATGTTGAAATAATCCTATCAAGCACAATTAGTATTTAATGCTTATGAAATACGTAGAACTGTGTGCACAAGTGCATTCTTATAAGAGATCCAATAATGTGAACATGAAGTTTATCTTGACAAGCAAATCAACTTATTGCTACACAAACTAGCCAGACAATACCATCCTTGTTACTGAGCTGCAGGTGTTTATAAAGTACTGTGAACTAGGGGAGACTTCAGCATCACATGGCAGGAATAAATGGCAGGGAAGGAAGCAGAGGGTGGTTGGTTGGTTAGGCAGGTGCTGAGGGAATTTAAAAGAGAAAATAGAAATCTGAAATCAAGAGCAGGTGCCTGGCAAGGTTTTTATGGCCCTAGGAAAAATAAGAGAGCTAAGATTAGTCACAGGAAGGTTGAAGTAGTTATTTCTAAGAAATCTTCTTTAGAAGACTGAATGTTTTAGAGATAATCATGCACTAAAAACTCTATTGTGATCAGATTAACTACTGGGAAAGCCAATATGTAAAAACATAGACTTTTTCTCAGCCTCTGAAATAATTCATTAAATTCCTGCAGGATCAGAAACAAAATTCTATCCCATTTTCCTTACAGTAGCTATAGTAGAATCTCAGAAAGTATTATTTTAAGGCATTTTAATTTCAATGGCCAAGTGATATCTACATAGAAGTTATACATCCATTAATTAAAGTTATATCTATAGCACTACACCTTGGAAACAAGCTATACACAGTAGCTTGCCTATATCTATGAGAGATATAGTAAGTTTTCTTCAGGGGATTTCTGAAAGCTTAGTTTATGAGATATCATAGCTATGATATTTTCCTCTAAATCCCTATGATAATATTGAATTTATAAGTTAGACATAGTAAGAGAATATTAACAAAAAAGAACAATTATAACAATATGATATAATAAAACATATGTGAATATTCTGTCTCAGAATGTCTTGTTGTACTCTCCCTCTTGTGATGATGTGAGATGATTCAGTGTTTATATGATAAAGTAATACAAAGTGAGCTGAAAAAGTTAGTATTTTGTTGTAGTGTTAGGCTATTTCTTATTGAACTGATAACAGAAAAACTGGGAGTTATTTTATTTCTGGGATTTACCACTTATTATTTTCAGACTTTGGTTGATAAAAAGTAACAGAGACAGTGGAAAACGAAACCATGAATAAGAGAAAAGAATTATAATCATATGGTAGAAGTTTCCAACTGTAGTATCAAAACATTTGTTAAAATTAAACTCATTGAGCCAGGCACAGTGTCTCACGCCAGTACTCCTGGCTACTCAAGAGGCTGAGATCTGAGGATCGTGATTCAAAGCCAGCCTAGGCACTAAAGTCTACAAGACTCTTAGCTTCAATTAATCACCAGAAACCAGAAGTGGTGCTGTGGCTAAAGGGGTAGCCTTGAGCTGAAGAGCTCAGGGACAGAGCCCAGGCCCAGAGTTCAAGCCCCACAACTGACAAGAAAAAAAAACATTGATATCTATATATCTATATAAATATGTATATTCTACCAGTCATAGGCCTTGACTTCAGGGCCTAGGTACTCTTTCTGAGCTTTTGCTCAAGGTTAGTGCTCTACCACTTTGAGCCACAGTGCCATTTCCATTATTTTTAGTAGTTAATTGGAGGTAAGAATCTCACAAACTTTCCTGCCTGGGCTGGTTTTGAACCCCAGTCCTCAGATCTCAGTCTCTTGAGTAGCTATGATGAAAACTGTGAACCACCATGATGAACACCTTTTATGGCATGGTTACAATGTCTTGATAAGGATGCTTTAAAGTAACATAAAAGTAACCTTAAAATGATCGAAATTGGGGGAAACCAAAAGAATTCACAAACAGGGATATTGCCATCTCAACTGAAAATTATTGTTTTGTAGTCCAGGAAATACACTGAGTACAGAGAGACAGGGCAAAATGTTTCACTTGTTAGACATCTCACTTGCAATGAATTTACATTTTATACAAGAAGGTGACAGTCAATCCAATTTATTCTTCAAAGTATTGAAGGCAGATGGATTGTCATTTAGTTCCGCCCCCCTCTAGCAGATTAAATGCCATGATTCATTAAAGGAGTTTTTGTGATTCCCAATTCCCTTTGTTCAGTTTAAAGGTTCCAAACAAACTTTGGCCAGCAATCCTGTCCCATTCCTGTTGCTTTCTAGGCTTCTCTATCAGACTCTATTGAGGCCATGGATTTTTTTTTTTTTTTTTTTTTTTTTTTTTTTTTTTTTTTTTGCCAGTCCTGGGCTTAAGCTCAGGGCCTGAGCGCTGTCCTTGGACTTTCTCAAGACTAGAGCTCTACCACTTGAGCCTCAGCACCACTTCCGGCTTCTTTCTATGTGTGGTACCGAGGACTCGAACCCGGGTCTTCATGCATACTAGGCAAGCACTTTAACCACTAGGCCAAACTCCCGGCCCCTAGGCTATGGATTTTTATCCCATCTCTTCCTACCTTTCTATTGTGGCTTTCAGTCTTCTTTTCTTACTGTCATTTCCAGTGTATTGGGTTATTCTCTTGATTGAGGCTAAAGGGTCCTGAATCAATTTGCTTTGTGATCATCTCACAGGAAAGTAGAAAGTGTCCAACTACGTCTTACTCTAGAACTTTTGCTGTCTTCTCCAAGTTCAGTTCTCACAGGTCTGTTCTATACTGTTTCACTTGTATGTTGCATGTTCCTTTTCATTTCATTTAACTACTTGCTATCTACATTCTACAGTATTTTCTCCTTTTTCCTTTTCCTATTATTCTGTTCTACTTTTGAAACATAAATACTTTGATCCAGTAGTGTATTCCAGTCAGAATCTATTAGCAAGCTTATACATTAAGTTCACAGTATACACTTGTATATGTTAAATATAGTTCAAGTGATATTTCTACATTTATAATATTACCAGGCGCCAATGGTTTATTCCTATAACCCTAACTACTCAGGTGACTGAGATCTGAGTCTAACAGTTCAAAGTTAGCTTACATAGGAAAGCCCATCAGCTTCTCACTCCTATTAATTACAAAAATAACAATCAAACAAAAAGAAGTAGAAGCCAGAGGTGACTTAGACAAGCTCTAGCCTTGAGTACAAAAGCTCAGGGACAATGCTCAGCACTGAGCTCAAGCTTCAGGATTGGGCGCCAAAAAACAAAAATAATAAGTACTCTAAGCTTCTTTTTATATACAGAAAACTCCAAACTCTAAATCTAGTTTGTTCAGAGAGAGAAGCCTGCTTTTATGATAAGACTAGCTGCTTCAAGTGTGAAAATTCTGATTAATTTAGAAAAATTAATCAGCCTGATTAGATATTCCAAAATATTTTTTGTGTGTTTGTGTCAGTTCTGGGACTTGAACTCTGGGCCTGGGTACTGTTTCTAAGGGTTTCTTTGTGCGTGTGTGCAATGATAACAATCTACCACTTGAATCTACTATTTCTACATCCAACTTTTGGATATTAAATTAGAAATAAAAGTTTCATGGAATTTCTTTCCCAGATTAACTTTGAGCCATGATCCTCAGATATCAGCCTCCTGAGTAGCTAGGATTATAGGTGTGAGCCACCAGGTCCTTGTTCAAAGTGTTTTTAGTCACGCTCACCAACTATTTATTATGGTTCTGAAATTTCTATCATTTTGATTATTTTATCAGTTGTAACTTAGAATCTATGCCTTTGTGTGCACATTTACTAATTTGTGTTTTTCTAGTGGATTAATGGTTAATATTTCAACATTTGAGTAGGTAACACATGTATATCTTGTTTCCCAAGCCCCAATTTTAATGATTAATTTATTTAATACATATATATTTACCACTTGTTAGTTATTACTTAGTAGTAACCAATTTTAAATGTATGCTCTGAATTTTTTCTATGTGTACACATCTATAACCAAGTTTAAATTATGACTAAGGTACAAGAAGATTAGCCACAATAACTAATAATAAAATAGAATGATTTCCATGATGTACTATAATCAAGGTTATGTCTCTCTCTCTCTCTCTCTCTCTCTCTCTCTCTCTCTCTCTCTCTCTCTCTCTCTCTCTCTCACCTATTATTGTACTATACTATACGTATCCTGTGATTACTGAGATGATGAAAAGATGGCCATTTATTTACATGAAGCAAGATGAATGATAATATATAAGAATTGTGACATAGTTGCAGGAAAATAGTAAAGACTACTTAACACAAGCATTGTATTATCTCTACAGTTGGTATAATAACTAAGATGACTCCTAACTGTACAGCAAGTTGGTAGGATATACAGTTTGGGCACACTGGACAAAAAGATATAATTCATATGGAAGGAGGGTGGGACACAGCAAGATTTCATCATACTACTCAGAATGGGATGTGATTTGAAATGAACAGATTGTTCACATTGGGAGTTCCCATTTGTCATTGTCAGTCCATGACTGACCCAGGGTAACTGAAACAACAGAAGTGAAACATTGACTAAAGGGAGATGTGTCCACTGAGCATTTTAAATTTGGTCCTCAGGATACCATTATTAAAAAAAATCATTTCCAAACTGGGTGCCAGTGACTCACACCTGTAAGTCTAGCTACTCAGAGGGCTGAGATCTGAGGATCGCAGTTCAAGCCAGCCCAGGCACGAAAGTCCATGAGATTCTCACCTCCAACAAACCATCAGAAAACCAGAAGTGGTACTGTGGCTCAAGCGGTAGAGCCCTAGCCTTGAGCTGAAGAGCTCAGAGACAGAACTCAGGCCCAGAGTTCAAGCCCCACAACTGACCAAAAAAAATCATTTCCTATATTCAAGGAGGTTACACCAATGAGAAAGTCCAAGTATTACTTTACAGGGCTTATGAATAGCTTTTAAAAAGGAGTTGTTAGTATGCTCCAGAAGGTAAAAACAGATAGATGCAAAGGCACTGAGATAGAAGTGATACATTCAATGTATTGCTGGTTGCCTGGTAGCTCTTGAAGTACCAATTAAGTGCTGATGATGAAGATGAAGGGAAAAAGCATATGAGACCTGGGGAGAGTGATGAAGTTTTGAGGGCTGATTTTGAGGCAGAGGCTGATTTTCTTAGACCTGATTCTCACCTCATTTGCATCCTGTCACCAGTTTGTGTATTTCTGGACTCACAGATACCACATGGTAGTCTGGATGGAAGGGTACATAGAGACATTTTACCAGATAGGTGTAAAACAATTAAAGTAGTGGTGTGCATATGTAATGAGATAGTGGTGACAAATCTGGCTCATGGAGGCATAATGCCAAGGACAGGCAGGGTCTAAATAAAAGAAAAACAAAAGCCCAGGTCTCAAGAGGAGGAAGGCTAAAAGGACACAGGTACTTACAGAGGCTCAGATAAAAGGTTCAAGATTTCGTAAGCACATAGGTAGCTGGAGACTTAGGTCAGGGTGTGTCCACGGGAGCAGGTAGCTGAAGAGAGACAAAGGTCCTCAGAGTCCTAAGTAGAAGGACTTAAGTTTACCAGAAGACAGAGATCAGGTAGCATTTATTGAGGATTGGCATATGCTTTGTGGGTAAAGGATACACAACTTATTCTTTCATCACATTGACTGAACACTTATTTTATGCCAAACATCTATTTTATATTAAGAATCAGTATTGAGAAAGAAAACAAGGTCCCTGATAATCAGGAAATTTTCAACCAAATGAAAAAAATAATTCAGGCAAGAAACAAAGATAAACAACACAGTATGTCATATGGCTATGTGTCACAGTCAGTGTTAGTATGCTTTGATGGTGAAATGGGAGTAAGAGCCTCTAAGACAAGGAGACAGGAAAAACCTCATTGGGCCCACAAGTTAAATCACATTAAAATCACGTTTGTGATTAAAAAAAATGTTTGCTATTGTTGTTTCAACTATAGGAAATATAAAGAGAGATATGAGTGGGACCTTGAATTATAGATCTGGGGTATCAATAAAATTAATTAAATTAGGAAACATTTCCTAGGTTTCTGAATGGATATGGTTTTGTAATTACTAATGATATCTGAAAAATGTCAAATAAATAATGATGTCAAAAATATTATCACCAAGGAATGACCAATGGGCATAATTGAAATGACATAAACAACATCTTATTTCCACACGCAGAACTTTACAAAGGTGAGTCCAGAGAAGACATTTCCATTGCCCCCAGAAACCTTTAAAAATGACTATTCTTTGTATTCAACATGGTATCATATAGCTCTAAATGAGAATAAAGTTGTGTTTTTACTACTTTGGGGGGCCAGCCCTGGGACTTGAACTGAGGGCCTGGGCACCGTCTTTGAGATTTCTCAAGGCTAGCACTCTACCACTTGAGCCACAGCATCACTTCTGGATTTTTTTTGTATACTAAAAAAATTTTTTGGTACTAAAAATTTGAACCAAGGTCTTTGTGCATGCTAGGCAAGAATGCTATGATTAGGCCACATTCTGGACTCACAAGTATAAAGATTTTTTTAATCAACTACTATTTTTCTAAAACATAGGAAATTTTATATAGTGATTCCGACTTTTAAAACATGATGAATTGAAGAACATTCTATGATATGATTTACACTCTTTAACATCTTGTTAATGATAACAATCAAACACCACAGGATGCCACGCTTGGTCCTTAAACCTTTCACAGTATCTGAAAAATGGGGTTTGTTTTGTAGTAATCATTATGTTAAAATGGACTTAGTTCCAGAAATTCTTCAAGAAAACTAGCCTTTTTCTATAGACTTTCTGATCAGTTTGAAGATCAGTAAACTCTAGATTCCTTTAAAAAATAACAGGCTTAATTGCACTAATGACATTTATGGCAATTCTTTAATGGTCCTAATACATTCATTGCCCAACAACCTCTCAAGTTCTACAAATTTGAGGAGGAATAAACCTACCAGATTAAAAGAACTAGGCCTCTGGTGCTGTTATCTATTAAATTAGAACTAAAAAGATGCTGTATTGGAAATAGCTGGTAATCTTAATCAAGCTATATAACATCTCTGCATCTGTTTTTGTTCCTCTGTTTATGAATAATGCCTGCCTTATGAAGTTGTAATACTAAATAATGTAGGCAAATTGCTTTATCCTGGATGGAATTATACTAGTCCAGGGCTCGTTAATGGCAGAATACCTTAAGCAAAGGCTGCACCTACTCAGGCTAATCACTGATGTGGGAGTGACCTCAGAGATATCTCTAAAAGGCTTTCCTGTAAAACATGAAGGATATGCTGCCTGTCTTTAAAGATGCCAAAGGTTGCTCAATAAATAGTTGTGGGATAATGTAATTGGGACAGAACATTACATCACGGAAGGTATAGCAGGCTCATATCAATGTACTCTTAGCTGGCTTTAAATCCTGTCAGCATTTGAAACATGGAACCACCAAAGGAATCATGTGTCATTTCTGTGTCATTTGAGGATATATATACACACACATTTACATATATACACATGAGTATATATAGGTATATATAGATAGATATCTAGATATCTATAAAGAGAGAGAGAGAGGTGGGGGAGAGTGAGAGGAGAGAGAGAGGGAGATATTTGTCTGAGCTGGAACTTAGGTCCTGGATGTTGTTCTTGAGCATTTGTGCTTAAAGCTAGTGCTCTATCACTTGAGCCGCAGCTCCACTTACAGCTTTTTTTGGTAGTTACTTGGAGGTAAGAGTCTTATAAACTTTCCTGCCAAAGCTGGTTTCTGGTCCTCAGATCTCAGCCTCCTGAGTAGCTAGGATTACAGGCATAAAGCAGCCAGCACCCAAAGAATAAATACATTTTTAAATATGAAAACAGGAATTGTAACCTGATTCAACTGCAGATTTCCAAATGTTTTCTACTACATAAAATACATGTATTTGGATAGCACTTTGAGTATATAAAACATTCTCACATGTAGGGAACAAAATGTTCTCCTCCACACGTGACAGATAAGGAAACCTTGATTTAGGGAGCTTACATAGCTTCTGCCACTCCTAGACTTATCACTTGCAGCTGAGATTTCAATCCTGTTCTTTCTTTTTAACAATTTTTGACACTTACTAGGCAAACTAACTAACCCTTGAAACACACCCCCAAGTCCTTTTGCTTTGGGTTTGCTTTTCAGATAAGAATTTCTTGCTTTTTGCCTGGGCCTGTCTTGAACTCAGATCTTCCTAACTCTGCCTCCTGACTACCTGGAATTGCAGGTACATATCACTATACTCAACTTAAGTTCTTTTCTTATACCTCCAAAAACTCATTGCTGTTTTCTTCCACCAGCGGTTGTCTTCTTGCTAGTCAGCATGATGCCATCCAGACTCCAGTTGAATCTTGTGAGGATTTTTAAATTGTATTTGGTTTCCTGTACAAGAATCAAGAGTTTGAACTCTGGCCTCAAGCTTGTTTGGCTTGCTTGCTGCTTGCTTCACTGGTGCTCTATTACTTGAGCCATATCTCCAGCCCTACTTTTTGCTCATTAGTTAAAAATGAGTCTAGTGATATTTTCTGCCCAGGCTTGCTTCCAACCTCTGTACTCTGGATCTCAGCCTCTGAACAGCAAGGATTACAGTTGTAAGCCACAAGCATCTGGCTATAGAGTGAGTTAACAAAATAATAATGATAGTGACTAACATTTAATAAATGTTCGCTAAAGGGCAAATGACATTTTAAATACTTGATATGTATTATCTCATTTGATCACTGCAAACATCTTTATGGAGAATGCGCTATTATATTCCCATTTTATAGACACTAAGATGGAGGACAGAAAGGTGAGTAACTTGTCAAGATCACAAAACTAGCAGGTATATACAGGAGTATGAGCAGTTGGCTGCCTCTTCCTTGTCTGTCCTCAGCTGTAGCACTGCCCTGAATCTGTGAGAGCTGAGCCAATTTTCACAGCTCTCCAGCTGAGCTGTTCATTAAACTTACAGATCTTAGTAGCACTGGTGTATATTTCACAATATAGAGTGGAGTATCTCCAAAATACTAGGGAAACCAAAATGAAAAAGCTGAATCTTAATACATCCCTTTCCTGGTATCAGAGCAATAAAGCAAGTTGTATGCTAAGCTGAATGTACTCAACCTTTATGTAGCAGACAAGCTGAAGGATGCTGAGTTACTCATAATCAATATCACCATGACTGCAATCATTAGGAACTTCTTTGATACAATAACCTGTATACAGAAACCTATCAGACACTAATCCAGGGTTTCCTCTATGAAAGTTATAGGCGGTATTAAGAGACTTTGTAAAGTCACTTGAAATCCAGAGGGTCACCAGTTTACAATTTTTTTTAGGTTTATCATAGTGTAAAAGTGATACTTAGAATTTTAAATTGTAAGTTTGAATTTTAATTGCAACCTTCCTGAGTTTAAGATACATTGTTAGATCCTTTCTCTTGCCCTGCTAGGCAGTAACTATGACCACAGATCCTATTTAACATGACAGTTACCAGAGAAAGCACCAGGACTTATCAATGTGCTGTGTCACTAAACTAAGTTGTTTGGTAAGTGGATTCAAGGCAGATTTGATTTACAATATTTTCTATGTGTGATAGGTGTATCAGAATGTAACACTGCTGTACAGGGTTGAGAAGCATTTGTATTATATGGTAAGAAGCCTGAAGATTCAAAACATTTGTCAGTGCACATCAGAAATATACTAAACCTAGCCAAAGTTCCTATTCATCAAAGCTGAACTACCAGTAAGACTAGATTTTGCTTCCAAAGAAGCATGGAGCCTAGGTCTTCTTTGAATGAAGAGAACAGAATCCCCTATGTAATCCAAGTTGATAGTGTGAGAAGAATGGCAGATCCCGAATGGGGCATTACCACACACAGTCGGAAGGGATGGGACAGACAGCTTTGGTGTCTATGAAGCAGTGTGAAAAGTCAGCTTCTTCAGACCTTTCAACTCCAAGACCCTGAAATGTAGCCTGGAGCTTACACCTGAGGAATGATTACTACCTCCTATCTCTCTCAGGAAAGGAAAAACACACAAGGAAAACAGGTCCAAAGGCTCTTGACTCTTCCATCCTGTAGCAAAGGGATCTGAATTCCTGCAAGGAGAATGACTCCCCACAGCAGAACTTTGAACGGCATGAGTAATGCACTATCCCCATGGGCTTCTGGCAAAGGATTACTGGCCTGGGACAAATAGAAACTGGGCTCTAGTCCTAAGGGCTCCCAACAACAATTTACACAACAGACCTCTTACGAAAGGGAAATGTCACTGAATCAGAGTTGAATCCAGGAAACAGGCTAGAAAAGTAGAGGTTCATGCAATAGCGACTGAGTGTCATTTAGATGCATAAGGGATGTGTACCACCTTGGCCTATTTCATGTTATATGAGTGCACCCTAATTATATGGCACTAAAAGATGGAGAAAGAAAAGTAGGGTTTGCCCTCATTTGCTAAAGCCATTCCTCACAGAATTGTTTGTAATTTCAGAAATATTAAGGGAAATGTCCAAAATTACAAAAGCCTTAAATTATGTTGTGCATACCTAACAGAAGTTTAAATACTCACCAAAATGTGTATTTTAAAAGATAACTTAATAATTAGAGTATAATTTAAGTGAAAAAATTACAAAACTTGATGTTAAAAGTTTCTCTTTGGGGGGCCGGGAGTTTGGCCTAGTGGTAGAATGCTTGCCTAGCATGCATGAAGACCAGGGTTCGATTCCTCAGCACCACATACATAGAAAAAAAGCCAGAAATGGTGCTGTGGCTCTAGTAGTAGATCTCTAGCCTTGACAACACTCAAGCACAGTGCCTAGGCCCTGAGTTCAAGGTCCCAGGACTGGCAAAAATTAATTCCCTTCTGGGGCTGGGAGCATGGCCTAGTGGGAGAGTGTTTACCTTACATATGCAAAGCCATGGGCTGGATTCCTCTGTACCACACACACAGAAAAACCTGGAAGTGGTGGTGTGACTCAAATGGTAGTGTGCTAGCCTTGAGAAAGCCCAAGGACAGTGCCCAGGCCCTGAGTTCAAGCCTCAGGACTGGCAAAATAATATTCTTCTTTATAATATACAAATAAAGGCTGGAAGGAAAAGTATTCAAAAGTAATCAACATCCTCTACTTGATAATTTTATAGGTGATTTTAATGTTTCTGTTTCTACTTCTGTTTTTTAAATAAACCAGAATCATCAACACATATTATATCTGTATTTAAATGAATAAACCTTACATAAGAACAGAGATTACTAACAATGAATCAGTACTGCCTAAGCATAACTAAAAGTTGTGTTTATATTAAAAAAGAGACCTTAGAAATAAGCAGTCATCTAACATTGTAAGCATATCCACTGAATCAGTAAATGATACTATGATGTGTCATTCACTGTAAACGGTACAAAGGCTTCACAAATTAAAATACTAGCTCCAGCTCCAGCAGGAGGAATTCAGGACTGCTTACGAAGCTGAGAGGGACCAGAATTACATCAGTGCTCTACAGTAAGTGCCTCACTGGAGGTGATAAACAATAGAAGAAGGCTTCAGGGGGGAGGCAACATTTCTGCTCAGTCTTGAATTCACCTGTGCTCAATCTTGAATTCAGAGTGAAACAAAATAATAGAATAATGCCGTTCATGCAGACCTATTGTGTAAAAAGCATGGGGTGGAATGAGATAAATCTCCTTTAATGGGACTCCCATTATGCCAATACTCAAAAAGGAAAAGAGAAAACGGGAACTGACTTAATCACAGTGGGGATGGAGAATTGGAAAATGACTGAAGCCACATGTGGAGGAATTCCTGTATAGCTTTAAGATTTCTCTCTTGGATACTAGTGGCATTAGAATGTATAGATTTGGGGCCAGGAATTTGGCCTAGTGGTAGAGTGCTTGCCTAGCATGCACAAAGACCCAGGTTCAATTCCTTGGTATCACATGCATAGAAAAGCCAGAAGTAGTGTTGTGGCTCAAGTGGCAGAGTGCTAGCCTTGAAGAACCCAAGGACAGTTCTAAGACTGCCAAAAAAAAAAAGAGAGAGAGAGAGAGTATAGATTTGGAAAAGAAGTTTTGGAATACCTATTAGGGAGGTAAACAGTAATCATCCACTAAATTTACAAGCCCTTATTGATCATAACTGCTAGAAGCTGCTCTGGGTGCTGAGAATAAAGAAGCCAGAAAGATGGGCAAGGCCTCTGGTCTTATGCCTTCACACCTCTCAGTAAGACTAAAGAGGCACACAAACAAGCAAACAAGCAAAGCATCCACTTGTGGTGACTGGAATTACGAAAATTAAGCTGGATGCCATGAGAGGGAATAACTGCAGATGGATGAGGGATCAAGACATGCTTCTTTGAGGGACTCAGGAAAGATTTAGGCTAAGCCAGTGATGTCATAATAAAAAGCATTATTGTTTGTAGCATAGATTAAGTGCTTTTCATGCCAACAGGATTATGTCATTTCATCCATAGTACAGCATCGGTTAGGAGGATACTATTGAAGGGCTGAAACTTGAGAGGCAGTGTGACTCTGTAGCCCAGATCCACTCTTGAGCACCTGTAATTTCTGAGCATACTACACTGGGCCTTGAGAAGGGCCTGCAACCTGGCGAGAGGAGAGCCCAAGGAAGGCGTCACCTGACCACCAAAGAACAAGAGTGTGTTGCGAGGAAGGGAATGGTCCACATGGCTCAGATAAGACAACAATAATATTCATTAGACTTAGCAACTAGGTGACATTAGTGGGAACAGCTTCAGTGAGGTGGGAAAGGAGTCAGAAGAAGAAAGGAAGCCTTTTTTTCTCTGATTTCTATCCTGGGGAATTGAAAGTCAGATACTCCACTACTTAACCCATGCATCGAGCCCCTTTTTGCACGACTTATTCTCAAAGTCCCAATTCTCAAAGTCCCAATTTATGCCTGGGCTACAATTTCCTTACTTGTGCTTCCCTTTAGCAGTAACTGGAACCTGGATTAAAAACTCCAAGTCACCCTGAGTTTCCTTTGGGCTTATATCTCTTGCATTTGTGCCTGCGATGTCTCTACAGCTGTGAGATTTCTCCAGCAGTGCCAGCAGCTGGGCCCCACAGAGGGCTGGGCCTTGTGGATGGCACGAGCAAGTCAGGCAGCACCTGTTCCCAGCAGTTTGCTTCAGTCTTTCATCTGGCTTCCCTTTAACAAGCCTCAATTCATAGGCCCATCAACAGCCAGAACTAAACAAATATGAAATGCCAGAGTCTATCCTCAAACTTATCATTTAAGAAAACTCCTTAGCCCCAGACATCCAATAAAATGCACTCTAGAATTTTTTTAAAAAAATGTAGCAGGAACCTAGGCCCTTTGGAGCTAAATAATCACTGAATTGCTGGAATGTTCCTCATATAGCTCTCTTGTGGTATATATAGTGCGGTAACTACTGCTTCTGATCCGATTATAGATCATTTTTTGTTTTGTTATGTTGTGGTTTGTGATGATTTTTTTTAAAGCCAAAGACGCGCTGGGCACAAAGGTGGCTCAATGCCCATAATCCTAGTTTCTCCAGAGGCTGAGATCAGAGGATCAGGCATCAAAGACAGTGTGCAAAGGGAAATCCTCCAGTGGAGGGTCCTTAAAGTGGAGCTGTGGCTACACACACACACACACACACACACGCACGCACACGCGCTGGCGTACGCACGCACGTGCACCCATGACACATATACAGCGTTTCTGGGAATATCATTAACCATTTTGCTGCTATACAGAACCACAGTCACTTAAAGAGAATGCAGATTTTCAGAGCAGGCCATTGATGCTCCACACGCATAGGAAACATAGGATATCATCAGCAGAGCATTTGGCATGGGTTCAGAAGGCAATCTGGATTAGTCTGTAACTGGCTGCCATAATTTTACATCCACTTCTGATCCATGCCTTGTTGCATCATAACTGACAACTCCAAAGCTTTGCCAGGATGGTACAAAAAAACTGCTTTTTTTTATAGCTGTCTAGTTTATGATGAAGTGTTCCCCACCAGTAGGCAGTTTTTGATATATAAAATAACAAAATGAGATAGCAAAAAAACCTACATGGGGGCCGGGAGTTTGGCCTAGTGGTAGAGTGCCTGCCTAGCATGCAGGAAGACCGGGTTCAATTCCTCAGAACCACATACATAGAAAAAAGCCAGGAGTGGTGCTGTGGCTCAAGTGGTAGAACTCTAGCCTTGGGAAAGTCCAGGGACAGTACTCAGGCCCTGAGACCAAGCGCCAGGACCCGCACCAAAACAAAAACAAAAACCTGCATTGGATGTTGGGTGAGGTGGCGCACATAGTCCTAGCTACTCAAGAGGCTGAGATCTGAGGATTGAGGTTCAAAGCCAGCCTGGGCACCAATGATCATGAAACTCTTATCTCCAATTAACCACTAGAAATCTGGAAGTGGCCCTGTAGCTCAAGGGGTAGGGCAGTAGCCTTGAGCTGAACAGCTCAGGGACAACACCCAGACCAGATTCTAAGCCTCATCACCAACAAAAAAGAAAAAAAGAAAGAAACTGCATTTGACCATTATCGAGCCATTTCCACTAACAATAAAAGTGGAAGAAGAAAATATTTACTAAATTTCATACAGAGATATTTAGGTAGTAAGTTTTGTCATAACTACTTTTTCTAAGGTCCCCCAAGCATCATAGTAACAGAACTCTACAGTTGGGAGTAGTATTGCCTGCCTTTTATGAAGAGTTGAAACTAGGAAAATTAGTTGGCTAAGTAAGACCTCCTGATACATTTCTTTAAAAAAAATCTAGTCCATTTCTTCTCTTTTCTTGCAGGACTCAGTTAATTTCCAATTGTAGCCCTGTTTAATGTCTTTTGCTAAAATACTTTAAAGTTTTATTGTCATGTTTTTCGTCCTCAGCACACCTGCATTGTGAGTGTGTGAGTGTGTGTGTGTGTGTGTGTGTGTGTGTGTGTGTGTGTGTGCGCGCGCGCGCGCGCGCCTGTACCAACCAGTACTTGGGCTTGAACTCAGGCCCTCATGCTCTCAAGGCCGATGCTCTACCACTTGAAGCACATCTGCACTTCTGGCTTTTCGATGGTCTTGCAGAGTTTCCTTTCTGGGCTGGCTTTGAACCAAGATCCTCAGATCTCAGCTTCCTGTGAGCCACCAGTGCAGGAGTGCAGAGATGACACCTTGCTACTGCACACGGATGTTAATACTTACTCTACATGTATAAATCGATTTTTATGTCGGTTCTTCCCACTTTGACTCTCCCATGTGAAAGTTCTTTTCCTCTGACACGATGGCTTATGCAATGGAAATAACATTCTGGCTCTCGAATTCGTTTTGGTTTCACCATGGATTGCACTGGGTTCATTATTTCATGGATGGAACCAGGAAAGGTCGCCATATGGAAGGTCCGCTTGAGAGAGGGGCAGGAGCTGGATGGACTCACGGTGGCACCTTTAAAGTGATTATTCCAGTTGTGAAAGATGGGAAGTGTGAGGAACTGGGAAGAGCGGGGCGCCCGTCAGGTTGCAGGGGAGAGGCGGGAGGGAAGGCGCGCTCCTAGAAGGAGCGGGGCGCTGGGCTGTCCCGGGGAGGAGAGAGGGAGGGCGCAGAGGGAGGGCAGCGCGGCGGAGGGGAGGGCGGAGAGGGAGCCCACGGAGAAGCTGACGGAGCCCCGAGGTCCGCCCGGCTGGACGCCGGGGCGGGTCAGGCATCCCTCCCAGCTCCGGGGCGACCCCATGCCGCGTGCGCGCGGGGTCCCGGGGAGTGTGAGTCGCGGGGCCCGGCGGGGGAGTGGCGGCGGCGAGGGATGTGGACGGATCTACCATGAGCAGCCCGCCCAGAGCTCTGCGAGCTTTCCAGAGGCCGCTCCGGAGGTCCATCAGCGAGCAGCTCCGCGACTCCACGGCCAGAGCCTGGGATCTGCTGTGGAGAAACGTCCGGGAGAGACGGCTGGCAGGTCGGTGTCCCCGCCGCTCCGGGTCCCGCGGTCGGGGGTGAGGGGTCCCCCGCGGGCTCGGGTTCCACCGTTGGGGGAGGGCCGAGAGGGGTTGTCCGCGCCGCCAGCCCCCGGGGGTGT
Source organism: Megascapheus bottae (assembly GCF_031878675.1). Lineage (NCBI taxonomy): Eukaryota > Metazoa > Chordata > Mammalia > Rodentia > Geomyidae > Megascapheus > Megascapheus bottae. The sequence continues at coordinate 50,351,659 of NC_143519.1, read as the reverse complement.
GGGCTCTGCGCCCGCCGCCGCGCGCGGACAGTCCACCCGGGGTTCCGAGCCCGCGGCTCACCTGGATGGCGCGGCTGTGTGCGGCTGTCCGGTCGGGGCTGGCCCCGCTTCCCCGCCGTCCCGTCCCACCCCGCGGAAGACGTGCCCGGAGGGCCTCCGCGACGGACGCCCGCTCGCTCCCAACTTGGCGTTTCCACGTGGTCCCCTGTCCCGTGCGCGCCCGAGACCCGGAGGCCAGGCCGGGAAGGCGGGGGGCGTCGCCACTAGGGGAGAACGGACTTCCAGCGGTGGCGGGAGAGGACTCAGAGGCCGGAGGGGGACCCTCCACTCCCTGGAAGCTCTGAGCAGCTGAGGAGCAGCGCGCCTTCCACTTGGAGTTAAATGCCTTTGCCAAGCCATTGGCCGGCGATCTGAGAGGGCGGGTGGGCCCAGAACTCGGAGCCCAGGTGTGCTCAGGAAGTTCTGCTGAGGTGGGAGATCAGCCCGCACCTCCTCCTTCTGTGCCCCCAATAGGACCCTGCCTACACGGAGTGACCCAGCTCCTCAGAGCCTCCTTAGGAGCTCGGGGCTCTGGAGTCACAAAGCCATACCTGTAAGACCAAGTGTCCCCACTCCATCAAGGGGTCCCTGGGCGGGGTACAGGGCTGGTCCCCTTTGGCTAGAGAGAAGCTGCTGGGAAATACTTCAGGAACTGAGGGCAGCGTGATGACCGTGTGAGGTAACCAGGAGTCCAGCCTGGGGACTTGTTGTGTCCCTCCAGCCATGGTCTCCTGGGAGGGACAATGACCTCGGTGTGAAGTGGAGTTCTAGAGGCAGTGTGGCCCCTGGGGCAGAAGGAAAAGTTGCTATAGGTGAGAGTCCTCCTTCCTCTAGCTCCTCCCCTCCCTATGGGAACTGGAGGACTAGTCTCCTGTCACGGTGCTGTCCTTAACATCCCACAATCTTCTGGAGCAGACAGATGCTCTGGTGTTTATCGCCTGAACTGACTGGTTCTCAATCAACCCAACTAAAGTAGAAGACCGCATTAGAAAACGATTTCAATACTCCATGAAGTGGGCATGAATAGTCTGTCTCCTATTTTCTCTCTAGCACACTGTCTACATTTAGTAAGCACCCAAGAGATCAACAGACTTTTCAGTCTGATTCCAGGAATAAATTGTGGTCACCTACTAGTTTGGACTGCTGATTTTGAAAGACCTGAATGTTCCTTGTGGACCTCAATTAATAACAAGGACTTGACCTAATTCGTGTACTACATTGTATCTTCTACATGATGGGTAGTATTAGGGAAATCTTTGTGGTCTAGCAAGCTTTCATTGCTTCAGAACTTCAGAATGCTTTCTGCAAACATCTTATTTAAGTTTGTTAAGTTTGTGAAATCAACGGATCCTCAAGAAACACCAAAGCACTCTAGGAAAGCTGCCAAGCCTGTGCTCGGTTGTGGTAGAAACTAAAACTAGAGATGACTGCAGCCCTGTTTTGTTTTTGTTTTTGTTTTTGCTTCTTCCAAAGGAGAGCTGAAAAGAAATAGAGTTTGATATGAATGTTTGAAATTCTAAAGGTCATCCCAGAGCCATAGGTTTGACATGAATTATAGGCATCTCACGCAGTGGGAGAAAAAAATCTTTTGTTTGTAGGAAACAAATCGTAGGTAGAGATTTTAAGACCATGAATATTTGGTGATTATGATTTAAGTGCCTTCAGGATGATAAGTCCAAGAGTTCACTCAGAACTGTGCAATTACTTTTTAAAAATAGCAGTATGATGTTAAAATATTGAACCAGGATATTAATATCTGCTTAACCATAAGGGATGCCCGGTTATTCAACTGGGACTAAACAATCCTTGTGTAAAGCAGACTTCAACTTCTACTTCTCTCTCAGAAAGCTGGGATGTTTGCCACAAAACCAAGCCAAGCCAATGAAGGAGCTTTTAGATGCAAATTGATTTTCTTGGGTTTTTCTTGCTAAGGTAGCTAAACTATGGAACTTTGGCCATGAGACACTGAAATACTTAAGTTATTAATGTTGGCAACAATTCTAGGTGAAAGTGTTCTTCATCTGTAAAAGGCCTTTATATGAGTCAATTTGCAGCATCAAAATAACCAACTATATGAATGTGTCCCCAGAGGGCATTCATCCTCTCAAAAGACAAGATGGGCTTGTTGTCTTTTTTTTTTATCTTTGTTTTGCCTTCTTTCTTTCTATCAGATAAAAGGTTTGTGCTGGCTTTTCCTTAACTTGCTTATGTTTTTTTTTTTCTTATTTCACTCAGTCAATGGAATAGTGTTCAAGGGCTTTACAAAATGCTTATGTTTGTTATCTAAGCTATTCTGAAGATGTTTGCCTCATTTGCTTTTTTATACATTGAGGAAGGAATACTTTATTGTAACTCAGTTTCCTCTTCATGAAAAGTTGTCGACTGAACAAAAAGACAAAACTATATGCAAACGTTTAAATGTATAGAAACCTGTGTATTTCTGTGGTGTGGGACAGTATTCAAGGATGAGGAACTCATACATATTGGGAGAACATTGCTCACAATGACATCAATAATGGAACTTACAGAAGAATAAGATGAGGGTGGTGTTCAGATATATTCATTTCATGGTAAAATTGTGTGGAGGAGGTTTTGTTAAAGAACTGATATTGGGAGCTCTGCTTGAACTTTCTAATTGCATGGTCTATGTTAAAATCCCACTGGATTATGGTGTGTGTGTGTGTGTGTGTGTGTGTGTGTGTGTGTGTGTGTGTGTGTTGCCAATCCTAGTTCCTGATTTCCCAAGAGACTAATCCTCATTCGGTTATCTCTGTCATTTCAATATTCAATTTGGGAAATTCTTTCCAACATGATCCATTTAGTTAGTGATCAAAGGAGATTCAAAGTCAGTTAATCTGAACTCACAGGCCAACTGTACCTAACGTTCTAGTAATACAAGAACCCATAAAACTCTAAAGCTTTCTGTCATTTGCAATCTGATTTCACAATGTGATTTTAGAAGGATATCAGAAAGTTAACCTCTCTTCCTTCCTGGAGTGCAAAAGATGCACATACAAATAGTTTGCTCCCTTTTGGGGAGGGTTAGTCATTGCAAGAGCTTATAGAAATTTGAAACAAACAGGCATAGACATAGTTTTTGGAGCTCCTATATAGCTCACCCAGGCTATTGGCAGAGCAAGGGCTACAGGAAAGACTGTTGTAAACTCTGAATGAACTGCAATTTTTTTTCCACATGGGTGAGTGACAGGTTCATTTGCCTTCCCCTTTTCTTTACTCAGCCACTGGGGGTAACAATTCTAAACATTTATAGCACCCCTAGATCCACTAGGTAGTAGAATGCCCATTAGCTTTTGGTGTTTCTAAGTAGTTTGAGCTACTTCTGAAATATAAAGGTCTGAGAAAAGCCAAATGACTTTTCTAAAGCTTCCTGTTCCTTTATTTTAAAACTATTTTAATGGAAATTTAATCCATACATTTGATTCTTTTACACTCACATAGCAATATGTAGGTAGCTTGTAAGCTAATTGATGTCCATGTCTTTTGATCTCTTTTATAGTCTCATGTTAAATCATTTCTTAGAGCCACAGGAAGTTATATTGCTGCCAAGAATATTCTAACTTAAAACACTGAAAAGTTTGAGTTTCATTAGAAACATTAATTCCACCAAATTTCCCTGGGTCTTTGTCATGTTAAAACAGGTTCATTCATTCTCAAAGTCAAAAGCAGCATTCTGGGATGTGATGTAAACACAAGATTGTGACTTTACTGTGAAGCAGGATCAAGAGTAAAACAGGGTCATAAAAAAGTTCCTTGTAAAGGAGCTAATGTGACTGAATTTTGAATGTGCCACCCAGCAATCTATTACTTCTGACATATAGACACGCATGTGTTGTATTTTAGAATGGAAAGAGCCTCTCAGAGAGCTTTATATATTCCTTCCCATTCTGAAAATAAAACTTGCATTGTAAATCTAAAAAAAAGTTCCTTATTCAAATCTAAATATGTTCCATGGTATCACAAGTACAGGGTGGTACTGGCTGATTCTTTTCATATATCTCATATCTTTTTTTATTGTTACTTTACAGAAAGAATAGAAAAACCCTACTCTGTCAGAGTTTTGTTATAGCTTCTGTTGTTGGGACTGTATCAAGATGTGACTTCCATTTATAGCAGCAAAAAAATAATAAAGCCTTACTCAAATAAATATTACTGAAACTAGAAAAAGAAAGCATATCACTTATACCAGAATTATCCTCTTCTGGTGCACAGAAATTCCTTTGGAGCCTTTCTGAACAGCAATACCCTCTCTCCCAGAAATCCTGATTCTCTTCAGATGAGGTCTCGGTAGAGTAGTAGAGTTTTTCTTAAGCTCTAAAGAAAGTTTCAGTGTGTAGTTGGGAGTTGAGGACCACTGATTTATATTAACTACTGCATGGTAAGTTCCAGAATTCTGGCTCTGATCTGAAATCTGAAAATCCAAAATCATGTGAACAATTTTGACTGCTGACCTGATGCTACATGTGATAGGTTGTAGTAAAAATGCAGGTGCACAACACATGGTTTACTCATCATTCTTAAGAAGGAACAAAATAAGCCCTCCCAGCCCCTTTAGCTATGATGTACAAACTTTAACAACCAGAAAAATCACTAAACATGTTGTGAAAGTTATACTTGGGCCATATATATAGGGTATATAGTATACATAAATAAATTTCATGTTTAGTCTTGGATTCCAAGCCTTAAGATACCTTATTGTTTATATGCAAATATTCCAAAATTTGAAAGGAAAAAAAAGTTCTGATAGCCCAAAGGCTCAAGGATTTTGGATAAAGGATATTAAACTTATAGACTAAAATCTCAACAATCTTTTGCTTAGGTGTCCTGTTATAGAAACAGAAGAAAAATAAACACAGTCAGTGATGCTAGGAGAATAATGAAAGCACTGATGCCAGAAAGTGGAAGGACATGATGTCACATATGCATGGACAGGACCAAGTGATAAGATGAGGTTGTGTCTTTATTGCTAAGGATACAAGTTTGGTTGATCTTTAAGAGGACTTTGAGAAGTGAGAGACCTAAATAAATTACTATCAATAGTGGTCCAGGTAAGGCATAAACAGCAGCATACTCTCCTGTGACTGTGGTGGGAAAGAGGAAAAAGGGATGTCTTGAAAGTGGAAACCCTTTGGTTGCTGAAAGCAAGAGAGAGAGACTCTCAGCTTAGGTTCTGAGCAACAAATGGAGTGCGGTGCTGTTGACTAGAATGGGGACACCTGGCAGATTTGCACAGAAAGGATTAGTGAATTGACCACATTAACTTTGGGTATCTTATAGGCATTAGATTTTACACATTAGAATTGGATGTGTAAGTAGAGTTCTGAAAGCAAAGTCAGAGCCAAGTTAATACATTTGGGAGTTATCAGCATGTAACCACTCTACAGAATCTTGTAATTCTGTAAGAAGAGAATACAGATGAGAAGGGGACAAGGATCAAGTTCCAAGCCATTCTTTATTTAGACCATAAAGATTGGGTATAAATATACACATGTGCTAAATTCCTGAGGGGAACTGGAAAGGCATCAGCATTGTCCTAAATTCTTCATCCTTCTAGAAAAATAGTGTAGCATAAGAGTAAACTTTTGTGACAGACTTGCTAATTTGATACCAGAATTGTTGATCCAAAAAAAAAACAATTATAAAGATAAATGTCTCAGTAATAAAAATACTTTTTATTTTAAATATGATATTGTAAAATAAATTTTAAAAGATGGTGATACTGGAGTTTGAATCCAGAGCACTTGTTCAACTTGCTGGACTGATATTCTACCACTTGTAACATACATCTAATCCTACTTTTTTTGCTATTTTTTTTAAAAAAATGGATTATAGCAGACTTTTTTGTCTTCAAACTATGGTTCTAAACATCTGTCTCCTAAATAACTTGGATTACAGATGTAAGCCACCAGTTCACAACAAAAAAAATAGCAAGAGGAAATATTTCTCAAGGTATTTCCCATTCCATTCTCATAGAAATGAAAAATCTAACTTTGTGAATAAAAATGGTCTTAGAGTGACCACTTAATTTTCTAGTTACTGTACTTGTTGAGCCTGTGATATAACAGAGTAGAAGCTATATGCTGGAGAACTGTCTTCTTCAAAAAATAGTCTTATCAAACAAGGCGAGTGGAAAACATTTCTTATATTGATTTTATTAACTTCACTTTGCTCATAAAAATGTTGATTGAGGTAAAATTTCATAGAGAGAACTAAATAACCAATGTCTTAATCTGGAGACTTTGTTAGAAAAGTACATAAATCTGGCCCAGTCTTTTGGCATTATACTGACTAACCCCTCTGGGGTCACACAGTTCCTCATAGAATTGGAACAGAGAATAATATGTGAAAGGCACATGTGAATAAGGAACACAAGCCTAGCTGGTTGGCTGAAATTCCTTAAAAATACCATTTGATTTTTGTTGTTGTTGTTTTGTTCTGTTTTATGAGTCACCAACCTCAACATTTAGCTATGGAGCAATATGTCTGATAACACTAAGATCTATCCATTTGTGCTTTGAAAATTTTGTGTTGAATAAAACAGTTTCTAAAGAAAAATATTCTGGGGACATAGCAGTTTTTTGAAGATTAGCCAATAGTATAATTCTATCCTCTTCTATTCCTTTGCAAGGTTAATGTTATTGCAAAATGATGGCAGTGGTTGTTTGAAATGTATTTCAACATTCTTGGACCTTGGATGTTTAGTCCTAAAACAGTAAGTTGAAGGACAAACATTTTTGTTGTCTGTAGTTAGTCAATAAGTATTTATTGAGCCATGAAATAGCACCCTTGTTAAAGTGTGTTGGGAAAGTACTGTAGGATGTTATTTCCAAACTGTGGTTGTATCCTGTCAAAACATATAAATATTATTATGATGCTCAAATCATCAAATTCATACACTTGATCAGAAATAGTGCAAGGTTTCAGAAATAGCAAAAGGACAATACGGAATGTGTGTTGACTATACAATATTATACTTTGTAAACTTACTGTGTCAAACCATCTTACTTTCTCAGTAGACTGCTTTATCAGCACTGTTTTTTAAATAAAAATTTCAAAATCACATGGTTTTGTTATTTTGCAAAAGAATATATGTTGTCTATATTTCATCAGTGCATAGGGCATTTGTGGTATATACCTTTCTCTTTCTTACATAGAAAAATAAATAATTAAAATCACTCAACTCCATAAAAATTAATGCCTTTATTAGCAATGCCATTAAACTGGAGTACCTTATATTTCTTATCCTCCTCCCTCCATCTGGATAAAGTGGCAAACTTTTGGTATTCCCTAAATGGACTTTTAGGACTTAGAAACTAAGAATCTCAGGATCCTTAAAGAATCTTTGAATTGGTTTTTCATTGAATTCCAAGATTGGGGATTAGAATAATGTTGTGAGAATACAAAGTGTATGGTTACCTGGAAATCATAACAAGCATCAGTTACACTAATCTGTTACTAAATGGCTCTGTGGGTCACCACAATGACATCACAAAGACAGCAAGATAGTGACCCCCTCACCCCCAAACACATACCAGATGTTGTGCTGAATAGGGCATAGAACCTTTCACAAAAGTGATAAATCACATCTTTCCTAGCCACCAGGAGTTGTTCACATAGCCTTGCTGTCTTTCTTTCAGTGGTAAGACTATACTACATAAGTAATGGACAGAAAAGAGGAACCATTATTAAGATGAAAATAAGTTTTTTGTTGTTATTTTTTGTTTGTTTGTTTTTGCCAGTCCTGAGGCCTGGTTCAGGGCCTGAGCACTGTCCTTGGACTTTTTCGAGGCTAGCCTTCTACTACCTGAGGCATAGCACCACTTTTTCCATGTGCTGAAGAATTGAACCCAGAGCTTGGTACATGCTAGGCAAGCACTCTACCACTAGGTCACACTCCTGGCCCTAAAACTTTTTTTGTGCTAGATTCCAATATCTCAAGACTGTCATCTGAGCTACTCATGAGGCTTAAATCTGAGGATTGTGATTTTAATACAGCTTGGGCAGATAAATCTAAGAGACTCTTACCTCCAATTAATCAGCAGAAATCTGGAATGGAATTGTGGCTCAGGTAGTGGAGTGCCCTTCTTTAGTAATTAAAGTCAAGCAAGAGTGCAAGGCCCTGAATTCAAGCACTAGTACTACCACAAAAAGAGAAAAAAAAATGTTTTGCATATTTTACTAGTATCTTAAAAGCAGTTATATGCTTTCTGAAAAGAGGAAAAGAAATCAAATCTAAATAATCAGGAAATGTATATTCTCTTCTTTGTATTTGTTTGTTAGTATACTTTAGTTGGACAAGTAGTGTTTTGTTGTGATATTTCCAGATATGCATATAATTTATCCTGACTAGTGGTTTCCCTCATTTGTAATAATTAGTACAAACCTTGGACTCTCGTAGCAGATGATTATAATAGCTCAAAACCTAGATACATAAGGCCATATAGGATGAGGCTAAATGAAAGGACCTCCAGGATATAGAAACAAGAGTCATAGAGTGTGTGATTGTTGTTCTTAATATACTATGTTATTCTCATCTCTTTTGTTGTTCCTTGGTTATTCTCATATTGTTACAATACCTTACCTTGTTATCTGGTATATTGTATATACGATTATTTGTTTATTTGAAATAGGAAAGAGAAAGGGGGAAAACAAGATGAAGGGAGGGGGGAGAGGGAAATGGGGACAAAAACATGAGAAGGGCTATCAATGTTTGTAAAGTAATGCACCCTCTATCTGGTGAATATAACTATAACCCTTCTATTAATTACAATTTTTTTTTGGCCAGTCCTGGGCTTGAGCTCATGGTCTGAGCACTGTCCTTGGACTTTCTCAAGGCTAGAGCTCTACCACTTTGAGCCTAAGCACCACTTCGGCTTTTTTCTAAGTATGTGGTACCAAGGAATCGAACCCGGGTCTCCATTGCATGCTAGGCAAGCACTTTAACCACTAGGCCAAACTCCCGGCCCCTAATTACAATTTTTTTTTTAAATTATCCTGACCAAACTCACTCCATCACTGTTTACTTTCTCCTTTCTTAAAACAATTTTTTTTTTTTTTTTACCAATCCTGGGGATTGTACTCAGGGCCTGAGCACTGTCCTTGGGCTTTCTCAAGGTTAGAGCTCTGTCGCCACTTGAGCCACAACATCAATTCTGGCTTTTTTCTATGTATATGGTACCAAGAAATTGAACCCGGGTCTTTGTGCGTGTTAGGCAGACACTCTACCACTAGGCCAAACTCCCGGCCCCCTCTTAAAACAATTTTAACAAGTTTTACTATTCTAATTTTATTTATGCCAGTATACTACTTAGATGATATTCATCCTCATTCCCCCTCTATCTTTAGCTGTCCCTCTTCCTGCTGGTACCCACTTCTCCAAAAGAACTTATTTTATTCTCATAAAGGTAACCGTTAGAGACACGTCATAATAGTGGGTACGAGATTGAAGCTATTTGGCAAATGTGTACATCTAAAAGAACACCTGCATAATTGGTAGTTAGCATCATTGGTGAACAGTCACACTGTTGATAGAGATATTTATCAGTGTGGCCTCACTGAGCTGGGCGCAGACTGTGACCTCAGTGAAAGTGCTTTGATTCTTGGTTGATGTATCCATCAAGCAAAGTACAGGGCTGGTGGGGTTGGGATGTGCTGGTACATCGTGGACATAGTATGATGACACACTGGTTAACAACCTTTAGGACAACCAAAAAGACCTGACCTTACACCCTACCTCTACCATTTTACACAGCGAGCCGTGATATTTTAGAATTTAAGATCTAAAAACCCTATTATACTCCAAGGAGTTTTGAAAATGTTTTCCTTTTGAACTACAAATTTCATGATTAGAATAACAACCTCGAAGTACAAATGTATGGTTCTCTGGAAATCATAACAAATGTCAATTATACTAGCCCATATCACACATTTCTCTACAGTAATGGTAGGCTAGGCCATTTATGTAATCAAATCCCAATAGTCTTCATTGTCTTCTTCTTTCAAAAGGTGGCCAATCACAGTATTTACCTCACAGGGTTGTTAAGAGGATTAAATGAGTTATTATTTACAAATATTTAGTCTTTTGTCTGGACCACACTAAATACTATATGAGTTTTAGTTAGGGACTGGGAGTATGGCCTAGTGGTAGAGTGCTTGCGTAGCATGCAAGAAGCCTTGGGTTTTATTCCTTCATACCACATACACACACACACACAAAAAAAAGCCAAAAGTGGTGCTGTGGCTCAAGTGGTGGAGTACTAGCTTTGAGAAAGCTCAAAGAACCCAGGCCCTAAGTTCAAGCCTCAGGACTGACAAAAAAGAGTTTTAGAGAAAATACACACACACACACACACACACACACACATTTAGCACAGACATCTAGTCTTAACACAATGTCAAAGGTTCTTTTAGCATTAACTTGGATCTACACATGTTTTTCATTTCTGGATGCCTCTTCCTTGTTCCTATATTTTTGAATCCATGCTACAGCCCGTATCTAGGTATTTAACACCTTTATCTCACTCTATTTACTCTAACTAGGATTACAAAAAACAACAAATGTCAGCATGGTTGACAGCATTTCGTATAGATTTATTAGTGCTACAACATAAATCATTTATTATACTAACATTTTGACTTTCTGAAGGATCATCAATTACAATTTGTACATCAACACCACCATTAGCTTCAGTACTATGAAACTAAGAATTCATTCACATGCCCTTAGCCTGAGTGGAACTTGATGTGAAGGACTAATTAAAATCAGAGACAGTGTGCCAGATAATCTCTAAGGTCCCACTTAGCTTGAAAGATCAATAAATCTATCAAAGTAGACCATGGGCCTAAAACAAACTTAATGTACTGACTTTCAGTCCCTTTTCCACATACTTCTTATGAGCCTCTTTAGTAGAGGAGGGGGTGGCAGAAGGCCAGAGAATAAGATCAAGAATCCAAGTGTGACTTCTTATGTAATTTTGGTCCCTTAGTGCAAGACAACAGTATCTTCCAACCAGTACCTCTGATTCTGGAAGAATTAAAGTAGGAACAATGAGGAGACCAAGCTAGGAATCTAGAGCCTCTGAAACCTCTGCATCCCCAGCCCAACATTCAGGCAGGGCTGGCTCACCTCAAAGATACATGGACTGTACAAGCCTCAAGGCCTATGGATCAGAACACCTGCTGAACCCTGGGCCACTTGGTTTTGTGTTCCACTGTTAGCCCTTTAAAATTTATATTAGGCTCTGTAAGTGATATAACTAGTCTTGTACTCCAGTCCTTTGTGGAATCATGGCTTGCTTTACAAATTCACCTTTATTGGTAATTCGGGCTTATAAATTTGGTTTGTAAAACCCTAGGACATTAGATATGGGAGGAGACCTTGAAAGGCTTCCCTTGAGAATCAAATTCCACATTCTCTACTCTTTGCTCTCAGGGAAGGCAAATTTCCAAGAGGAAAAATAAATTTTAATCTTATTGTTTATTGATTCTGGTAGCATCATTAACATTGCCCTTGATATAGTTGTAATGATTATGAATTTAGTGGTTACAAACATTGAAGCAAATGCTTTATTTAGTTTTTAAAAGTATTGTGGCATTTAGTTCAGACAGGATACAATTTTTGTTGTGTTAGACTTTTTGCTCTTTGTTTTGCAAACTTCTTAATTAAGTAGATTCTTAATTAAATATTTACTCACAGCACTGGTGATACATTAAATCACTAAGCTCTATGTACTAAAACCCATTATATTTATTTTCTGCTCAGGTTTCACCTATGGTACTTACTCAGAAAGGAAATTAATAGAGGTGGCACATCACAGTCTATCATTCTCAGGATCTATCTGCTAACATGTTATTTTGTCATAATTTCCATCTGTTTCTGAGACATTATTAAAGCTGGCTACGTCTAATCTTACTGCTTCTATAGGTGTCTCTTATGCTAATAGCAGCTACACACAGAACTCCTCATTTGACAATGTAAACAAAACAGGTATTTCTTAGAGAGTTTTTTCAGTCCTGCAGCTTGGGCCTGAGCCCTGTCCTTGGGCTTTCTTAAGGCCAGCACTCTACCACTTGAGCCACAGCACCACTTCCGGCTTTTCATTCTATGTGGTACCTAGGAATGGAACCTGGGTGTTCGTGCATGCTAGTCCAGCACTCTACCACTAGGCCAAACTCCTGTACCTCTTAGCGATTGTTTTAAAGAGTACATTCAATTTTTATTTGCTCTTAAGTTTAATCATCCAAGAATATATTTGAACATTCTGAATAGTGCCATAAATAAGTATGATTGGCCAATTACAGACCATGCTGCAATAAAATTGATCCGCCTGTCCGCAGAGATCTGGGTCCCCAGCTGGTCCAATGATGGCTCATGAAGAGTATCAAGTGCCAGTGGCTTCATGAAACTTTTCTGTGTATTTAGCTCTAAACATAAGAGAAGTCCAAGATGTGTCAACAGCTTCATCAAAGAGCCCCAACGAGTTTTACTTTCCAGATAATAAATGCTCAATTTGTAGGAGCAAACTAGCCTAGTAAACAACACTCTGTAGATGTTCAAACTGTCAACGCTACAGGATTAATATGTATTAATACTCAAATCGAATGATGTACTTACACATCTGAGAACACTCTTAGGTGTTCAGCTGTCAATTGGAACATGACTGATGCTCTGGCCTAGTAGGTGAAATATAGGAGGTCTACAATGAGTGCTTATTGAATGAAGGAATTCACAATATTATACTAGTAACATGTAACCCTAGTTCAAACCCTTATGCACTCCAGGAACTGTCAAGCACTTCACTTTTTTTCTTATTTCATATCCAGACATTCTCAGTAGGAACTACTAGGGCCTCTGTTAGCAAATACACTTTGCTGTGATTGGGAGCCAGACTCCTTTTCTAGGTTGATGAATTTTGCAGCGTAGACTCCTCTGAGAAAACATAGTCCCTTGCATGTATGCCTTAATGAATGCACTCCGGCCTGAGGGTTCATCTCTAAAGCACACATAGATGCTTGCTGTGTGGAGGACTTGGGCTTCACAATTGTACACCGTGGTTCTATAAACCCTTACTCTCTCCACTTTGTGGATGAAGAACTATAAGCATGGGAGGTCAAGCGTCATGTTCATTTCATATATTTGTGAATTCCACAGGACTCTAGGACCCAAACCCTCAGAAGAGTCTTGCCCTGAGGTGGTATATTAAAGCAGCCTTGGAACCATTCTCAGAGCCCTATTTCCTCCAGGTCATCAAAGGCTGGAACAGAGCATGCACACTGTAGCGTTTGGGAATCCCCAGGTCTCTATGCCCTTGATGATAATTATTCAGGATGCTAAATACTTTCATAGTACTTTAAAGCAAAATGTTTGTCCATTCATGTAAAATAACAGATCAATAATAAGATCAATAAATTCCCACAAAAGTCCTTTGAGAGAGACAGGGTAGATACTATTACCTTTATTACATTCATGAGACAAAGGATGATAAGACAAAAATTATGTGATTCTCAGTGGAACCATGGCCCACATATAACAGTGAGATTGGAATCTGGAGTTCTACTGTAATGCTTGCTATTCCAGTCAATTTCCTGCCTGGAAAATGCAGTGAAACATGGCTTTCAAACCAGATAGTGCATCAGAACTATCAGTGCAGCTTTGTAGAGACCAGGTTCCTGGACTCCTCTTCAGTCTTTTGTGTATGTAGGGTGTGTGTGTGTGTGTGTGTGTGTGTGTGTGTGTGTGTGTGTGTGTGTTGATTTGATTATCTGGCACTGCCCTTCCAGTGAAGTGACTTAGGGTGGTTCCACAGTCTCCTGACTGGCTCAGGTGTCTGGCATCATCTGTCTTTTAGGTATTATGCTTTATCTCCCTAGGCCTACCTAGAATTTACCCATTTTTCAAGGACCATCTCAAGTTCCTCATGATGTCACTACCAGTGCCCTTCTGGATATACCCACTCCTGCTCCTTGAGGGTCACCATTTTCCCTGTGAATGCTTTGGGAGGGTGGAAGTCAGAAGGCCTCTGAGTGTGCGGTTCCTCATCCAGTGGCTTCCACACGTGTCCTCTTTAATGCTGCTGAGGTAGTGATTACAGTTGCCATTCTGGTTTTGTTTTGCTTTGTGCTTAAACCCAGGGCCTTAGCTTTTACCATTCAAGGCATGTGCTCTACCACTGGAGCTACCACTCCACTTCTGGCTTTGTGGTCATTGATTGTGGACTTGCCTGCCAGGGATGGCTTCACACCTCAATCCTCAGATCCCCGTTCCATGAATCGTGAGGTTACAGGTGTGAGCCACCACCAACACCAGGCTCATTGGCCCTATGTTAAAGATGGAGTAAGTGAAGAAACTGGATTAAAGTGTGAGGCCTGAACAGGTAGGAAAACCTGAGTGGGCCCCTTCTGCTTTTTCTTGTACTCTGGGCTTTGTCTCACTAATGGGATTTCTTTTGCAGTAAAATAGGGAAACTTTGTCATATTTGAAAAACAAAATCTTTCACCTCTTTTTGCCAATCACACAAAATAACCCCGTTATTTCTGGACACTGATGAGTCATGACTGTAATCATACTTTCTCAGGAGCCTGAGCTGGGGAGGACGATGGTTCAAAGCTAGCCCAGGCAGAAAAATCTACTCGAGTCCATCTCCAAAACAACCACCAAAAGGCAAGGCTAGAGGTATGCCTCAAGTGATAGACCATGAGCTGAGAAAGCAAGCCAAGCAAGTGAAACCCTTAAACCCTAGTAAAAAAAAAATTTAAAAATAAACCCAATTGTTGAAGAATATTAATAGAATGTCGTCTCACACTTTTTTGGGGGGGCTTTCTGGCCTAGACAGCTTAAAAAGTGCATTGCCATATTTATTTACTCAAGCTCTCTAATAATGCATAGGAATTCCTGCCGATATTTTGTCCTCAACTTACTTTGCACTCATTCAAAAAAGCCCCACAATATGTGAGGGCACACCTCATAAATTATTTTTTCTCAAGCCATTCATTTTAGAAAAGCTAATTGAATTCATTAACCTGTTCCAAGTTTTATAACTAGTTAATGATCGATTTGAGCCTGTCTTTCAGTCGTGTCAAGTGATAGTTGATTTTTTTTAACAAATGATATTTGTACTTAGCCACTCAGCCGTAAGTACAATATTCGATTCTGAAGTTAGTCTGCTAGAGTACAGACTTGGAAAGGCTTAAGGAGAGTATCTTCTTGCCATCGGGGCAAAACTGTTTCTATGAGAGTAGTGTTTGCTGGCAACCTGGTTCACTGACTAAGCAATGGGTTAAAGGGAGTAGGACCTGGCTGAAGGGTATTAAAAACATGGGCTTCCTCCCTGCTAAGGGCTGAGTTTCTCTCCAGTGACACCAAGTCTGCCTGGCCAGCCACAGTCTCATCCCAGATGTGTAGCACGCCTGTCAACTTGGAGGATTTTTATGGAAGATAATCTTTCCCTGTCTACCAGTGTTCTTCTTCTAAAGGACCACTGGACACTTTTATTGCAAAAAAAGAATAAATATCACTGCTATTACTTGATCAGATTGGGAAAATGGGTTAGGAATTGTTGAACTTTAAACATTTCTCATCTGCTTAAAACTGAAAGTTCCTTTGGGAACATTTTTTTTTCAAAAGTGATAGAGTTATAGAAAAATAAAACAAGGTTTTGAAAAATATTCCAAGTTTATTAATGCCCCCCATAGACAAGATTCTCACTTAATTTATTGAAGAAATGTTTTATCGAGCGTACGCTATGCCTGACATTGTCCAAGCTACTGGGGTTTCAGTGTAAAACACAAAATCAGGGCTTTTGTAGGGCTTTCATCCAGTGGTGGTTAACAGATAATAACAAATAAAGATGTTACTGTTAACTATTAGAAATAGCACCTTATAAAGAAAAGCAAAAATACAGAGGGAATTAAGTACAGAATGATATTCGATAGAGAAGTTGTCTTGCAGTTTGGAGAGTCCTAGAATAGAGCTAGGTCTGGTAAAGTGCTGCTGAGGTCCCTTTCTAAGCTGCTAGCCGCTTCTGGTTATATTCTCATACTCTAGAAAGAGGACAAGAAGGAAGTCCCTCTGGGTTCTCTTTTATGAAGGCACAACTTCTGTCCCTGGATTTCCACCTTTACCATCTCCTGATCCCTTAGAAGTCAGGAATTCAGCATATGAATTTGGGGAGGTATAAACATGCAGTCCATTGCAGGAGGGATCTTTGGTTAATGGGCTTGGAGGCAGTGAGTTTGGCTATAAAATGTTCTGGGCAAAAGGGACAGGATGGGATTCCTGAATCAGGAGCCTATGTAACTGGAAGGCAAGGGAGGTGGGTCGGGCTTGGGTATAATAGGAGAGAGCAGTGAGAAGTGAAGTCTACAAATAGCCAGGTCTTCATCAGCTTTAGACCTAAGAATGAGTACAAGGACATACCAGGTCTAGTTTATGTTGCACAATAAAGAAAGGTTTCTCTGGGTTATCAAACTGCTTACATGTTAATAATAAAAAAATTTCTATTTTGAGGTTTTTAAAGTTTTCGTCATAAAGATCCTTTACTTCCTTTGTTAATTCCTAAGAATTTTTTGAAGCTATTGGTAAAGGAGTTGCTTTCCAGATTTCTGCCTCACTTTTCTCATTGTGGGTACAGGAAAGCCACTGATTTTTTTTTTGTGGGTCATGGGGCTTGGACTGGGCTTGAACTAGGCTTGGGAGCTGTCCTTGTGCTCTTCACCTCAAAAGCCATTGATTCTTGAGGGTCAATTTTATACTCTGCTACTTTGCCAAAGTTTCACATCAGCTCAAGTAACTTAGGAGTGAAGTCTCTAGGGTTCTTTAAATACAGAATCATGTCATCTGCAAAGAGGAAACGTTTCACTTCTCTTTGGATTCCCTTTATGCTTGCTTCTTGCCTTATTGCTCTGGCTAGGAATTCAAATACTATATTAAAGAGGATGGAGAGAGTGGATATCCTTGTTTCATTCCCCTCTATATGTAACCCTTCTATACCTTACCCTGACAATAAAATGCAATTAAAAATTCCAATTTCTGATAAGAAACATCACTAAGAGGAGGAAGAAGTATACATCGTGACTTTTATACAAATGAGAAAACTTCGATTAACTACAGATTCAAATCATTTATTGAAATTCATTGAAAAGTCTGTCTCTTGGGTATATTCAATTGACAATATAATAAAATGTAACTAAAATATTGAATGAACATTGTATTTTGGACCTTCTATTCTTTTTATCAGAGGAGTACAAGGAAGATGGGATAAAAAGCTCCACTGTAGCTAATCCTAAGGGAACTTTAGGACAAATGCAGTAGAAGAAGCAGGGACAGGTTGGTGAGGTAGATCAGAGGAGAGCCTGACATTGCAGAGGAAATAAACTGAGTTGAAATTGCAGAAAGAAAAATTACACTTCAAGGAGATGAAAAAGCAGAGCATGTGAAAGAAACAGAGAGACAGGGAGCAG
The DNA here is from genome assembly GCF_031878675.1 of Megascapheus bottae. Classification (NCBI taxonomy): domain Eukaryota; kingdom Metazoa; phylum Chordata; class Mammalia; order Rodentia; family Geomyidae; genus Megascapheus; species Megascapheus bottae. The sequence continues at coordinate 50,334,145 of NC_143519.1, read as the reverse complement.
TATCAGTAATTACTCAACATTGCAGAGACCTCTGGTACAAAGTGGAGAGCTAGCTGGGCAAAACCAAATAGGAACTTCCAGATCTGACCTTTGGGTGCTGTTATTAGATGGTTTGTAATTTTTTGCCAGTTCTGGGGCTTGAACTCAGCGTCTGAGCACTGTCCTTGGGCTTTCTCAAGGCTGAGCTCTACCACTGGAACCACAGCACCACTTCTGGCTTTTTCTATGTATGTGATACCAAAGAATTGAACCAGGGTCGAACCAGCGCATGCTAGGCAAGCACTCTACAACTAGGCCAGACTACCAGCCCCAATTTTTTTTTTAATTTAGGACTGCAGACAAAATACAACCTTAATAACTGCTTTTTAAAAATTTTTATGATGATACCAAAGTCATATACATTCAGATGAAATCATACTCCAAATTTTGAATTTTGCTCCATTCCTGAGCTACTGAAAGCAGTCTTATCATCTGTTTAGATGCTGGGCAGTGGCAGTGAGCTTCAGCTTTCAGGCAGTCACACGATCATAGGGGAAATAACTGATATCTCAATAGTACACTGGGTTGCTAGTAGTTTAGATATTTTGTTTGCTGTTTTTGCATCCCATCACCTCTATAAAACACTGGTCTATGTGAGATAGCCAATACTTTATTATTTTTTTAAAATCAAAGCTTTGCATTTTTTAATTAAATGCCTATACCCCATCACAGGCTAATGTAAGTGTTCTTTCATTTTGAAGATACTCAGACTAATGTATAGGGTTTGGCAAGGAAGCTATATTAAATGTACTTAGGACAGTATTTTAAACTTATAATAGGTTACTGTACACAACCCCATTTCATTGAAGGTAATTTTGTTTCACAACTTTGTATAATCATCATCATCATCATCATCATCATCATCATCATCATCATCATCAGAGCATTCCTTACATGGATGCTGTCAAGTTTGAGGTCCTCTATGGCTTGCCAAAATGGTTTTTGCTAAAGTACTTGAATTGCTAGAAATGATATATTTTCTACTCTAAGCTTTGTGCAGTTTCTTGGATGTGCACATAGAGTCAGATGTACATGTGATATGTAACAGGAACTTTGAAGACTATACAGTTTTCATAGGGAACTCAATGTGAAATTTTGACTTGTTCTACCATAGGCTGTTAGATAATTGTTACTTTAAAAGAACCCTCTTGAAAAGAAATCTGAAATGAATATCAAGAGTTGCATTTATTCATTTGTTAGCACGTATGATGACCTACTTTATTTTTTCCTTTTTTTCATATATTTTTATTGTAATTAATACAAGGGTTACATGATATTTGCCAGATAGATGGTGCATTAATTCTCATACATTGATACCCTTTCACATGTCCTGGATGATGACCTACTTTATACAAGGTAATACCTTTCAAGGACTTTTGGATATCAATAATAGTTTACAAATTTTATTGCCAGCATTACTGAGGTTTAAAAATCAGGGCCTTGTGTTTGATAGGCAGGCACTCTACCGCTGAGCCATACCTCCAACCCATCTTTTGCAGTGTTTATTTAAATTATTATAATGCATAGTGGGGTTACAGTTATATTTGCCAAATAGTAGGTGCATTACTTCTCACACATTGATACCCTTTCTCATGTTTTTGTTCCTATTTCCCTCCCCCCACCCCTTCTCAATTATCTTGTTTTCCCCACTTCCCTTTCCTATTTCAGATAAACAAATAAATTCATATACAATATGCCAGGTAACAAAGTCAGATACAGCAACATTACAAGAGCTTTATCATGTGTGATTGTTGTTCTTAATGTACTATGTTATTTCTCTTCTCTTTGGTTGCCCTTTGGTTAATCTCATATTGGTTTATTTTTAAATAGGATCTGGTTTATTGTCCAGACATGTGTGTGGACCATAGTCCTATTTTATGCTTCTCACAACCTGGATGACAAATACATACCACTTTGCCCTACATCAATCACTGAAATAAATTCTGCATTTCAGGCTTTTCTATCCAAGCTGTCCTACAACAATTATCCTCCCATTAGCTGGGATGACAGGCCTATGTAGCTGCTGGCAGCTATTTGAAAAAGGGTCTCAAACTATTTGCCTGGGCTACTTTGAACTGCAATCCCCGCAATATCAGTATCCCAAGTAGCTATGATTGCCACCAGTGTTCAGCTAATTCTTACAACTTTCATCAGGAAACTTAGAACCCTGGGACTTAAGTATATTTCCAGAATGATTTGTCAGTGGTTTAAAGAGTTTTATAATAGTCTTTAACTAACTGTTTTTAACTCATTGATCATAAGGTAATCTCTTATGGAAAGCTACCACTTGAGCCTCAGCACCACTTCTGGCTTTTTGCTATGTATGTGGTACCGAGGAATCGAACCCGGGTCTTCATGAATGCTAGGCAAGCACTCTACCACTAGGCCAAACTCCTGGCCCCTGAATTAATTTTTTGACACATTCACTAGAGGCAAGGGCGAGAATGCCAGAAGAAAAAGTACAAACTCATGATTTGCAAGTTGAGAATCTGCATTGAACATATGTGTCATAACACTTAGCCTTTTTATTCACATTGAGTTTCACTCTGGAGTCCTCACATATCCTTGATCGCCTAAGGGCCCTTCAAATGTCACCAGGGCAACAACAAAGTTGCACACATGAAGTAGGCTCTCTGTGACATTCGTTATGAAAAGCATTGAACTAAATCATTGCATAACCAATCATCAGCATGTGAAAGGCAGTGGACCCTTGAGAACCCAACTGGAAACAAAGCAGAGTTTGATTCCAGTCTCCACTGATTGCCCGTTGGCATCCTTCAAACTCTTGTTGTCACCAAAGTCCCCAATTTGGAATGTTGGAAATGTTAATGCTGCATTTATGTCCAGAAAAGAATTATGAGGTAAAATTAGGGAGACTATTAAACGGTCAGAGACAGACTCCCATCTATGTATCAATTCCATTTCTCTTATCCTTTCTCGATTAAATTCTCAAAAAGATTAATGAATTTCCCCAGTTTGCTTGGAAACATTGCTCCCCCAACATAGACACTAGCAAAAGTGACAATAGCTAACATTGATGACATTCTTGCCATGCGCCACACATCTGGATAAAGACTTCATATGAATTATTTTACTTTGTTCTAATGGCCTATAGGGTCCATACTATTAACATCCCTGCTTTATAATACAATCACAGAGACTCTAGAATGATATAGGATTATTGATGTGGATTCTCAATGCTAAGGAGAACTCTGACCCTAAGATTAGAAATAGAAGATCTGTCTCATGAGACTTTCAATCAATATTCATATTGGTTTAGAGGAAACTAATTCCACATCCCATTCTCTGTTCCCATTGTACTACCTGGTTCCTACATCTTACAAAAACCATAGATGAAAATCGTTATTATTACAACTAAAGACAGTTAACTACAGAACCCTGTGGAGAGGCAGTATATGAAAAGTAAACAACATACAATACATTAAGCAAGATTAAAGCAAAATAAGATAGATTTCTACATATACTGAGGTATTTGCATCCAAATGTTACTCCTCTCTTTTCTCTCTCCTCCTTTCTCCACTCCCCCTCCATTAAGCCAACAGCATTTGAAATTCCCTTCTGGAAATTGTGAACTATTAAACCATGTGAGAATTTAAGTCTCCTTCTTTTTTGGCCAGATATTAATTTGGGATTCTTCCAAAATCACCATCACCTTCTTTTACATAGTTTTATCTTTCAGTGGCTTAATTACTTTAAATCAAGTCTGCTGTCAAGTGCGGATATTTGGCACTTTTAACATATTTTGGAAGAACTAATTTTATCCTTCTTTAGAATTTTATTTACTTACAATATTTAAAATACAGTGTTTATAGAAATCATCCACAGATAATCATTACAAACTTCTAAAATATACTATAAGATATTTCGAGTAAGCCAACCTTTAAAAATATATATGTAGTCTCACAAGAGAATTCCTTTCATGGAGACAGCAAACATATGGCTGTTATGTGTGGTTTTAAATAATTACTTTAAAATCATGTATCAGGTATAATGTTATGAATAGATAGAAGCACTCGTTATGAATAAATACACAACTTTCTAAGGCACACCATTGCCCCCTTCCAACAAGGAATATTTCCACAGTTATAACTTCTTTTTAAAATTGTAAACCATGTATCAGACATGCATATTACTGAATTTAATACTTAAAAACAGCCCTGTAGGTGAATATTCCCTTTGTTTTTCATATGATCCAAAGTTCAATGAGGATTGGAAACTCGAACAAGGTCTCTCATAAGTAGCACTATCTTCCCTTAAGAAATATGTGTTTAACCATCAACTGAAAGAGCAGGATTTCTTTTTTTCTGCTTAAATGGAGAACAAAATTAAAAAATAAATGACAAAGTACAAGTTGAGTGTTGGCATGCTACTATATTTTAGGTGACTGACAGCAAATCAACACTGTGTCTCTAGGCTCTACTTCTGTAATTTCAACCAACCAAAGATCAATATTACTTGGAAAAAAAATCCCAGGAAAATCTGAAAAGCAAGAACAGGACTGACTGCCCCCCTCTGCCCTACTCCATTGACTCCATAAGAATATGGTGGTAGAGTGGAACATAGCCATAGCCTCTCTGGTACACAGAGCCTCATGCTTTCTTTAGAACCCATTGAGTCCTGACATGGTTTTGTGTTTACTGAACATGTTCAGATGTTTTTCTTTTGCCATTATTCCCTAAACAATATAGTATGACAACTATACTGGGATTTGAACTTAAGGCCCCACACTCTTGCTTAGCTTTTTCACTCAAGCTGGTGTTATACTATACTACTTCAGCCACAGGTCCACTTCGAGCTTTTCAGTGGTTAATTTGAGATGAGAATCTCGGACTTTCCTTCTCAGTCAGGTTTTAAACAGCAGTCCCCTGATCTCAGCCTCCTGAGTAGCTAAAATGAGTGTGAGCCACCAGCATGTTACCTCTATTAGATATTTTAAATCTACAAATAAGTATGATTTTAAGTATACAAGATGTATGAGAATTATATGCGAATAGTGTGCTGTGGTATGCTGTGTGTGTGTGTTAGTACTGGGACTTAAATTTGGCCTTGCACTCTCATGATTAGCTATTGCTCTGCTACAATAAATCAGGCCTCTAGTTTCAACTGCATAATGGATATGGTATTTGGGGGAGTTCTGGAACCAGTTTCTCACAATCATAAAGAAATATCTGTATTCTTAAATTAATAAATGAGGTAATCTAGGTGAAGACACTTGAGAGAAAGACCTTTCACTAATTCTCAAGTTGGGTACACAAGATTCACTTCTTCAATGTGTATAATTTGTATTAAAAGTATATGTATAAGTATATGTACGCACATGTATACTTTTTAGAACAGAAAATTGACCTGATGGAGTTCCGGGAGTCTGACTTTTTAGGACTTGATCCAGGAAATTGTGAAACAGTCGATCTATGAGCCCCACTTTGAAAACACCATTCCGTTACAAAATAGATCCTCTAAAAATGCCTTCCTCCCCTTTCCCTGAATGCCCAAGTACAGGAAGAAATCCAAAGACAATAGTTTAAGCCAGGGAATGTGACATATGGGGTGCTTGTGACATAGATATTGACATAGTCCAAATGAAATTTCATTTCATATTTAGCTTCTTACCTCAATGATCTCTTTGTAAAGCTTCTGTGGTTAAAACAAAAATTCTCCCAGAAATCTCAGTTGTGGAGGAGAATGGGAATAAATGAGGGAGGGGCTAAGAAGGTTCGACAAGAAATATACTCACTACCTTATGTATGGAACTGTAATCCCTCTGTCAGTAAAATTACAGTAACAAAACTAAAACCTCTGCTGAACTCTCCTGGCACAGGGAACACTAGAGTTATGCAAAGTGGGCTGAGGGGGATTTCCTGTTTGTTTGTGTTACTTGTTTAAAATGACTCTCAACATCCTGTGATTCGTACAGTTGTTCTGAAAGGAAATGCTTGTATTTAACTCCACTGAAGGGCAGTGCTCCTGTGTTTGGAGGGCAGGGAAACAGAGTTAGACCTGCCGAGCACTTTTCATGAGAAGTGACATTGATTTGTGACATAGTCCTTCAGCCTCACTATTCTGCTTCTCAGTAACAATGTGAGGCTTCACAGGACTGATTTGTGACCCTCTGAAGTTCATGTCTCTACTCTTCTTTCTCCTTTTTCTCTTTTAAAATATGCAATATTTGGGTAGCTTAATTCATCCTCATAAGAGGATGAAGGAAAACAAAACAGTTTTTTAAAAATTAGCTTCTATGAAAAGGCACTATGAAGAATGAAATTCAAAATCCTATGTCACAATAATATTTCATGCCATTTTTTAATAGTCTTACTTTTTTCCTTTGCTCTATATGGGTACAATATGAGGTACGCCATTGGCTGATGACAGGAAGCAGAATACCAAAGAAAGGCCCTCATCCTGTCTTTGGACCTATTGAAGCATGCTCTGTTCAGCATTTGGAAATTTGATGAAGGCTGGAGGTAATGCTTAAACTGTGCCTTAATGCATTCAATATGGAGGATATTGACCAGATAGACAGATAGGTGCTAGGTAGATAGATAGATAGATGATAGGTAGGTAGGTAGGTAGGTGGGTAGGTAGGAAGATAGATAGATAGATAGATAGATAGATAGATAGATAGATAGATAGATGATAGGTAGGTAGGTAGGTAGGTGGGTAGGTAGGAAGATAGATAGATAGATAGATAGATAGATAGATAGATAGATGGATAGATGACACAGACAGACAGACAGACCGACAGACAGACAGACAGACAGACAGACAGACAGACAGACAGACAGACAGAAAGATATAGAATTATGTATACTTTGAATTATCAGCAAAGGAAAAGATGAATACCAAGAAAAGAGGTTCAGGGTCTAGAAGCAGTGGGCCAGTAGGAATGTTTTCATAACCCAGCCTAGAGAAGCTAAATCCATGTGTAGAAAAGAAAGTTTTAGGGATGAAGTTGACATAGCTGTAGAGGATGAAAATGTACCGGTGAGTACTTATTCCAACCTTCAAAGTGCTCAGAAGACACACATTATCTTTGCTCTGGGTGGTAAACATACAAATTACCAAAAAAAAAATCATATATAGTATCTCTTCACTAAAAGCAAGTTTAAAAAAATCAAAAATAGCCTTGTCCATGGGGGGATATGAAAGAGGTGAAATACCACTGTTTTCGTGAAGAATTCACATGAATATTTTGAAGTTGTTCTTGGAACAACTTGGAGGATTTTTTTAATAATAAAAAAAGGAGTAAAAACCATCTAGACTTTGAAGCTTAAATTCAATTTCTCTGTTTAACATCAGCCTTTGGTTTTATGTTTGGCAAACTCAAATATAAAGGTATTTGTCCATAAGGTCTATTTAAGACTTTTAATTCTTGAGAAACAAATGCATTTTCTAAGCTAGATATAGGCCCTTGTTGTGTCGATTTAGGGAATACCTCAGCTGGAGAGATGTCACTGAATAGACTGAGGCAGATGAATTTTGATGAGTGTCTGCATTGTCCACACCCCTTTAGCAAATTTTTTTTAATTTAATTTTTTATTGTAATTAGTAAAAGGGTTACATAATATTTGCCAGATAGAAGGTGCATTAATTCACATACATTGATACCCTTTCACATGTCTTGGTACCCATTTCCCTCCCCCCCCACACCCCCCACCCGTCTTGGTTTTCCCCCCTTCCCTATCAAATTTCAAATAACCAAATACACATAAATTCAATATATCAGATAACAAAGTGAGATACTATAACAATATGAGATAACCAAGGGACAGCAAAGGAGATGAGAGACAACGGGGTACATTAAAGAACAACAATCATTCGTTATATGGCTTTTGTTTCGATATCCTGGAGGTCCTTTCAATTAACTTCATGCTATATGGCCTTATGTATCAAGATTTTGCTCTATTGCAGGGCTCTGCTAGTAGAGCCCAAGGTTTCTACTAATTATGACAAATGAGCCTAAGTTCCTTTGAGACTGGCTCACTTCACTTAATATGATTTTTTCTAAGTCTTTCCATTTCCTAACAAATGGGGTGATGTCATTCTTTCTGACAGCAGCATAGAATTCCATTGTGTACAAATACCACAACTTGTTGATCCACTCATCAACTGAGGGACATCTAGGTTGGTTCCATATCATTGCTATGGTGAATAGTGCTGCAATGAACATTGTTGTGCTAGTGGATTTAGTATGCCCTTGTTTCTGGATGGTTGGGTAAATGCCAAGTAGTAGAATTGCTGGGTCATAGGGGAGCTCTATGTTTAGCCTTTTGAGGAACTGCCATACTGCTTTCCATAGTGGTTGACGAGTTTGCACTCCCACCAGCAGTGCAGTAGTGATCCCTCCTGGCCACATCCCCTCCAGCATCTGTTATTATTGGTTTTCCTGATCCTGGCCATTCTAACTGGAGTGAGGTGGAATCTTAGAGTTGTTTATGGAAAAACCTCCCATGCTCCTGGATTGGAAGAATCAACATTGTGAAAATGACAATCTTGCCAAGGGCTATCTACAAATTCAACTCAATACCCATCAATATCCCAATGGCAATCTTTAAAGAAATAGAAGAGGCAATTCAAAATTTCATATGGAATAATAAAAGACCCCGTATAGCAAAAACACTTCTTAGCAGAAAGAACAGCACAGGAGGAATTTCAATTCTAAACTTTAGACTCTATTACAGAGCTATAATTATCAAAACAGCTTGGTACTGGCACAAGAACAGGCCTGAAGACCAATGGAATAGAACTGAGGACCCAGATATTAAACCACAGACCTATGGCCACCTAATCTTTGACAAGGGAGCCAAAAAAATAGAATGGAAGAAAGACAGCCTCTTCAACAAGTTGTGCTGGCAGAACTGGTTAAGCACCTGCAGAAAACTAAAGTTGGATCCTTCTTTGTCACCTTGCACTAGAATTAACTCCAAATGGATCAAAGACCTGGAGGTAAAAGCTGACACACTGAAAACTTTACAGGAAGGAATAGGAGATACACTAGGCCTCCTTGGCACAGGTAGAAACTTTCTTAATAAGGACCAAGAATCACAACAAATCAGAGAAAGGCTGGATAAGTGGGACTGCATTAAACTGCGGAGCTTTTGTATGGCAAAGGACATAGCTAGTAAATTAATTAGGAAGCCTACAGAGTGGGAGAAGATCTTCACCAACCAAACAACGGACAAAGGCCTCATATCTAAAATATATCAACAACTCAAAAAATTGAATCACTCCAAAACTAATCTCCAAAGTAACAACCATCCCATTAAAAAATGGGCGAAAGACTTAAAGAGAGTCTTCTCTGAAGAAGAAACAAAAATGGCCTATAGACACATGAAGAAATGCTCAACATCTCTGGTCATAAAAGAAATCCAAAGCAAATTTTTTTGAATATTCTCAAATCACAGTCTTAACTTGGAAGACAAATATGAACTTACTTTCTTTAGTGCCAATAGTAGTTATTATCATTAGTAGTATATAAAAGTATTTGTTCTTTTCACATATTAAGAGTGTGAAATTCATATCATATTATATCTCTAGACCTTTCACTGCCTTATACGTACAAAAAGAAAAAAAACATACTGTGAATTTAAAACCAAGCTTTGGCAGAAAATTATTTCAGCTGTTGTGAAATCTCCCATTTTTTCCCCTGCCTGAAGTCAGCTGTGGAAATAGCCTTATAAAACTTCCAAGAGGAACTTAAGGTCCCATTCAATGTGTGTGGTTGCATCTTTTTCTCAGTTAGAGACTAAAAGTACAGACTAGAAAGAAATTATACTAGACTAAAAATCAGATTGGCCCAGGGAGCAGTTTCACGCCATGGTGTCACTCTGTAGCCATTTAGTAGGTTCTAGAAATACCTTCTGAGTGTGAACTGTGTCTCAGCTTGTATTCCCCTCAAAGGTTGTTTTCTTCTAGCATTAAGTAAATCAAAAGTCTAGAAAATCAAGCTTAAAGTATAAGAAAACAAGAAAGAAGCTGAATGGAGATACTAGATGATATAAGTAGAGCATAAGTACATGTATTAATACATTGAATTTCTTTGAGGAAAGGCATTTTGATGGGTTCTGCAAGATAGCTGGAAAGAACTCACCAACCTTGCTCTTGTCCTTGGAATGGGTTGTCTTTATTGAACAAACTACATAGCTAGCTATTCAGAGACAGTCATGGAAGTGCTGTAGGTGAGGAGGAAGGTGATATTGGAGTGTCACAGGGGCATGACAGTATTTGTAGGGCTGGCTGGAAAATGCTTTCTTAAGGAATAGAGCTGAGTTCTAGAGAATAGTATCCAGTTGTTAGGAGAAAAGTCTAAAAAGAATTCTACCAGGCCATGGGAAACCTTGTGCAAAAGCTCAGAATGAGGAACACATTAGAACCAGAGAGGGGTGTGGAACACAATGATGAGGCCAGAATATCAAGGACCAATTGGAGATGGGCAAAGGTACCGGCTCTCCCATGGACTGATTTCTTCACAAGGATCCAATGGTAGCTACCTATTTTCTGGTTGGAATAAAAACTGTACAAACACACACACACACACACACACACACACACACACACACACACACACACACCTGCATTTCTATCTCTTAAGTTTCTTTAAAAATCTCCATTTCTAATGTTCTTTTTTTAAAGTTTGATTTTTTTCCCTTCTGTGTGTGTCTTTCCTAAAAAAATAGATCACACTACTGAGCATTCGTAATGGCCAATTTTGACTGCTGTGATGTCTATAGGAGCCTTCATTGGCTTGGATATCATTTCAAAAGACTCAAATGTTAGTTCAAATCAGTAGAAATGTATACCAGGTTGTATGATTATACCAAGAGTTCATTCAGGTTTTAAAGATAGCAGTTTGTTCTTTTAAACTTCTGGAAATCCCAGGTTATTCATCCAAAAATAAATCAAGACTTCTGTACCAAAATAAAAGGCTTTCAGATGATACTTCTGAATAGCTGGGGAAGATGTCTGTAGCTCTTATTTCACATCTGTACCCTCTGCAGCTGTTAGGCCTTGGCTGTGGCTCCTGCATGTGCTCATGTTTTTCAGATGTCCCACATTTTTTGAGCAGATGTAAGCTGCTAAGCTTTATTTGGAGAAAGCATGCCTCTCCAAGTTGCAAAATAGACTGTCTGGTTCATCTGTTAGAAAATGAAAATATCAGATACATGTTTTAATGTACTTATGTTGGTTGACATCATCAGCCCAAGTATGTAGAGAATGGCACAAACAAGAACCAGAACAGAGGCCTCCTTCAGCCTGTGAGACAAGATGGTGCCAATTGCATTGTTTTGAGAGCTCATGTTACTAAGACTTAGGTTTGTTTTTATTTGTACCTCGTGTTTTGTAGGAAATAGAAGCCATTCTTGTCTGGTTGTCACCATCAGCTGTGAAAAGTTATATAAGTAAAAATATGAGATGCAACCACAAGGCGTTACATAAAATGGGTAATGAGATATTTGTTAGGGAGATGCATACACGCTTATCTTAATACTTTGATTAATGAGTAATGAATTGATACCTGCCAAACGCCTACTTGATGCAGAACATTCCTTCACTCACAAGTCATAGCAGAAGAATACAAAACAATAAAATAAAATCAGAGGCAGTCTTTTATTCCTAAATTTGATGAATGCACAAAATATGCATCCTACTATTAGAAATACTGAAAAGGTAATACAATATAGCAGAAATTGCAAATGACTGCTGAGGTTTTTTGTTTCTGGTTTTGTTTTTGCCAATTCTGGGGCTTGAACTCAGGACCTGGGCCCTGTCCCTCCTCTTCTTTTGCTCAAGGCTAGGACTACCACTTGAGCCACAGTGCCACTTCTGGCCTTTCCTATTTCTGTGGTACTGAGGAATCCAACCCAGGGCTTTATGCATGGTAGGCAAGCACTCTCCCACTAAGCAGCATTCCCAGATGACTGCTGAGTCTTTACAACTGAGTTGTCAAATATATAGAGTAAAACACTTGAATCAGCAAGGATGACAAATAGAATGCCTTGCAGAAAAACATGCTCTTTGGTTTGGCTGGAGTGGGAAACGAGCAATGGGGGGTAGTTCTCAGGGATGAGGTGAAGCCAGTAGGAAAACCCAGTTCTTCAGAGCTGCAGCCTTCCAGTGTGCTTTTAGGCAAGTGCATCACCAGTGTTTAAGTCTCTCATCTGAAAATTGGGAACAATAAGCTTTTGGGTGTAATAAATAGGATAATATGTGTAAGAAAAGAGTAATGGCACTGTGTACATTTCCAAAGCATTCACATTTAATATTTATTATCATTTTCCATTGGGAGTTACAGAAGTCAAGATGTTTATGTGTAGGATAGTCCATAGAAAAGCACAGAGAGAATAAACAGCCTATTTTAGAAATATTTAATCAGCTTTAGGGTGGGTGCGTGTTTGCATGTGTTTGCACGCAAGCGCACATGCGTGCATGTGTGTATGCTGATTCTGAGGCTTGAACTTGGAGCTTGAACACTGTACCTGAGCTTTTTGTGCTCAAGGTCAGCACTTTGCCACTTGAACCACAGCTCCGCTTTTTAGCTTTTTGGGGGTAGTTAATTGGAAATAAGAGTCTCAGAGCCTTTCTTGCCTGGGCTGGCTTTGAATTGTGTTTCTCCATTCTCAGGCTCCTGAATAGCTAAGATTCCAGTCGTGAGCCACCAGCACTTGGCCTCAGTCACCTGTCTTCAGTTGGTTTTTAGTAATAGAAATTCTGCTTGTTTATTTATTTATTGTGCAAATACTAGGGCTTGAACTCTAGGCTTCACATTTTTCACTTGGTTCTTTTGCCTAAGGCTACCACTTGAGCCATATCTTCACTTATAGCTTTTTCCTGTTTAACTGGCCATAAGAGTCTCATGAACTTTTCTACTTGAGTTGACTTTGAACCCAAATCTTCAGATCTTTGTTTTCTAGGATGATAAGCATGAGTTTATAATAGCTCATGCTAAATAACCAGAAATGCTATTTTTAAACACAGTATTTAGTGATCTTTAGAAATTCTTTCAGTGCTATCTGAATGTCTCTAAAATCTAGAAATCACACACACACATGCACACACACACACATGCACGCATGCACACGCACACCCCTGAAATTACAAATCTGATTCAACATGAACTAAAATGGAAAGATATATAGTTTAGTGAAAAAATGAATGTGTGTTCACTTGCATATTTCATTCAGACTCTAACTAATTGGTTGCATTTTGGAAATGTTCCCCAAAGCATCATGTGTTAAATACTTGGTCAACAGTCTGTGGTTATATTAGATAGTAGCGATACCTTTAAGAGGCGGAGGCTAGTGAGAGAAAGTTAGGTCATTTGGGGTCATGCCTTTGAAGGGAAGATTTGGGGCACAGTGTCTTCTGCTATCTTTTTGCTTCCTGACTGTCAACATATCTCCTCTGCCACATGCTCCTGCGTTTTGTACTGCCTCACTCACCACAGGCCACAAAGCAATATAGTCTGAAGCTTTCAGAACTGGGAGCTAAACTAAACCTTTCATTTCAGTGAACTGAATATCTCATCCAAGATTATAGCTCACACCTGTAATCTTAGCTACTGAGAAGGCTGAGATCTGAGGATCATGGTTTAAAGCTAGCTTTGGTAGGAAAAGTCCATGAGACTCTTATCTCCAATTAGCCAGTGAAAAGCTGGAAGTGGAGCTGTGCATCATGTGGTAGAGCACTAGCCTTGAGCAAAAGAGTTTAGGGATGGTAGCCAGGCCCTGAGGTCAAGCCCCATTATTGGCGTGCACGCGCACGCACACACACACACACACACACACACACACGAATATTAATTATCTCAGATTTTTGTTACAATGATGCAAACTGAGCACATCATGCCAAGATACCCTGCAATGGCCTTGGTATGAGCACAGTCCCTAGGATTCCTGACATGGGACCTTTTAGGGGAAAAAGAGCCTGGGTTAAGCCAGGTAGTCCTTAGCTCCTGAATCAAGTCACTTAATATGACCAACCTTTTTTTTTTTAACCATACAAAAGGGGATACCACTAGAGTCTGTTTAAAGACCAAGAAACAAACAAAAATGCCGACATTTATACAATTTCCTAAACCTCCTCCAGCTGCAATTCAGAAATTCAAGTACTATATTGCACTTTAGTTTCTGCAGTAGCCAACAGCTACTTCGAACCTTTCTACAACATGCTCTTGAAGAAACTGAGGCAAAGTAAAGCAAAAAAATACTTTATCTAGGGTCAGTCAGTTAACAAGCAGCCAAGCCTTGAGGCTTTGAGCTGAGAGAGCATTTTCTGCAAAGCTGTGCTCTCATCCACTAGGTTGTAGAGCCTCTTCTGTATTAGAAATACAGTAGAGTACACAGTAATGCATCTTGCCTCTGTTGGGGTTTTGCTCAAAAGTTTTAGTCCAGTTTTATAAACCTTGAGCTTTAGAACTACCTTAGAGACCTTAAAGATCCTCTACAAATCTCCCACTCTTTATTTTATAAGTCTTGGGTGAGAACTTGTGAAGGAAAATAATTGTTCCACTGTTGCCCAATGGCCTCCGTCACAGAGAAATAGCAGAGATCAAGATCTCCTGTCTTCTCAATCCACAGTGCCACCTCTCATGCTTAACAGATTACTATTTTACTATCAAAATTTCATTCATTTAAAATTTATTGAGATTAGGCCTGGGAGTTTGGCCTAGTTGTAAAGTGCTTGCCTAGCATGCATGAAGACCTGAGTTCAATTCCACATATATAGAAAAAGCCGGAAGTGGTGGTGTGGCTCAAGTGATAGGGCTCTCTAGCCCTGAGAAAGCCCAAAGGCAATGCTCAGCCCTGAGTTCAGTCCCCAAGACTGGCAAAAAAAATTACTGAGATACAGTTTATATAAAATGCACCCTGATAAAGTATATCACTTCAATGTATTTTGGTATATTTACAAAGTTATGTGTAACCACTATTTAATTCCCAAACATGTCATTACCCACTAAAATCACTCCATCCCTACTGAAAGTCCTACTTCATTTCTTCTTTCTTTTTTCTTCTTTATTTCTTCTTTCTTTTTCCTTTCTTTTTTTCCAGTCCTAGGACTTGATCTCAGGTCCTGGGCATTGCCCAGGGCACTGCTTCTTTTGCTTAAGGTTAGCATTCTACCCCTTGAGTCACAGTGCTATTTCTAGCCTTTTTTGTTTATGCAGTGCTGAGGAATCGAACCCAAGGCTAGACAAGCACTCTACCACTAAGCCACATTCTCAGCTACATTAAACTACTTTCTGTGATCTGTATGAATTTGCTTATTTTGAGCATTCTATGCAAATAAAATGATGTCTTTTCCTTGTTTGTTCTGGTTAGCAGTACTGGTGTTTGAACTCAGCCTCCAGTTTGCTCAGCCTACTTGTACTGGTCATATTCTACACTTAAGCTATATCTCCACCCCGGATTTTGTTTGTTATCTGGCTCTGAATCCCAGTCCACAAGAGTAGCTAGGATTATAGACATAAGACACTATCACCTTGTGCTTTTCTTTTCCTCTTAGCATTTCATGAGTGCAGGATACCCCATTAGAAGGAGGAGAAGGAGGAGGAGGAGGAAGAGGAGGAGGAGGAGCAGGAGGAGAAGGAGGAGGAGGAGGAGGAGGAATTGAGTAAGAAGAGACTGGTCCCAGTCAATATTTATGTGAGTTGTTAGAAAGAAAAAAAAACCAAAAAGAAAAAATATCACTGGACTGGAAAGATAGAAATCACTAGTGACACTGTCAACTGACTGCCTGATTAAGTGGGCTTGTGGCCTAGTAAGGGGAACAAATAAATACACTGAACAAATCTCTAGTATACTCTCAACAAAAATTATTACAAATGTATTTGAGATCCAGTTCAGAGGCAGCACAATATTATTAGAAAGAGTCAGATTTGGAGTCAGATTTGCTTTCATAGTATTACACATGTGTATAACCTTAGTCAACTCATGGCCTAAGTATAAGGCCTTATTTTCTCTCACTTGTTAAGAAGATATTATAATACTAATGACATGCATTGACATATTTACAAATAACGAGTAAGCCATTTGGTGACAGCTGTAAGAACATAAGAGCACACAATAAGATATAAATTTTATTTTGCTACTTCTAGTTAGTGTTTCTTTTTGTTTGTTTTGTTCTGCTTTTTTTTTTTTTACAAATCTGAAACAAGAATGATCCATGAGCTTTGTAATGAGATGAATGAGAAGACGTCACAAAAAGAGAAAAATCACTCTTATGTTTTGATTGGGAGCGTTCTTGATTTCTGATGGGCATAATCATATGCAAGAGAAAATGGGTATGGCAGAAGGCTACCATAATCATCTTCACATGATTTTGAACAGAAAAATTACTACTCATTAACAGAGCTCAATGCTTCTGTAAATTTGAGTTTTAAATCATTCATAGTTCCTAACTTAGAAGAGCCACATAGCAAACAGCATGCATAAGAACAGTATAGAGCTCCTGGCAAGTGCTTAAATGATAAATTTACAATCATTTGGGAAACATGAAACACTGCTTCCAAAATGCTACTTCCTTTACAGCAATCTGGTGGAACACAGAATTCTACAGAGATGATGTGATGTTGAATTTTAAGTGGCATGGCTTATTATTGTAAGATTTTTCACTTTTGTTTTTTTTTTTTCAATACTCAGAAAGTCAGTTGCTTTAATGAGATGGTTGCTTGGTTGTGGCGAAGTTCTTAAGCCCTGGTTTTAGCCCAGATTTTCCTTAGAAATTGTTCACTGTCAATAAAAATCCTGAGGTCTAGGATCCTTTGTTTTAAGATATACTGCCTCTAAAGTCTGTAAACATTGGTTCTTTTCATTATGACAACATCACAAAGATTTTCGAATTAACAGTGATATTAATAGATAGCCTTACCAACCAGGCCCTTTTAGGAGTGTTCTGTTAGAAGCCAAGGGAATTTTCTGTATATGTACTTAATGTGAAGTCTGCGATGCTCTTTATTTTTAACTCCAAATCTCTAACCTCTATTGAAGGAGGTTGACCAGATGCTCAGATCACACCAACTCTTCCTACAAATCCTTTCTGGTTTACATGGAAGAATTTGATGAATTGGATTAAATAGAAAAGTGATATTTTGCCAGGAGCTTTCATGTGTTAAATCAAAGTTCTGAATTTTACTTTACATGTGTGTTACAAAGACAGGCATACAGAGAACTGTGTACAAATGAGAGTAAGCTCATTTTAGATATGTCAATGAAGATGAACACATGTCTGCTCCTTGAAACAATATTTTAGAATAGGTTGTAAGTTGCTTCTTCCCAAGGATTTTAATAAAATACATACATCATCCATATCTTTTATAAACATCCATAACTGTCAATGAAAAGATAGGCTTCCCTAAATTTTAGGAAAATAATAATTATAAATCATTTGTTTTAAGTGCTGTTCCATTCTATAATATGTATGTGTTTATGTGTTGGTACTTACTGGGACTTCAACTCAGTGCCTAGTAGCACTGATATTCTACCATTCCTAGACTTTTGGTAGTTGGAGATAAGTCTCACAGACTTCCCTGCTTGAGCTGAGTTTGAACTGGAATCCTCCCATTTCAGCCTCTCAAGTAGATAGGATTAGAGGTATGAGCCACCCGCACCCAGCTAATCTCATTAATATGTCAAGCACATATACTCTATGCAGATACTATGATCACAAAGATATAATTTTTGGTCTTAAGAATTCAATTTCTACATAGACATAATAAACCACCATTGCAAGCAAGTTTTGTAGCCTGGAAGATCAGGATTTAAGTTCTGGCTCTATCGATTAATCTTTCATTCTTCTCTTTGTCTATAGACTAAAGCTAATAACACTGATTTTATTAGGTGGCTGATTGTATTATTGGTTGTTGTAAAATTAAATTAATGAAAAATGAAATTAAATACTGCCGTGTTAATCAACCATTAAGCCAAATGTCCAAAAAACAGTCATTTCAACTTTCATTTTGTGTCTCGATTCAGATAACTGGCCATGATGTCATATGCTAACTTCCCTATTTTGTCTTGACCATGACCCTCTCTTCACTGTGGTCTGAAAGTCCAAATTATTTGTTGTTCCTGGGAGTATTTGCTCACCCTTTTCTACTTTGCCCGCTGCTGCTGAGTTCCCACCTTTGAGTCTCCAATGCCACTTTTTATACTTAGCACTTGGTTTTCGGTCCAGTTTTCAGTATCCCTCAGAATGGGCATTGTCTGACATACATAGCCCATCATTTGATCTGCCCTTTTCTCATTCTCTGAAAACAGGTCTTTCTCTAGCTGTCAACCCTGCCACAGTTCCTCATGATGTCATAGCTGACTCTGCCACATCACATTTCATTCTAAAGATTGATAAGCCAAGGACAAGCTTCATGACATCCAGCCACAGCTGTAAAGCATGAAACTGAACAAGCATATTAAAAATACAGTTATAGGGGCTGGAGTTTGGCCTAGAGGTAGAGTGCTTGCCTAGCATGCACGAAGACCTGGGTTCAATTCTTTGATACCACATACTTAGAAAATGCCAGAAGTGGTACTGAGGCTCAAGTGGTAGAGTTCTAGCCTTGAGAAAAATCCAAGGAGAGTGATCAGACCCTGAGCTTAAGCCCAGGACTGGCAAAAAAAAAAATGTAGTTAGTTATAGAAACTATATAAATTAGCCTAAAGAAAGTTTAAAAAGGGGTATACAACTGTATGTGAGTACTTAGGGAGAAATAGAATGAGCAATTTTTCCACACAAAAAGTGAAAGAAGCCGGGTGCGGTGGCTCAGGCCTGTAATCTTCACTACTCAAAACGCTGAGATCTGAGGACCTCGGTTCAAAGCCAACCCAGATACAAAAGGACCTGAGACTCTTATCTCTAATTAACTTCCAGAAAATGGGAAGAGGGGCTTCATTCAAGGGTAGGGTGGTATCCTTGAGTTGAAGAACTCAGGGACAATGCCCAGGCCCAGGGGTAGGGTAGTAGCCTTGAGCTGAAGAGCTCAGGAACAGCATTCAGGCCGAGTGCAAGCCTCATGACCCACAAAAAAAGTGAAAGATATTATTGTTATTGTTATTATTGTTGTTATTTGTCAATCCTAGAGCTTGAACTCAGAGCCTGCGCGCTGACCCTGAGCTTCTTTGTGTTCAAGGCTTGTTCTCTATCACTTGAGCCATAATACCACTTCCAGTTTTTCTGAGTAGTTTGAGTCCAGTAGTTTGAGTTCCTCCTGCCCAAGCAGGCTTTGAACTAGGATTCTCAGATCTCAGTCTCCTGAGTAATAAGGATTACAAGCGTGAGCCACTGGCTCCCAGCTGAAAGATTTATATTATGATCAAGTGGCTGTGAAGTAAATAAGTTAAAGAGGAGTTTTGTTTGTTTGCTTGTTTTTGTTTTCAACAATTGCCTCAGTATAAGATGACTTGGACTGGCTTTTTAATCCCTTTTTTGCTTATTATCAATATGATCTTTTTACAACTAACACACTAAAGAAGAGGAGTGGAACTATGCAAAATATTGAACTAACAAGCCTGGGGTTTCATGTAAGTTCCATGGAATGCTAACAAATTGGGGGAAGGTAAAGATTAGACTGGAAGATTGTGGCATGTTCTTCAGAAAAAAAAAAAAGACAGAAGTCAAGTTTTCATGTGTAAGTATAAATTGCCCAAGAATGGGATAGAGAAAGCTGCTTTGGATAGGTCAGCAGCCAGTGGAAAGGTATACAATCCTACAGGACTGGAAGTAAAGGATCTGGAGTTACTAGCTACAAATCAGGATGCCTGGAGCATGTACAAATGCTTGTGTATATTGGATTCATATGAATTTCTGTTAAAAAAGCAAGCTTTTATTCATGTTACATAGTCATGAAATTTCCTCATGAAGTAATGCTCCTATTCCAGTTGCTCTGTTTGTCTATGAGATGGTATTCTTGGCAATGCATACTAATTTTAAATTAAAAATATAATATTAAAATGTAGTAAATAACACATTTGTATTTATTTTTACTGGATGTTCATATTATTCTTATTTGAAAATATCTAACAGCACATTTGCTCATTTTACCAAGAAATTAAAAGCAAATTATGTTCTTGGATTCAGAACATAACTTCAGAATCTAAACATTTTGGAACTCAATGTAGTTGGCTTAAGAGTTGTTTTTACCTAGGAAGAATGTTGTTATTGAGGAAAAAGACCTGGCTCTACAAATGCATCAGTCTTCATGGAATTTTTCTTGTTTGTTATTGTAAATTTTGTTGTCACTTTGATCTGCATGAAATACTCCACAATGAAATTGTCTCTCAATCCAACAACAGATATTCACATACCTAGCCAGCAGACTGTTTGTTTTGATTGGCAGAAGAAAGTCATGTTGCCACATGTCTACTGCAAATAAATTAACCTTGCCATCTAAACTGACTCATTTAGAAAGAACAAGTCCACAGAATGTCTACATGTCAGAAAATGCAACAACAACAACAAAAACAAAAACCAACAATAACACATTGAGAACTGGCAAATTTCAGTTTCTCCTTTTAATTGCACCATCTTTTGACTCGGATCACCATTCTGAGTCAAGGAAAAGGAAGGAAAGGAAGGGGGAAAAAGTTACAAGGTAGAAGTGGAAAATAAGAGAATGGGGTGTGGTGTTAAAGAGTCAGAGGAAGTAGGGAGGAGCAGGAAAAGGCATGTTTTAGTTTCTCGAGATAGGAATTTAGGCACGAAATGGCCCTGACAAAAGAATTTCAACTTGAAAGACTGTCTTCCCCAGCTAGGTGGCATCTAGAACCTAATATTGGCATTTGAGAAAGGCAAAAAGAATAAAAGTGAACATAGCATTTTCTCTAGGGCATAGTGGGTTGTTTCGGTAAAATAAGTGTACAGACTTTAAAATAGTCCCTTGTATTTTAAAGCCACAGTGAAGGAAATCAAAAGATAAACATATTTTACTAATTAGACAGCTTTATGGCATATATATATAGTAAAGCAAAACATGCGTGTTTCATAATATTCCAAGCCTCCTTACACATACCTTTTTATATAGTTATGTTAATTCAGGACCTCTGCTCTATCACTTGAGTCATATCTTCAACCTTGCTTTTGGGGTTTTTTTTTGTTGTTGTTGTTGTTTGTTTCTTATTTTCAAGAGAATCTTGATTACTTTTCTGCTTGGGTTGGCTTTGAACCATGATCTTTCTGCTCTCGGCCTCCCAAGTAGCTAGGATTAGTGGCATAATCGAATTGCACTCAGCTTCAAACACAACTTCTTAAAGATAAACTATGACTGTTTGCTGTGACAGTAACTTTATACTCAGTAGTAAATAAATCTTGCCTTATAGCTAGAACATTGCTTTTCAGCAATTGAAAGAATCACACTGTGTTTCTTTCAACGTAAAACTTTACAAGATAGTCCACATGCATGAAAAGCAAGAGGTAAACAATGGCTCTAATTTCCCAAGTTGTGTTCCTCCTATGTAGGGAGCAGGAGCTGGTCCCACCCTTGACCTTTCCTCATCATTGTCCCTGCTCTCTCAGAAGCTGTCATATGCTCTTGAACCTTTGAGCCTTTGTGATTTTATCTCCTTTTTCTGGAGCCCAAAAGAAGTCTATTCAATTTTGTTTGCCAAATGAATAAAGAAATGAATAATTTCTGACTAGAGATGGGAAATTGAGGAAGTAAAATTATCTAAACTTATCTAAAATCTAAAGTTGAAATTTTCACCATTGACCTGAAGATCATGGTATAAGATTGATTAATGCAGTCTCCATTTTGTAAGTAAGGTAAGCGAAGTTGAAATATCAAGAGCATGGCTGATGAAGTTACTGAATTAAGATTTGAACCAGTTTCTTTACTAATTCCTATACACTTTCTACTACGTTTTGCTGTCTCTGGAAAGTGTTGAATCTGAAAAGATTATGAGTAATATGTTAAATTTTATTCAAGGTGAAATAAGGAAACAATCTTTGCCCCAAATGCTCAGATTACTAATGATATGTCATGAGTACTCACAGTGATTTGGTTTGTTATTCTTTATAATGAGATAGAAAGAACCAACAATGCAAATTCCATATCACAAGAGAATTGTGGTATTTTTTAACCTGCTCTATGATGTTGCATCAGTGATGTAATGAGTGCTATTTATCAGTCTGTGCAGATGGACTGACTTACGGTTCAGCAACAGAACTTTCACTTATCCAGAGAGAGCCTGGAAGCACAAACGATTCAATCCATCCTAATCCAAGGAATATATATGTATATGTACATATATACATAGACATGTATATATACACACATATGTACATATACATACATATATATTCTTGGTTTGTAACTTCCTGGTGTTTTCCACCCACCCCTCTTTTGTGCCAGTCCTGTGGGCTTGAACTCAGGGCCTGAGCACTGTTCTTTGGCTTTCTCAAAGTTAGAGCTCTACCACTTGAACCACAGTACCATTTTCAGCTTTTTCTATGTATGTAGTACCAAGGACTTGAACCCTGGTCTTCATGCATGCTAGGCAAGCACTCTACCACTAGGCCAAACTCCCAGCCCCTGATTTCCTCTTTTTATTGCAATATTATATTAACTGATTTATATCTGGAAGACACTGGTATAAATCAGTTAAAGATAAGAAGGTTCTGTTAGCAAAAGAGAATAACATCCATGTATGTGAGAAGTTCTTAACAACATGGCCTCCAAGCAATAAGTGAAGAGCAGCTGCCTGCTGCCAGCGATGTGTGCAGTAGAAAAGAGAGTGTCGGGGCTGTAGTGATGCTCAATGGTGGAACACTTGCCTAGCATGCATGATGCCCTGGCTTTCTTTCTGAGCACAGTATGGGGAAAAGAGGGGAAGAACAATAGGAAAAAGCTCCATTCAACATGAATAAGAGATACCCACGTCTCTGGAAACTAGGAAGCAAAAATCCTTTGAAAGAGTATACTGTCTCTATTTACACCCTTCTTTCTCTTCAAGGAATTATAATGTCAACAACCCATGTATAAAACCTATGTGAAAGTGAATCACACTGGTAGAGAGGGGAGAGAATGATGAACTGAGTTGCAGTGGTAAGGATATAGAAACATAAGCCATATAATGAATGATTGTTGTTCTTAAGGTACTATGTTATCTCTCATTTCTTTTCCTGTCCCTTGGTTATCTCATATTGTTACAGTATCTCACTTTGTTACCTGATATATCGGATATATTTGTATTTGGTTACTTGAAATTGGATAGGGAAGGGGGGAAAACAAGATGAGGGTTGGGGGTGGGGGGGAGGGAAATGGGGACCAAGACATGTGAAAGGGTATCAATGTATGGGAATTAATGCACCATCTATCTGGCAAATATCATGTAACCCTTCTATTAATTACAATAAAAAATGTATGAAAAAAGATACATTGTGCTTATAAATTGACATGTTGAATTGAACCCCCTCCTATAAATATTTATTTTTATTGTTATTATAAAGGTGTTGTGCAGAGGGGTTGCAGCTACACACGTCAGGTAAAGAGTACATTTCTTTTCAGACAACATCATCCCTTCCCTCGCTCTCTCCCACTTTTTTCCTCCCATCACCATTCACAAGTACTGTAGTTCAACAATGTCTAGTGAATGACACTGCTGCATTTGTTTATACTTTGGGGTTTTTTTAGCTTCTTTTTTTTCTTTTTTTTATTGTAATTAGTAAAAGGGTTACATGATATTTGCCAGATAGAAGGTGCATTAATTCACATACATTGATACCCTTTCACATGTCTTGGTACCCATTTCCCTCCCCCCCCACCCCCCACCCATCTTGGTTTTCCCCCCTTCCCTATCAAATTTGGTTATTTGTTTATACTTTGTCCCTCCATTTCTGTGTCCCCTTCCACTCCTGAAGACAGTTAAACAAGATAAAAAATGATCGAAGCCCCTGTGTAATACTAATAGATAATAAACAGTAAAGATAATAAAAAAGGTAATAAAAAGTAAAACAGCAGTAGATTATGTTTACTGGTGAATCTCTAGAAATATGATTCTGTATGAGGGAAAAAAATGAAAGGAATAGTATAGGCAGGACTTAAGAGTATATATTGTCTCCAGCTTCAAATATCTTCTTGTAGGAAAATACTTCACTGTAAATAGACCCTTCCTGACTTTCTACCAACATTTGAATAACAGATAGCTTTGCTGCTAAGATTTGTAGTCCAAGAAACATTGCAAATGAGAAAGAAACAGATGTGTAAGTGGGAAGGAAATATTCTATACTTCACCTTACAGGATTGTTACAGATTCTTGTGGGTCAATATTCAGTATATTCAGATGAAATGTCAGTTGAACTGGACTGAGTTCTCCTGCTTTTCTCTCCTTGATTTCAGTGGCTCACCTTATAAATATGAACACTAGCAAAAAGCTCCTCCCCTCTGCTTGACCCTGGGTCTATATTCTTAGACAGTATATGGTCAGCAAACTGACCCACCCTTCATTTTTCCACCATCACCTGTATTATGAAAACTCCAACTTCTCTACTTCTGGTCCTTGATTCATCTCTTGAGTCTACAACCCTTTCATTTCACTTTAGACTCATGATGAGTTCAGAGAAGGAAAAGGGAGTGTATCATAACCCAAGCTAGTATCATGGAGAAAGTAGAGCCTGAACTCCACTACCAGCTTCTTTTTCATCAAAACTGACCATCTAGAGCTTTTGGATTAATAAAGGTGTATTCAATAAAGGAATTCTGGAGGATGCCTAATATATATCCGGTGGTGGGTTGTTTTTTTTTTTTTTTTTGGTAATCAAATCTCAATTGATTATCTGAGATCAGTACGAAGCCTTTAGAAAGTTGTGCTGGCTGGAGAATCACAGATGCAGTAGATTATGAAAGCTCTTTTAAGGGTGAAGTGACTGACCTCTCCCTGGGGCTCATTCCCATCTCTGAGATCGGAAGGGCTCAGTATGCTTACTCCCATCAGCAAGTGGACACCATAGCAAAGAAACCGGGCATTTCCATGGGACAAATCAGGTTTTGTCAAGACATTTGATTAGAAAAAAACAAGTAGTCACTAATGCAAGATTGAGTTCTATCTTATTCCTCAAGGTCAAGCAAAGCACCAGGTGCATACTCACGTGCTTGTCCACAGGCAGGTCATTCTGACCTTGGTTCCCAGCGGATAATAGCCCCACACCCAAGGTGAAGCCCTGAGCCTCCAAGGGACCACCACCCATCTTTTATATAAACCTACCCCAAATCTAGTCCCTAATACAACCTCCAATCCCTAGGGAAGGTCTGTGCCCCTTGCTGTTCCTCAATAAATAGTTCAAACTCTCCTTGCCTGTTGATGAACTAGTCTGGCCTATTCCTTTTCCATTCTCCTCCATTTTCCTTACAATTAGTAGAGTTCAAACTCAGCATCTTCAAAAAAATGTGTATGTGAATCTCGATAGACACTTTCTAGCACTTTCAATATATGTATATAAACATTATTCTCCTGTCGGTATCAGACCATGTTGGCCTCAACACAGCCTTCTGCTCTGTTTTTACAATGCACTGTTTATTACTTGCCCACACAGGAAGATTTTAGTTAGAAGAAATAATCAAAGGAAGAAATAAATCACTAATTGGGAAATAGACTAATTCTAGAAGGTCAGTGCTGATCATTCTCAGAGAAGATGGTAGTGATTTAATCTTTCTCCCTCCAGAGACTCTCTGGAAGGTGTTTTCCCCTCCAGGTCGTTTTCTGAAGCAAATGCAACTATAAATCTTCATTTGGAGCATTGCTATTTTCTCTGAAAATAGAGCCCTTTGTGCTGAAGGCCAAGCTAGAATGAACCAATGGAAATGCGCTCAGAAACTTTTGTAAATAATCATTCATTTGATAAAAAAATTGATGAGTAAGAAAACAGCACAATGGTTTGTGTATTGGAAATTATTGGAAGTGTTTGATTGTAAATGGACAATCTTTGATTGTAAATGAACAAAAGATACGTGTGTGTGTGTGTGTGTGTGTGTGTGTGTGTAAGTTGCCAAAGAGAGAAATTATTATATAGTACAAGAACAGAAAAAAATTAAGAGACTGTTTGAACCACAAAAGCACAGCTTGGTCTTTAGTAGATTCTTGCGTGGATAGAAGCACTCCAGGTGTCTTACTTCTATCCTCACATGGAAGGTGAGGCTGGCCCACTGGTTGCCATTGGATCCTGTGCTCTAATTCATCACAGTACTTATTAGAGGGTACTGTAATTGTTGCTACATGCCCTTCTCCCCCATGGAAAAGTAGTCTATGAGCTTCATTTCTTTATGGTTACTCTTTCATAATCTCCCTTTGGAGAATAATGAGGGATTCATTCCAGACCTCCTCACTGATTCTAAAATCCACCATTGCTCAGGCTCTTATTCAGTGACATAATTCTTGGTATATAACCTATGTCTATTCTCCAGTGAACTTTAAAACATGTCTAGATTACTTATAATACCTAACATAATGTAAATGCTAAGAAAATAATTGTCATACTATATTATTTAGAAAAACATATGAATAAAAAAGCTATACATATTCAGTACAGATGAAATTTTTTCTTCCCCAAATATTTTCATTTCACAGTTGGTTAAAACTAGGGATGTGGAACCCACAGATTCAGAGGGCTGGCAGTTCGTGACACACATGGTAGATTCACTAATAATAAATTGTTGCTGAATTAATTAGTAACATATACAATCAACATGGATTAGTTTTGCCAATAGGGACACTTACTGCTAATTGCTATCCACTCTACAAAATCAATTTGGAGTCTTGATTGGGAAGTGTTGTTTATTTCATGTAAGTTGTTCTGCTGGTCACTGTGGATGGCAGAGATGGAAAAGATATGGGACTTTGTGTAAACCTAGGTTCATCCCCAAGCTTAATTTGGACATATTAACATACCCAACCCTTCACCTGTCTATTCTTCGAAGGGTTAGTGACTATGAAGAAGTAAGTACTTATTATCTGGTTAAGGTATGGACAACGAGCTTATCTTGTGGTCAGTTTGACGTCAAAGGTTTTACTTAATAGCTGTTGGTATACTAGTGAAATCTTTTGTGCTCTATCAGGCTTATTTTCCTCAGACACATTTGGTTAGCATTTTTTGTTTTTTTGTTGTTGTTGTTTTTTGTATGTGTGGTTCTGAGGAATTGAACCGAAGGTTTCATGCATCCTCGACAAACAATCTACCACTAAGCCACATTCCCAGCCCCTGATTAGCATTTTTAACTTGTATTTTGCTTTTGAATCATTTTTATTTATTTTTTTAAATAATTTTTTATTGTGATTAATAGAATGGTTACCTTATATTCACCAGATAGAGGGTGCATAACTTCACAAACATTGATACCCTTTCTCATGACATGGTCCCCATTTCCCTCCCACCCTCCCCCAGCTTATCTTGATTTCCCCCCCCTCTCTATCCAATTTCAACTAACCAATTAAGCACATATAAAATATATCAGATAACAAGGTGAAATATTATAACAATATGAGATAACCAAGGGATGGCAAAAGAGATGAGCGATAACAGTACATTAAGGACAACAATCACTCATTATATGGCTTTTGTTTCCTTATCCTGGAGGTCCTTACATTTAGTGTCATACTATTTGGCCTAATGTCTCTAGATTTTGTTCTATTGTAAATCTCTGCTAGGAGAGCCCAAGGTTTCTACTGATTATGACAAATGAGGGAGACTATTGGGCCTATGTTCCTTTGAGTCTGGCTTACTTCACTTAATATGATTTTTTCTAAGTCTTTCCATTTCCTTACAAATGGGGAGATGTCGTTCTTTCTGACAGCAGCATAGAATTCCATTGTATATAAATACCACATCTTGTTGATCCACTCATCAACTGAGGGACATCTGGGTTGGTTCCATATCTTTGCTATGGTAAATAGTGCTGCAATGAACATTGTTGTGCTAGTGGATTTAGTATGCCCTTGTTTCTGGATGACTGGGTAAATGCCAAGTAGTGGAATTGCTGGGTCATAGGGGAGCTCTATGTTTAGTCATTTGAGGAACTGCCATACTGCTTTCCATAGTGGTTGAACAAGTTTGCACTCCCACCAACAGTGTAGTAGTGATCCCTCCTGGCCACATCCCCTCCAGCATCTGTTGTTATTAGTTTTCTTGATCCTGGCCATTCTAACTGGAGTGAGGTGGAATCTTAGAGTTGTTTTGATTTGCATTTCTTTTTTAACTTGTATTTTAAGACTGAGAATCAAACCCAGGATTTCAAGCATACTAGGTGAATGCTGTACCACTGAACTTCAAACATAGCCCAGCACTTTAAATATTTGACCATAGTGTGAGATCCTTGAGGACAGGTGCTATGTCAGTTCTCTTCATCACTGTGATTTCAAATTCAATCAAACTAATTGTTAGTAAATGCTTTCTACAAGAAGTAAGTTTTAATGTTTACTGTTTAGTCCCTACAAAAGAGACATCGAAAGAAAACAAATAGCTAAAATAGAAAACAGAGACCAGTAAAAGAAAATGTTTCAGAGGTCTCACTTGTGGTTTAAACAATGACCTCTTGTGGATATACAACATTCTTATAAATAAAATTCATAAATATAAATAATATTTCAGGTAAATCTTAAAGAGGAAGGTAGAATTTCAGTGTGTAGATGTCAAGAGAAGCTTTATTTTCACACTTGTTTTAAAAATTGTTCTTTAAGATTGTAGAATTCCTTTATACAGAGATGTGGAGTTTTACAATTATGCAGAATTCTTATCTTTATGTCTGCAGGGAAAATTCAGTATTTTAAAATAATTTTTTTTACCACATGGAATGTTTCTAAATGTTTCTTTTAAAGGAGAAAGACTTGAGAATTTAATTATATTAAATTAGTGTTAGCACAAAAACACATTCCAATAAAGAGTTTAAACTCTTTGGTACCTAAAATAGATGTTAGGTATTTTTCAGAATAAAAATGCCACCATAAGTCAATAAGTTATATAAGAAAACATACTTTTAGTGATAAGTCATATTTGAAATTTAATTCAAATGAAATAACAACATCAAAGCAATGCCTAAAGCAACCACTAACCAAGTCGAAGAGCCTTCAACCTGTGCTGCAGTTGGCAGATTTCACAACCTGGGAAACTCCATAAACTCTCCTGCCTTGTGGTTGAAAAGAAGAGATTACACCAATTCTTCCAACTTTACTGAGTCTCAAACTTTACTGGGTCTACAAGCCACTTGCAGATCTTGTTAAAATGTGGGTTCGGGGGAGGAAGTGTGAGATTTTACATGGCTAAAAACTTGCTAGAATAATGACCTCACTTGGAGTGGGAAAACGTTAGAAGCCTTTTAAGGTTTGATACCATCACCAGTCCTTTGTTTTCTCCACCAAATACAAAATTATGAGAAAGGAAAAGTAGGATCCGAGTAAGAAAGTAAGAGTAAGGAACCAGGGATGCTTCGGAAAGCCTCTTAGCTATTGGTGGTTGGGTACCAGTTCCCAACCAGTACTCTCAAGCTGGGAAGGCCAACTTATGTCATACAAGACTTGTCTACTTTTATCCTGGGCAAAGAGGAAGAAGAGAAGAGAGAATTCAAACTTCTCCATGTAAGAGAGATAATGGGACCTTGCCTACTGTGTGCTGTAGGCTCGTGGGGGGGGGGGGGCACTTTTATAAAGCTCTCTTGGACAAGTCCCAGTCAGTCTGGCATCTGGTTGGGTCACTGTCCCCATCACCTCCAGGGAAGGAATGCCTGTCCCCTGCAGACCCCTGAGAGTTTGCTCTAGGGCCATTGGGAGGTCTGCGTCCATCAGAGTCTTCAGGAAAAGGAGGAAGGGTCATCTCCACCGACTCACCCTTGCTCTCTACCTGCCCAACCTTTCCCCTGTGTCTCTCCCTCAGCTCCAGGGATCTAGGTAAGGGTTGAGGGCTTGTTAGTTATCACTTGAGTGAAGGTATAATGACAGAATTCTCTAAGCCCTTCTTATTGAAGGTGTACAGTGGTGCACATGTTTTATTTGCCACTTTTTTCCCCCAATCCTGGGGCTTGAACTCAGAGCCTGGGCACTGTCCTTGGACACTTTTTTTTGCTCAAGGTTGGCACTCTGCCACTTGTGCCACAACACCACTTCCTGCTTTTTCTGTATATGTGGTACTGAGAATCAAACCCAGGGCTTCATGCTTGCTACATGAACACAGTACCACGAGGCCATGCTCCTAGCCAATTTTTGCCACTTCAGGTTAAAGCAAATATCCATCTTCCCTAATTGTCTTTGGCATGCAGTATGTCTCTTTGTTCCCCACCAAATAAATGTCAGCATTAAATAAATGTCGGGTATTTAAATTCCAGTACCCAATAGAACATATTTTGTGTAGTTTGACGCTCTTTAAGGTATCTGGCCAGTAGTGATCACACTGGCAATTGAGAAGCTCAAAATCTATGTGCATATAGGATGCCTAAGCAAAAGGAACTCCAGGATAGAGAAACAAGGGATTAATCCTTGTGCTTGTTGTTTTCAATGTATTATGTGAAGTTATTTCTTTACTCAATTGGTTTTTATCCCCCTTATGGTTTATCCCCTGTTGTTACTGTATCTGATTTTGATACCTGGTGTAATATATGTGTATATATATATGCATATATGTTTGTTTATTTGAATCAGGGAAGCGAAGGGCAAAAGCAAGTTGATGTGACAAAGGGTGAACCAGTGTAACAGCGATATTCACAGGACAATATGTTGGAAATTAACTTTACAACTTGGGAGGGGGTGAGGGGAGGGAAAGGAGGGGAAGAACATGGGAAGGGATAACAATGTTCAAGAAGTAATGTACTCACTACCTTATGAATGTAACTGTAACCCCGCTGTACATCACCCTGACAATAAAATGCACATATATAAAGAATTCTATTTATTGAGCCCTATTCTGTTTCATAGACTGAAATGCAAGCTTTATGCCATTCCTATTTACTTTTCAAATGAGGACACGGGAAATAGGAGAGATATAAGTGAGGTCTAGAGGGAAACAGAGCAAACCACGGTTTGAATCTGAGTCTCATTGGCGCCAAACTTTGCTCTGTCTGCTGTGTCCATGTCCTCACTGAGGGAAGCACCAAGCTGCAAAAGGGGGGAACTGAAAGATGTGTATGGTATGCAGTGGGCTTCAAGGTGATTTCAAGAATAGAACAATAATATATGACACAGAATAATCTCAGAGCATAGTGCATCACAACTGTACTACAAATAAATCTCCTAAGGGAATACAGAGAATAGAGAAGGGTCTCTTACTTGAGGCTTGATAAAGGTAAGTGGAATTTGTGTGTGTCATGTGCCTGGGTGCTGGCATTGGGGTATGAACTCAGAGACCGGACGCTGTATCTTAGCTTTTCTTCAACCAAGGCTGGTTGCTTCACCACTTAAGTCATAGCTCTTCTTCTCGATTTTTGGTTGATAATTGGACAAGCTTTCTTGCCTGGACTAGCTTCAAACCACAGTCCTCAGATCTTGGTCTCCTGAGTAGCTAAATTTACAGTCATGATTTGCTAATAAATAGTATTTGAAGGAGTGAAAAGAAATTTCCTGGACAATGCAGGCCAGGTGTGGTAGCACCTACAGCTCTTCAGGAGGGTGAGGCAGAAGGACTGAGAGCTGGGAGGCCACCTTAGGCACAATTAACAAGACCCTATCTCAAAAACAGACAAACCAAAAAAAGCCATGTGAATGTATTTATTCATGAATGGGGACTTGAGTTCAATCACCAATACCAAAAAAAGGAAAACAATTATTTGAATTTCATTATCAGTGGAGAATCTTCCAATATTGTTATAAAAATTCTTGTATAGAAGGAAAAACACATCAGAAGTGTACTAAAGGTGAATCTGTCAGTAGTAAATAAACTAGCTTTTCTGTTGGGCTTTAAGAATGGGAAAGAAACTAATGATCACATATAAACATATAATTGGACTGCTTATGTATATATATACACACATATGTTTGGCTGCATATAGACATAAACTGGCTTTTGTAGAGATGGAAAAAGGCCAAATAACTGCTTACAGCTAGTAAGTGGTAAAGACATTGTTTGGTATTTTGCCATAAGAGAGTGATACTATCCAAAGCAAAATATGGTCCAGTGATATCTTGAGAAATTAAACCTTCTGTGGTGTTTAGGAAAGATGAGAGTGAGGATAAGACTAGACACACATTATGAGCAGGACTTGTCAGGGGAGAGTATGACCTCTGGGAAGGCTGGCCAGCCTCTGTGGGATAGATGTAATAATAAGAAGAAATGGATAGGAAAGGCATTTTGAAAAAGGAATCACTACACTCCTTTTGTTCTCTCTTTCCCAGAAGTAATTATTTGGAATGCTAAAATTTATGCCTCATGTTTTTAGGCCTTAAAGAAGTTCAAACCATGTAAGAGAGTGTCTGTGATCTTTGAGCAAATTTTATTGTCTCTCTGTCCTCCAGCTGTGGTACACAGGCAGTTGGAAATTAGCTGAGACTGAGTGAGATGCCTCTACCTTCTCTGCCCTAATGTGAATCCATTTCAGCTTGATGCTTTCCTCACATACAGAATGAAATGAACCACGAGACAGGATATTTAGAGAAGGAAAAACATCTAAGAAGCACTAGCCAAGGTCTATCTACCATACCAAAAAACGGCCAGGATTATGTTTTCTTTGGAAACCATTTAAAAGTACATTTTCTTGCTAAACATTGCAAAACTGTCCATACCACACCATTTTGTTTCTTAACATTTTCCACTTACAATCAATCCACTGATTGGTTAATGGGATATGGGAACTAGCCCTTCCAGGCTATTGACACTGAGAACCTGCACTGCCCTGGGGGATTCTGAAAGTCAAGCAATGAAAGAGGACATTTTAAGTTTGTTGTAAATTGAGAGTAATTTCTTTCTATATGTCCTGTGCTCAAAAACACATTTCTAGTGCTCAGTAAGCATTCTCCTGTGATTGATTGGTGTTGAGTCATCTTGGTGGGGCCGGTGAAGGGAAAAGTAACCACGCCTGGCTGTGTGTGCTGTAGTTGGTCTGTTTAAACAGGTCTGTGCTGTGAGGCTGTGTGACCTTGCTGGGGCTCTAAGAGGTTGCGCAGAAGATACTGTGGGCTTTTATAACCCTCAAAGTCTGACTTCTGGTAATCTGAGGAGTGTTTCTCTCTGTATAAGGACACACTGTATGTATGTGAACTAAACTGTTTAAAATCACTCCCTATAAAGGGCTGTATAAGACAAGCACTATGTGCTGAGCACTGGTGGCTCATGTGTGTAATCCTGGTTACTCAGGAGGCTGAGATCTGAGGATGGCCCTTTGAAGCCAACCCAGGCAGGAAAGACTATGAGACTCTTATCTTTATTTAAGCAGAAGAAAAGTAGAGGTGCTGGTGTCACTCAAGTAGTAGAGCACTAGCCTTGAGCAGAAAAGCTAAATAAAGGACTTGAGTTGAAGGCCTAGTACCAACATAGACACACACACAATCAAATTTTCAGTGCTTCCAAGAATTTCCTTAGTTAAATTAACTCACCTAACACACAAAAAAATGAACCTTCACTGAGCTTCTAGTCCAAAATCTGGGAATTTAATTTCCTATCTAGCAGAAAAATTCTATTGCTGCCTAAATGTAGATATGCAAAAGAACTTCCCTCTTACTTTCTTAGTTGTTTTCTCATTATGGGGTATGTTAAAATATTATTGTTCTTTGTGTAGTTTTCCATCCTTATATTAGGAATAAGTAGGGAAAGATTCTATTATATTTGTGAGTATACTGAGCTGCATTTACCCAAAAAGTCATATGTTACATGAAACTTGTAATTTAATTATTAGACTGTATTCCTCTATAATGTGTTCACATTGTACTCAGTGCCCAGCTGTACATAACATCTGATGGGAATATAAAAATTGAGTCAGGATCAAAACAAGAGTTTGGCAATCTTAACCATCTTAATAATGAACTACTTTCTATTGGTAATACACAGGACAGATAATGCAGAAAATCAAGATATTTTCTAAAAGATGGGCCATAGGATTCATTTAATGTGTAGACTTCCATTTAGTGGTATGAAAATACATTTATGATTGTTCAAGATGGGAAAGGAAGTTATAGCATTCTCCTCAATGTAAATGAGGGTAAACTTCTTAAGTGAAGACAGATTCTTTTAACTAAAGTAACAATTTATTATAGTTACCTGAGAAATTCTTATAGAAAGTGACAAGTCATATACCACTGGTGACTCATGCCTGTAATCCTAGCTACTCAGGAGGCTGAGATCTGAGGATCAAAGTTCATAGCCACCCTAGGTAGACAAATCTGAAAAGACTTTTATCTCCAATTACCCAGCAAAAAGGCAGAAGGGAAATTAAGGCTCAAGCAGTACAGTGTCAGCCTTCAATGAAAAAGCTAAGGGAGAATATGAGGCCCTGAATTCACACACCGGTATCAGTACCCTCAAAAGAAAAAAAAAATGATTCAAAAAAGGGATGAAAAGAAAATGAGCACTTGCTTTTATTTCAAACAAAAGCAAAAATAAGTAGGATTTAGAAAATATAAGATAGTAAATTAATTACAACTTTTAGCAAAGTTGTTGGAAGAATACTAAAGAGATACATAACAGGATAGAGAAACATCGGATAAAGTGCCTAATTTGGCTCCACAAAGAACAAATGAAGCCAGATCAATGTGGTTTGCCATTTTGGTAATATAGCTAAGCTGATCAGTCCAAAAGAGGCTGTGGACAGTGAGTGATTTACTTGGAATGTTCTGCCATGATATCTCTGTAGAAACATGCAGACTAGAAAACACGATAGCTTAATTTGAGGACAGTAGCTGTTTAAATAGCTGTTCTCACAGAGTATAGACCAATAAACAGAAGTCACCTAAGAAGCATTTGTAGAGGTCAGTTAAAAGTTAGCTTACCAATTAAAGACGGGGTAAGCAAGCTTACAAATTTTGAGGGGACGTAAAACTAAGGCAGGTAACTAATTTTTTGCTGATCCCTTCAACTTTTATGAAGCCGAGTCGCCTGTCCTTCCAGTCTCTACAAATTTTTGAAAGGGACCTTAAGTTGCACTTTGTTCTAAGTTCAAAATATATACTTTTGCTCCTAATCAACTGAAGAAAAATGTGTGTATTTAAGCAGTTTCAGAAGGATAAAATTTTGAGTTATGTGTCGTCCAGTCCTAAGTTGTTGTGTCAATGAAAACAACATAATGATTTTTTAAAATATTTTTATTGTAATTAATAAAAGGGTTACATGATATTTGCCAGATAGAAGGTACATTAATTCACATATATTGATACCCTTTCACATGTCTTGGTCCCCATTACCCTCCCCTCCATACCCCCTCCCCGTCTTGGTTTTCCCCCCTTCCCTATCCAATTTCAAATAACCAAATACAAATAAATCCAATATATCAGATAACAAAGTGAGATACTGTAACAATATGAGATAACCAAGGGACAGCAAAAGAGATGAGAGATAACATAGTACATTAAGGACAACAATCATTCATTATATGGCTTTTGTTTCAATATCTTGGAGGTCTTTTCAATTAGCTTCATACTATATGGCCTTATGTATCAAGGTTTTGCTCTATTGCAGATCCCTGCTAGTAGAGCCCAAGGTTTCTACTGATTATGACAAATGAGGGAAACCATTGAGCCTAAGTTCCTTTGAGTCTGGCTTACTTCACTTAATATGATTTTTTCTAAGACTTTCCATTTCCTAACAAATGGGGAGATGTCGTTTTTTTCTGACAGCAGCATAGAATTCCATTGTGTACAAATACCACAACTTGTTGATCCACTCATCAACTGAGGGACATCTAGGTTGGTTCCATATTTTTGCTATGGTGAATAATGCTGCAGTGAACATCGTTGTGCTAGTGGATTTAGTATGCCCTAGTTTCTGGATGGTTGGGTAAATGCCAAGTAGTAGAATTGCTGGGTCATAGGGGAGCTCTATGTTTAGCCTTTTGAGGCACTGCCATACTGCTTTCCATAGTGACAACATAATGATTTGATCCACAAAGCGTACATATTGCTGTTAAAGATTCTAAATTATCCTTAGATTTTTATCCAACGATTCTCTACACAGTTATTTATTTAGTCATTTATCTGACTTCTTGCAATTGCTGTTTCCTGTATACCTGGCCTTGCAATAGACACTTAGGACAGAGTAGAATGAGACACTATCTCTACTTCTGATGAGTAGAGGAATAAGCTGCCTGGGGATGTGTCAATGAAGCTGACAGGGAAAGCTAAGAAGTGATGGGAAGCCTACAGGAAACGCCCTGCAAATTGAGGGATAGGATGATCCAAGAGAAGACTGACAATGGAGGATTCTGGCTAGAAGACTGACAATGATCAGGGAGTGCTAAGCTGGGTCCAGATTGTGCAGGACCCACAGGGCAAAGTAAGGAATGTAGATTTTGTTCTAGGTGCAATAAAAAGGCTCAAAGTCTTTGGAACAGAGTAATGATTGTGAGGTTTAGCATGGAATTGAAGCTCACAAAGAATACCCTACATACCATAAGTTTTGGAGGCCTTTGTGGAAATTATTTACCTAAATAATGCCTTTATATATACTATGACTGATATAGGAGGAAATAGTTAAAAAATTGTAAACTAAGTTTTGTCAGCCACCCTCATTGTCTTTGAAGATATTCATTCTTTATGAGGACCCAGGAAAATCTTCCCTAGGGTTACAGTACCTGGTGGTCTATGTTTATATCAAATTACTGTTATTTTCTCTTCATCTTATATGTTGATGCTCTAATGGATGTTATTTCTCTTTAATTTTGTCTCAGAGTGATCATTCAGGGTTACATCGTTTCTATAAACTAATTTCACTCTTGGCTATTGTTCTTATCCTGCCTTTAGCTTTTTTCAGTTTTTATATTATAGATATTTTTGTTAAGTCATAGGGCACTCAAGGCAGAAATAAATCATTGGAGGAGAAAATCAGAAATTGAAAATATATCAACAATTCCATTAAGTTAAAGACTTATTGACTTCAAAAGGTTTATAGAATAGAGAGCAGTAACCAAACATCAGATTTTATGAAAATACATAACTACCACACAGCTTAAGCATTTAGTAGCCTCCCATATAAAATGAATGTGTGGTGTAGTAATGAGTTTCTTCTCTGTCTTCCCGAGTTGATAGACTCTTAAGGCAAGGATTCCTATTACCATTGTATTTTCCATACCTCCTATAGACTGTGCAGGCATTTTGGTCAATGTTAAATTCATTAGTCAGTAAATATAAAATTAAAAAATAAAATCACTCACAATATCAAATTGGATCACAAAAGTACAGTTAATTGAGAGGATGCAATTCAGGGAATTAATTGATCTCACAAGAGAACTGCAATAATAGTTAATCAGCTGGATTAGAAGTTGTGCTATCCTTTCTAAGTCTAAGATGTCAAAAGCATGTGACCATAATAGATGGTGCAATGACCCAATGGATTTCATATGGATCTCTGAGAGCCTGACCTAATTGATGTGTTACATAATGACTGTTTACAGATATTAACATGACTGGTAATAAATACTAAAGATTTTTGTATTAGTCATGACAGTGTTCCTGAAGATAAGACCTTTGTAGGTGGAAAGGTTGAGAATTGCATACTGTGAAAATACCTAAGAAAAATGAGAGAATTTAAATTTGATTGGAATGATTGGGGAAATGGGCCATGGTACCAGCACAGCTCAGAGCAGATCAGAGATCACACGAGCTATAGCTGATAGTTGGGTTTCTGGGAACTGGCAAGTAACAGAGTACATATGTTGGGAAGCCCATAGGAAGGATTGAATCAAAGACAATGGAAAGACAAACTAGGGAGCTGACCAAAAGACTGTCTAAATTGAAGCCTGTCCTGGTGCTGGGCATATCTGGACTTTCTTGCATTGTGCATTGAGCTGGTGATGCAGGAAGATTGGGGGAAAACTACTGGCACAGGATCAGGCATGTATATCAGTGTTGTTGGAAATCCTCCAACTCTGAGCTTCAGAGCCCACAAAAAGACGGACATAAATGCACAGTGTTTTGGCTCATGGAATTTTGAAAGCAGATTTCCACATCACTTTTGCATTTTTTTCTGTCTGCCACTTGCTTCTCAAACATTTTCCTACTTGGCAGCACTACCTTGGCTCACTCCACAGCCGGACTGTTGAGGAGGCTGGAATGTCTGTGAAGGAGTAAAAGAAGCCGCAGACAGATGAAAGCATGGTGAGCCATTCCTGGCTTCTGTAACAGCAGCCCTAGCTTTCTGCCATGTGGATGTAGGATTCCACTGAGTGCTAATCTGGGATCATCTGTCTAAAGATTGAAACAGTTTAAATAGCCCAAGTTTGGTTTAGAGAGCAGTGTCAGACTTTTGACTGTATTTGGGCTGGGTGCATTGAGAAGAAATGTCATGGCAAAGGCAAAGCATTCGCAGAATGGGCTTTGAGAATGAGCAGAAAGCAGAGAACTGGAACATACTCCACAAAAGAAGTGTTCTCAACAGGGGCCTGCCTCTTTGTGGGCCTGGCTGCTACTTCACTTTGGGATCAAGTACAGGGCTCAGCTATGGGCTCCTCCTAATCAAAGGCTGACATTGATTAATTAAGCATTCTGGACTCTGAGTTTCTATCTTACTACATCCAGGTCTCAATCTCAATGGGATTTTAGACACTCCAGCCTTGTATTTCCATTTAGACCTTCCAGAGTCATACAGAATTAAATAGAATTGGGATGATTGTCAATTTCTCTCCCATATCTGATTTCTCCAGGACTTTTTCTGTGCCACTGTTTTGCCTGTCCTGTCCTGCATAGGTGACAGTGGAGAAGATCAAGATGTCATCAGCTCAGAGACACACAGTGCCTTTAACCCACATAGGCTACAGAGTAGGCCATTATTTTACCCTGGTGAGGCTTAGTTTCCTTTTCCACAAAATAGAGTACCTTCGAAGGCTGCTGTGAAGATTAAAAACAGGGTAGGTACCCAACACAGATAGCTCCTTCCTCTTCTTTCTCCTTTCCCTTCTTGTTTGCAGTCTTTAGTTCAGCCATGCATCTGTGTACTCTACCACAGAAATAGTGAGCAAATGCAAAGTACACATAAAGTTATGTGAAACCCCTTTGTACCACTACATAAAATAAGTTAAACTATGCTCAATAAAGGGAGAGGTAAAAAATAGGTGGAAAATGGGAGCTAGTGCTACCCATTTCTAAGGGGTAGCTCCCAAGCCCCGAGTTCAAATCCCAGTACTAGTATGAATGCACTCATGTACACATGCACACACACACGAATACAGTTTCATAGGAATGGCATTATATTTGCATAAAACAAGTAATTAATGATACACTAGTAAGAAAATAATGTTACCTCTCTGCTTTAAATATGCGACTTTGGAATACGAAATGACAAGAATATGATGAACATTTGGATTTGTAGATTGCACTCAAATCTTAAAATTAGACTTTAAGGACCTTGAATATTAACTGGAGAAACTGAGTTCTCTCTTTCTAGATTCTCTTATTAAAACATTGTGTTTTTCACAATTTAAGCTTTATTCTAAGTAACCTTTATTTTACTCAGGAATTGTTTTTCTACTCCTGGGGCTTGAACTCAGTGCCTGGGTACTGTCCTTGAACTTTCTCAAGGATAGCACTCTACCACTTGAGCCACAGCACCACTTCCAGCTTTTTCTATATGTGTGGTACCAAAGAATAGAACCCAGGGCATTGTGCATTTTATGGAAGCACTCTGCCACTAGCCCACACTACAGGCCCATATTCAAGAAATTTTTTTAAATCTTTTTTTCCTCTGAATTTAAGTTCAGTTCTTGTTCTTCATTGTCAGTCTATAGAAATAGAGTTTTATATATGCCAAAGAACACATATTTATGAGTTTGTTTCAGCACAAGAGACTTTTGGCACATTTTCTATTATACAAGAGAAGAGAACAATGAATCTTTTCGTTTGGTTTTGTTAGTGGCTTGGATATAATACACTACAGTATAGTTTTCTCATGAAGAGTCATTCCATTTAGCCTTTAAAATGAAAGCAAAATAGCAATGATTGCTAGGTTGACAATAGGGATGGCAAGTCTCTCCTTAAGTGTTATTCATAGCTATAAAATGACTACACAGTATTTCCTGCCTTTCAGTGTCCTTTACTTGGCTTCTTGAAACATGTCCAGGGTTCCCATATCCTATGTCCTCTTCTCTTCCTTTCTTTACCCATCTTCTATTTTCTCCCAATGATAAAGTAATAACTGCTAAGTGTTTGGATTTGCCTGGGAGGTTTGTGACTAAGCTGCTCCTGTATTGGATGACAAAACTATAAGCCTGAACACAGAGGAACTGACAATAATTTCTCCATAGTGCCCAGATTTGACTGTGAACAGAGTTAACAGACCTTCGAGGTATCTAAACTGTAGAAGAGGGGTAAACTTTTCCATCATTCATGTTTGCACTTTAACATACTCTGTGTTAGATCTTACCTTCCTTTCACCTTCTACAAAGGGCACTGCAAAACAATGAAAACCTTCAATTAAATCCCCTCCCATATGAAGTCAGGTACCAATGGCTCATCCCTATAATCCTAGGGTTGAGGCTGAGGTTCAAAGAATTTTGGTTTATACCCAGTTTTGTTGGGGTGCGGGGGAAGCCCATACTTCCTCTCCAAAATAATTAGCAAAAAGCTGTGTTGAAGACATGAGTCAACTAGTAACAGACTAGCTGAATAAGCAAGTTCAGCATATGTGAGGCACTGAGTTCAAGACCTTGTACTGGAAAAAAAAAAAAAGCAGGCATCCAGAATCTTATGCCTCTAATCCTAAGAAAGACGCTGTGATCTAAGGATCATGGTTCAAAGTCAGCCCTAGTAGAAAAGTCCTTAAGACTCTTAGCTCCAGTTAATTAGCAAAAAGTCAGTAATACAGGTGTGGATCAAGTGATAGAACACCAGACTTAAGTGGCAAAAGTTAAGCTACAGCACCCAGGATGTAAGTTCAAGTACTGGTATTAAAAAAAATAAAAGTAAGTACACTGTATGATTGAGAGAAAAAAAAACAAAAACAACTTTTCTTTTCTACTGGAATGCAAACCTAAAACCTAGTGCCTGCCTCTTCTTGCATAGTCATCTGAAGAGGCTCATAATTTCCAGAACATATATTCTAGAATCAGGCTGACAAAAGTTACCTCTGGGGAAGGTATGAAAGCTGACCATAGTCATAGGCCCATGGCAAAACTAACTCAGGTCCTAAATGAAGTCCTTTTAAACTTCTAATTGAGAGATTTTTTTCATTATTGGGATTATAAATGCCTGGCTAGGCAACTTTGAATTTGAGTCAATCAGACATAAAAGCAATCTGGCCATATGCTTCTTTATCAAAGGAGTTTATTCATTTAGCCTCAGGCTTACAATTTGATAACATTTTTTTCTGTAGATTTTTTTTCTTTTTGCATTAAGTAATTTTAAAGAGCAAATATATGAGTGGGTGGACTTCTAACTACTCCCATATGGATGTTTGAATATAGCCAAATTGAATTACTTGCCATTTCCTTAAACACATACTTTGATTTACAAAACTGCACACATGTGGGGCAGAAGACTCACTCTCTTTTTAGAGCCCTTTCCTGCAGCTACCTGTTGAAATCTCAGTTTGTTTGTTTTACAGCTATCTAAATAAATATCTTCTGCTGTCTGGGTTGCTGTCATCATCCCAATCAGACATAATAATAGAGCTTACCCAGCATTGTTTGTGTCTTTTTCTGAGACACCTTACATATGTGGTCTTGTATTATAAAGCTTCTGCATAACTTCCAGGATGATCTATGGCTGGTTGGCAACAGAAACACTCTCTCTCCCTCTCTCTCTCTCTATCTCTATCTCTCTGTGGGTGTAATGATTCCTGAGAGTTTTCACAGGTGATGGGTACTTGATAAGTAGTTTGCTTCTTGTTGATCAAAAGTATGAGGAGTAGAAAAAATACAGAAGAATGGGGAATGGATATTCGCAAAGAAAAAAAAATACTCATTGCTGAACACAGGCTCAAGAACTCTTCTCTGAGTCCTTCTGAAGGGCAGGAATCTATATCGACATTGACTCCTGGGATGGAAACGGGGGGGGGGGGCGTACTTTCCATGAGAACAGCAGTTCTGGAGTCGGTTCTCGGCGGCCGCGCTCGGTTTTGAGTTATTTCGGACTGAAGACGTCCCGTCCCTGTCCCTCCTCATCCGTCTCCCAGCGCGGACAGACATTTCCTCCAACTTTTTCTTGTAGCTTCCCTGGCCCTCTCTGCATCGGCGGCTCCCGACGCCTCTTCGCTCCGCTCCTTCCACCGTCCTCGGCGGCGTTCCGCGGCCGGCCAGCCCCGCGGCGGGTCCCGGGACTCGGGGTCGGCGGGGGAGCCCCGCGCGGGAGCGGGGTCCGGGGCGGCGGCGCGCGCCGCGAGCCTGGGCGCTCCGGGCCCCGGGCGGAGCGGGGAACCCGTTCCCAGCCTTCTCCTGCCCGGCGATTGGCTCCCCGCGCTCACGTGGGCCCGGCGGGGGTGGAAGCCGCGGAGTTCGCGGCTCTGGGCACTCTTTTCTCTATGTGTGTGTGTTTTTGAAATCTCTGGGTTCGGGGGCGCTCTCTTGGGCTCCTTGAGACTCGGAGGCGGTCGCTGGCAGCCGCCGCCGCGGGCAGACGGACGGACGGACGGACAGACGGACGGAGGGGTTGGCCCTCGCAACCCGGGCGTGATGTGGAGTCAGGTGCCCAGGACCCCGGCTGCAGGCTGCTACTACCGGAATCCCCTGAACCCCGAGGGCCCGGAGCGGTACTCGAGGTGGGACCAGACTGCCAGGCGCTCTCCCTACCGGAGGAGCCGGATCCTAGCGCGCCACCAGCTTGTGGCCAAAATTCAACAAGGTGAGTGGGCCGGACGCCCCCGCTCCCCCCACCCCCGCCCCGTCGGGAAAGCTCTCCCGCTCACCCGGCCGGCCCGGGGCTGCGGCGCCACGCCGCCCCTCATCGCCTTCCGACAGTGATCGTGCTACAAGTCCCGGGAGTGGAGCGCGGAGACACCCTGACAGCACTGGGCTGTCACGGAGGGAGCTCCCCGACGGGGCGCACCGAACGCTCCGCGTCCACCCCCTTCCCACCCCACCCCCAGTCAACCTGTACCCTCATCCAGGTTAGACGGGGCGGAGGGGGCGGGGGTTGGGCTGGGGACTAAAGCCTGCCCTGCCCAGGGCTGACACCAGCCTAGGTGAGGAAGGGGGAAATCAGAGTGGCATTAAGGCCATGGGAGACTTGACAGCAGGGACGTGACTAAAACAACATTATTCTCCCAACCTAGCTTAAACGCACCCTTGTAGGGTAGGTCCTGAGAATGTGAAAGGCATTCGGTCCTCAGCCCCTGACTGAGGGCCATGTCAAAGGTACTGATACACCATCAGTTAATACTTACCCCTCCCCCTTCCTGTCCCCTCTCCACCCCCCTCTCCAAAGCATCCCATTGGTGGTTATAAGTTTATCAAGGATTTCAAGAGCCATTGTCAAAAA
The DNA here is from genome assembly GCF_031878675.1 of Megascapheus bottae. Classification (NCBI taxonomy): domain Eukaryota; kingdom Metazoa; phylum Chordata; class Mammalia; order Rodentia; family Geomyidae; genus Megascapheus; species Megascapheus bottae. The sequence continues at coordinate 50,290,586 of NC_143519.1, read as the reverse complement.
TATAGTTCCCAATTGAATCCATGAGCTTTAATATTATATTGAACTTTAGAGAGGAAGTTGAGGTTTGTAAACTTCAAAAAAAAAAAAAAAGAAAGAAATCTTATTGTAATGTTTCCCAAAGGAACAATATGTATTCTAGTGAGCAGCATTTGATGAGATTGTTTCCTTGGAAATTGGGGTTTGTTTGTAAAGGTTCAGGAACTGGTTATGTGTGAAGGATACTGGTCCTACTTACCGGCCTGAATTCAGGAAGGATATTATGTCATTCCATAAACTCTGTGTTCGGGTCTTGATTGAATAGAAACAAAAGTATTTCCCTGTTGCTTGATTTAAAAATACATTAGGCTTAGAATAAGAACCAGCTCCATTTTAGTTTTAGAAGTTCCTACAAAGGTCTTTATTGGGTGCCATCACCTTTCTGGACTGAGGGGGTTTAGTGAATGGGTTTGATGGTGATCTGGTATCTGCAATCCGTAAGAGTGTCTGGTATTTTTTTTTTCAATGGTTGAAACAAGTTGATATATCTTTCAATACCTGCTTAGATGTGTTTACAAGAATTGATTTTATAACAAATGATTTATATTCTTGGGGGGGGAGTTCTTTTTCCATTACAGACTTGAAGTTCTAAGCACATGCTTTTTTGTTGAAAGTTCACTATCACTTGGCCACCCTAAATCTATGATGCTTTCCTAATTAGAAACTTTAAGGATCTCTGCCCTTTTATCCTAGGCAGTAGACATGTTTTGAAGCCTATGCATAGAAAAATTAAAGTGACGACATCACTGGGAACCACTAAAGGATTCCAATAACGTTGCGTTCAGAAATTTGTGAACTTTTCATAAACGTACTCACTAAGAGTGGGGGAGTAGATGCAAAATAATTTTATTGGGTTTTCCATATTAATCAACCTGTTTGCTATCACAGTAGAAAATAGTGACTGTGAATTTACACTAGGCATTGCTGTAAGAGCTCTATGAATTTTGATATTTTTTTCCTATAGAATTCTATACTTAGGTCCTACTATTATACCACTGGTGGAAATGGGTAGAGAGGAACATGAAGTTTGCTTGTTCCAGTAATTTGTCCAGCCAATACACAGTATGAACTGGTATCTGAATACAGCTCTATTTTTAGTTTTTAAGCTGAACTGATAACTGAATTTTGAATTATACCATGTACCAAAGAACCTTTAGTCTTTTCTACAGCAATGAACCCACATTACAGAATCAGAATTGGTCATTTATAATGAGATTTCCAGTTATGTTTTATTTTTATACTGGAATAAAGGGCTGTGGGCTCCATTCTCCATGAATAATTAGTATCCAGTAATACAGAAGGGCAAGTTATCATACTCTCAATTTTTAATCATTCAAATAAAGATTTTCAAGTGCTTACTAAATTAACAACAGAATTTTGTTTGGTAGTTTACCTTTAGTATCTTGAAATGACAACCACATCAGTAAAATCGCTTCGCATTTCTCTGCTTTTGATCTTTCAAAGCCGATTTAGCATTATATAAATATAGTTTGGGGCACCCTTGCTTAGAATTTCTCATGGTTAGTGAGAACAGTGCACACAAGAGTACATTGCTCCCTACTGACCTCATTGAAGTGAGATAATCATTGAAAGGCATGGACATGATTCAATCACAGATACACTCATGGAGAGGAAAACAAGGAGGAAATAAAGGAACCTTTGATGATACAGAAGATCAGAGTTAGTTACCAGGATGAATCTAAACTTGCTCATCTTAAGGCACGCTCTGAAATGCACATGTATCTTCTCCCAATTAAAGAGAAGAGATGTTTAAAAGAGAGTGCTGTGTTGAAAGTGAATGTTGCTTTATTAAAGAGTGAAGTCATGTTCCCTTTCACCCAATCCCCACATTTTTTTCTTGAGTTGAGTCAATAGAAAATTGTTGTGGAGAGAGAGAGAGAGACTGAGATGGACAGACAGAGATGGAGAGACAGACAGAGAGACAGAGAAATAATGATGATCCCTCTCTCCCTCACTGACAGATGGGAAAGGATGCTGAGTGGTGGAGGAGGAACATGTCAGGCCATGGGAATGGAAAATTTGATTTCTTTTCCAATTTTTAAAGTATGGTATTGTAGGTATAATATTAAATGTATGGTCGTAACCTTTTTGAATTCTCTTGGTGAATTTTTTTTGTGGGTTTGTGGGATTTGAACTCTAGGCCTGGACGTTGTCCCTGAGCTCTATCATCTCAAGGCTATTGCCCTACCCCTTGGACCACAGTGTCACTTCCTTAATTGGACAAAAAAGTCTCACAGATGTTAGTGCCTGGGCTGGCTTTGAACCGTGATTCTCAGATCTCAGCCTCCTGAATAGCTAGGATTACAGGCATGAGCCACTGTGTCTGGCAGCATTTTGAGTATATTGTTCAGTAATATTAAATGCCTACACAACGTGTAGCTTTGAAACCATCAGCACCATCTGTCTTCTAAGTCTGTCTTGCAAAACTGAAGCTCCAAACCTATTAAGCAGTCTTTACACTAAACTTCCTCTGAGCCCTGCAGCAACCAATCCACTTTATGGCTTTAAGAACTTAACTATTGAAGACATCTTGTACACGTGGAATCATGCACTGTTTGTACTTTGCAACAGGTTCATTTCATTTACTATAATATCCCGAGGTCTATCTGTGTTGTAACATTTTGATGGGATTCATTTCTTTTTCTTTAACACTTGGTAATATTCTGTTGTATAGCTATACTTCTGTTTTGTTCTAATGGGTATCAAGTGGGAGAATCACATTTGTATTATTTGAAGGGATAAGAGATCTGATATAGTAGAATCAATTCTAATGTTTACAGCCTTGCCTCACATTTGGAAAATCCAAATCTAAGCAGATACATATTTTTGAAGGAATGGATCACATACCCTTTTTATTTGATTTTTTTTAATCTTAGAAAGCAATGATATGGAAGGGATTGTAGGGAAGCCCACTGAGATAGAAAAGGGTGAGCTAGAGATTTGGTTCTGTTTAGTCATAGCCTTACCCTTTACTGTGTTGTTCCAGAACTTTCCCAGACTTCCATTTCTTCTTGAGAAAACAAAACAGGTGGTTACACAGATGTTCTGTTTCTCCTATTTTAAGATGGTCTCTGAAGTTAAGTTGGCAACTCTTAAATAAAAGTATAAAGTGGGGTATGGGAATTAATGCACCATCTATCTGGCAAATATCATGTAACCCTTCTATTAATTACAATAAAAAATATATGAAAAAAAAAGTATAAAGTGGGGCTGGGAGTTTGGCCTAGTGGTAGAGTGCTTGCCTAACATTCAGGAAGACCCAGGTACAATTCCTCAGTACCATATATATATAGAAAAGGCCCGAAGTGGTGCTGTGGCTCAAGTGGTAGAGCACTAATCTTGAGAAAGCCCAAGGACAGTGTTCAGGCCCTAAATTCAATCCCTGGGACCGGCAAAAAAAAAGTATAAAGTGCAGAGAAGCTTAAATCTAACTTAATGCAGTCCATAAGGGATGAAGAACAACTTCATTACATGTAATCAACCAGTAGTTTTCTTTAGTTTGTCAAAGAAATAGTAAGTTTGGAAGTTAGGTTTTCTCCTACCTGTATTATAAATTGTGTGACTTGGAGGAAAAACAACTTCTTTGAAACTTCTTTCGTAAAATGAGGGAATTTGGATGAAGCCAACTCTAGAATCCTCATCTTCTCTGAAATTCTAGGATTCTGTGATCACAGCGATTGCTTAAGAGAAGAGTAATGCTTATTTACATTTTTCTTATTGTGTAATTCAGCTTTACCTGGACATGCTTTATTGATATTTTCATAACACCCTTATTATTCATGTAATAGGAATGTTAGGAAGTCCAATCTTGGGGCCTATTTGACTGTCAGTATTACTATAATTAAAAAGAGACTTGTAGAAACTTTTCTTTCTCATGATCCAAGACTGCACTGTAAAGTAGTTGTGATGGTCAATCCAGTCTACAGCAAGGTATGAAGGTAAAAGTATGCTGTGGCACACATGTTCACTTACATACTATACCCTCTCTTCTTTTCTTAATATATTAATTAATTAATAGAAGGGTTACATTATATTTGCTAGATAGAAGGTGCATTACTTCACAAACATTGTTGCCCTTTCTCATGTTTTTGTCCCCATTTCCTTCCCCCACCCTCTCCCCCCATCTTGTTTTTCCCCCTTCACTATCCTATTTCAGAAAAACAAATAAACATATATGCAATATATCAGATAACAAGGTAAGATACTGAAACAATATGAGAATAACCAAGGAACAACAAAAGAGATGAGAAATAACACAGTACATTAAGAACAACAATCACACATTATGTGGCTCTTATTTCCATATCCTGGAGGTCCTTTCATTTAGCCTCATCCTATATGGCCTTATGTATCTAGGTTTTGCCCTATTGTAAACCTCTGCTAGGAGAGTCCAAGGTTTATACTAATTATGACAAATGAGTGAAACCATTGAGCCTATATTCCTTTGAATCTGGCTTACTTCACTTAATATGATTTTTTCTAAGTCTTTCCATTTCCTTACAAATGGGGCAATGTCATTCTTTCCATTGTGTATAAATACCACATCTTGTTGATCCACTCATCAACTGAGGGGCATCTGGGTTGTACACCCTCTCTTCTTGATACAAATGTACAATGCAGAGAATATCACTACTTTGGGAAAGTTGAATTCTCTCCTTTACTTTTTTTTTTTAAATCTGAAATAATCTTTAAATAGTGGCTTTTCCTCCTTAATGTCCCCAGCATTGTATTACTCTGTCAAATGGCATCTTTGGAACTTGCCCAGCCTAAGTGGTGAGCACTGCCCAGCCTTGATGAGACCCCAGCCAACTGGGTGGTGTCAGTCTAAATTAAACTATCACTTGTTCATATGGTATTTCCCTAACTCTATGTTTAGCCCTTTCTTACTTAACTATTTTCAAAACAAGAGGGTAAATCCAGTGACAAAACAGATGAAACACTGGGAAGAGGCTGAGAATGCATCTGTCATGTATCACTCAATTTCTTTACAAAAGTGAGGGGCCCAAATGTCATAAATTCACTTTATGATTCAGAGTCTGTTTCTATTTAGTGCCAGTGAGGGAAAAACCTATACAGAAAGGACACTGTTTAACCAAGCTTACAGGAAAATAAGTCAAGTCAGTGAACTTTGAATAACATTTAAAAAAATAATTACATAGTAAAAAATCCTGACCAGTCATGAATTACAGAAAGAAGTTAGCAGAAGAAAAGTATTCTTATAAACATAAAAATCTTTAGTTTTTCTTTTTCTTTTCTTTTTTGTTTTACTTTAACCAAACTACGGGTTCAGCAGTCCTGTGTTACTGCTTTTATTAGTTCTTATTATATAAACACACATCCCAAATGAAAGCAGTTGCCAAATTTGGACTTTGGGACATTTTAAGGGAACAGAGATTTGGGGTTTTTTTGTATCTTTCCTTGTGCTTTCATATATGTCACCTGTGCTTTAATGCTTAGTAATATCTGGGCAAAATCAGTTCTCAAGATTCCTTATTTCCTTGGCAACTTAATCACAGACAGAGATAGAAGCATTTAAATATCAATCGATAATCCTAAACCAATATTTAAAAGGGAGCAAATGAAAATAGGTTTAGTCAACCTATTGTGTAAAAGGAATAGATAGGTAGAAGCCTAATAGATGTAGATTGTGAATGATAGTACATCTAGTTTCTGCATAGATCTAGTCGTGAGAATGAGTGGATAAACTACCAGAAAATATACACGAAGAAGATAGGTAAGCTCAATCATGAACTTTACATCAGATATTTTAGTAAAAATGAAGATCATATAAACATTCTGTCTGTTTTCCTCAGGGGCAATTAGAACACAAATTGAACCTAAGGAAAACATCCTATATTAATTTATGTGAAAGGAGTTGAGGTGTTTTATAAAAAGAACATATTATTCATAAGGAGGTAAATCTGAAGAGAAGAATAATCTCAGATAACTTATAGGACAAAATAAATAGAGTTAGGAAGATACATTGACATAAGATACAAGACATTGAATAGTTCATGGACATAGACTACACAGATTGGCCTTGATGTTTCCTTATGTAGGCAAAGAATAAAACCTGCTAAAGGAAGATTGTCCATAAAGCTTAACATATTGCCACAGCTTTCCCTGCAGCATCATGTTTGGGAGAATTTTCTTCCAAGCACTTGAGAAATAAGAGTAATTTCTCACACAAATCTCGTAAAGGGAACAGTATGGTGAATGGTGCTTCCGGCTACTGTTACAGTGAATTCAATAGTGAGTCCCCTTGATTATTCTTACAACACCTGGCCATAGAAGCAAAAACATTCCAACACATAATAATTCAGTAAAAAAAAAAGTAGTTGAAGGTAAGAGCAAGTAGTCTAGGTAAGAGCAAGGAGGTTGGACGAAGCAATCTTCCCAGCCTGTATTAATCTAGAAATAGCATGGAGACCATGTAGAAGTCATTTTTAAGTCTACTTTACATAACACGAGTCCTATTGGGTGAAAATTCCATGGAGAAAATATTTCTGTGGTTAAGTAATTTGGGAAATGTCACATCCTCTTTTCTTTTTTTTTTTTGGAAATTCACACTTAGGAGGGACTCCAAGACATCCCAAAGAAAGTTAAAGTAATTTAACTTGGTTTGAGCAGTTGTATTTCCCATGAAGTCACTTCTCATCAGATACCAGGAAGTGACATCTTGCAAAATCCAACATGTTCCCTGGGGAGCAAGTTTGGAAATACTGATCCAGGACAGCAAGGGGGGGTTGGGGAGACTGGGGCTGTGGTTTGTTCCTCTAACAGTTTGAATTAATTTCTACCATGGACTAGGCAGTAAATAGGCTGAAATTGTATTTAAGAGAGGGAAATTGCTTTTAGTGATGAACAATTCCATGTACTTTAAAACCAACTAGGCAAATACAAGACTTTATATGTACACGTGTGTGTGCGCGCACACACACACACACACACACACACACACACTCAGGGCCTGTCCTTGTTTAGCAGGTGCTCCATCATTTGAGCCACACCCATACTTAAGCCTTTTTTTCTTTAGCTGTTGGGTTTGTTTTGTTTTGCAATAGGGTGGTACTTTTGGGCCAGGACTGGCTTTGGATCTTGATCCTACTATCTACGTAGATGTAATTACAGGCTGTTACCACTATGACCAGTTATTGAATTTTTGTTGTTTTTTTTTAAGATACAGTCTTAATAACTTTTGCTTATCTGTAAGATAGCTATCTTTTTAAATGAAAATTAACAATGAAATAAAGATTTTGGCTTGATTAGGTAACTTGTGTTTGTGTGTGTGGCAAAAATTTGAAGGAGTCTAATAATTATAGCAATATACTAGTCCTCAAAGAATTCAGTGACTTAAGTCTCTTGATCTGGAAGAAAGAAATGACAGGTTTCTGAATCTAGAGTAATCTAACCTATGATACAGCTGAAGTCCTGGGTGAGTTTCAAAGGGGCTGATATTCTTGATATTATTGAGTTCAGGGATATTCCATGACTTCTGGGAACTAGAGGCCCCTCTCACAGGAGATAAGTTGGAAAACCTTTAGGGTTTCAAACTCTCCTCAGTGGTTGATGACCTGGACTTGCTGCAGCTCAGGCAAGTGTAGGTAGCTCAGGCTAAGTTGTGTAAGTAATCTGGTTATGTAAGCAATTTAGTAATCCCCAGGAAACTTGTAAATATATTTGTAAGGTAGTTTTCCACTTGCTAGCATTTGTATTATGAATGGTGGTTATTAAGAGAATTCATAAAATATTAAAAGAAACCACTACAGAATGCGAGAGGACTTAGCTATACCATAGAGCCCCATCCTCTTACTGTAGAATCACAACGGTCACAATACTCACTCAAAAATGACATAATCTAGGCCAAGAGAAATTACCCTGAAACTTAATATATTAAAATTTGAAAGGATATAACTTCATTTTTTGAGAAGCTGAGAATCCCAGCAAATGTAAGTGGAGAGCTTAGAAAACAGCTACAGAATATGCTAATGTACTCATGCTGTTAGATAAAATAAAGTCATAGGAGTAACTCTGAAATTTTTGAACAGACTGACAAATGATGTCCTTCATAAGACACAAGAATCCTGACTATTTCATCTGAGGAAAGCAGAGATAATTCAAACATAGAATGATTTGTGTTACTTTGCCTTTCTAATAGTCTGATAAAACAGTATGGAAAGACTGGTTTGAATGGTGACAATCACCAAGTACCTGATTTACATGTCGATATGTGAGGTGAATTAAATATCCTCTTCCACATGCCAACTATTTCCTTCCTTGCTCATTTTGAAGGTCATACCTATGGATGCAAGAACATTTGATTGGCATTTACTCTGTAAGCGAATAGTAACATTAACGTTTCAATACCTTTATATTCACCAAATAATACCAAATGACTCAAAAGAAGTATATATTCTCATAAGATTATGTTTTCCTCTGAGAGCTTTACTATTCTGAAGTTCTAATATTCAGAATTACTATGAGAAATAAGAAATATTCAGATATCTTTTATTCATGATATCCCAACCACTTCTAACCACATAAGACTAGAGTTCTTCAGAGGTATTTAAAGACTCTCATCTTGTAATCTTAACTAATGGAGAGGCAGAGGTCAGGAGGATTACAGTTTGAAACCAACCTGGATAAAAGTTTATGAGACCTCATCTCAACCAATAATATAAGCTAGGTGTGAATGCACTCACCAGTAATTCCAACTAAGTAATTCCAGCTGAGTTTGGGAGGGACACAGTTCAGTTAAGTGCAAGCAAAAAGTTAATGAGATCCCATTTCAACGGAAAATGCTGAGTATGAGAGGTATGTACCTCTCATACTCAGCTACAGGAGAAGTGTAAATATGAGGCAGTAAGTCCAGGCAGGCACATGGGCTGAGGGCGTATCTGGACAATAATGTGAGCAAAAAGGGCTGGAAGCTCAAGTGATAGAGTTCCTGCCTAACAAGCATAAAGTTCTGAATTCCAACCCAAGTACTGCCAAAATAATAATTATATAAAGAAGAAGAATCCTCCCAGACACTTTGAGGAATATGATATATTTCTGAATGCATGTTTTACAATAGACAATGAGCTATTTTCCAAGCCCCTCTGTAAGTAGACTTATATGAAATCAGGTGCTGTATGTAACAGGCTCTTAGTTATCTAACCACCTTGTTTCCACCATTGATCCATCTGCCTGTGAATCTCTTTCCTTGAAAATCATCTTATCATCATCTTATCATTCTCTGCCACACTTTCAGGTTGAAGACAGATAAATTGGATTAAATGTTTTCATTATGGCTTTTTGAAGATGGAGGGAAAAACAACTTGGCAAGAAGGAAAGGAAATAAGTCTTGCCAGATGTCTCAGAAAACTGCAAAGGAATCTTCTTGTGTTGGTCCTAACATTGAATACAATAGAATTACACCCTTTGTTGTATTATTATTATTATTTTGCCAGTCCTTGGGCTTGAACTCAGGGCCTGAGCACTGTCCGGAGCTTTCTCAAGGCTAGTACTCTACCACCTGAGCCACAAGTAGCCCCCATGGGATCAAGAACGGACGTAGGAAATCAGTCTGTTCAACCCAAACTCCAAACGTTATGTACCTTTGATTTGGAATGCTGGAGGGCCTCAGAGTTACTCCACTTGCATGTGATTTAAATTCCTAAATCTTTTCAGCATCCCAATAACTTGGTCCAAGTTACCTCTAAGACTTTGTTCACTATAGAAAAAGTGTCAACTCTAAGTTATTAAAAGGATTGCATGAGGGGAGATGATATACACAGAACATGGTGTCTCACACATACAAAATACCTAATGTGATAACTAACTAAACATCCATATGTATGAGATCTTTCAACATGTCAAAGTAAGAATAAACTGTGAACCCTATGCCATTCTTACAAAAACAGATAAACATAATACCGCTTTGTCCACGACAAAGTCTGAAATAAGTTTTTGTTTTGTTTTATCGTAAACTGTGAAGATAACCACTGTTCTTCCCAGTTGCAGTTTCCTGTGGGTAGCAGTTACCCTTTCCCAGGTACCCTGAGTTGGACTAGTGGGTATAGACCAAATTTCACTTCCTATAGATGAATGGCAAAGCCTGTTTTCCTGTACAGCAGACAGTTCTTGGTACAGAATGTCCTTGATTCTAGGAGTCACTGGGTAAATTCTGAAGCTTAAGGACTTAGGAGGACAGAGCTGTTTGAGTTAAAGGCTGGAAACTTCATGGGAAAGATATAGGAACAGGGGTCAAGAAGACTAATTGTCATTAACCAGTGACATTATCAATGTGACATTTAGACTTAAATTGTAGTTACTAAATGGTTAAATGACAGGTGTGTGTGTGTGTGTGTGTGTGTGTGTGTGTGTGTGTGTGTGTGTGTGTATGCATGCGTGCATGAGCACTTGCATCTGCACATGTCAATACTGGGGTTTGAATTCAAGGCCTTGCACTCTTTCCTAACTTTTTAACTTAAGACAGTAACACTGTACCTCTTGAGCCTTGGCTCCACTTCCAGCTTTTTACTGACTAGCTGGAGCTAAGAGTTTCTCAGATTTGTCTGCCTAGGCTGGCTTCGAATCTTGATCCTCAGAACTCGGCTGCCTGAATAGCTAGGATTATAGGCATGCACCACTGATGCCTAGCTTTGTGTGGCAATCTTTTTTTTTTTTTTTGTCAGTCCTGGGCTTGAGCGCAGGGCCTGAGCACTGTCCTTGGACTTTTTCAAGGCTAGAGCTCTACCATTTGAACCTCAGCACCACCTTCGGCTTTTTTCTATATATGTGGTACCGAGGAATCGAACCTGAGTCTTCGTGAATGCTAGGCAAGCACTCTACCACGAGGCCAAACTCCCAGCCCACCAATTTTTTAAAAGCCATTCAAACTCTATCAGTGACCTTTCTCCAGGGATGGCTGCACAGGCACTGGATGAGAGGTGACTGTAGATGAATCACCTGAGCCTTCTGGACCTAAATGCCCTCTTCCATAAAGTGCATCATAAACAGGTTCATCTGTAACTGATGTTCTCGAAAGAAAACAGTACACGAGCAAGTGCTACATTAGTCATGGAAAATAACTTTAAAATTATGGGACATGTTAATGGTACTAATGGGTTGTATTAGTTTGCTAGGACTACCATAACAAAATTCCGTTGACTGGGTGATCGAGACAGCAGAAATTTATCTCTTCCTGTCTGGAAGGTGGAAGTATAAGAACAAGGTTCTGACAGAGTTGCTGGCTTCTAAGACTGATGATGTGTGTATATCTGAGTTCTAATTTTGGTCTTATAATAGGACAAGTCATACCAGTCTGGAGTCTGCCTATATCACCTTATATTGTATTTATCACCTCTTCAATACCCTTAGCTCCAAATGCAGTCACCCTCTAAGGTACGAGGCCTTCTGACTTCAATGTATGAATTCTGGAGAAAGATAATTCAGCTCATAATAAACCCTATGTTTATTTTCCAGCTTGTTTGTTACATTGAAAGAGAGGAAGTGAACTAATTTTTATAGTGTGCATATGTTTACAAGGTGCCATCTTAATTGCTTCTATCTTTGCATTTTGATAAATATTAATAGCAATTGTTAAGGAGAGATTAGTGCAGGTTCAGCATACTTAATCTGAAAATTTGAAATGCCCTAAACTCTGAAATTTTTTGAGTGCTGACATGACACCACAAGTGGAAAATTCCACACCTGACTTCATTTGGCATGCTATAGTCAAAATGCAGGTGTACTAAAACATTGTATAAAGAATTGCCTTTGGGCTGTGTCAGGTGCACATATAACAAAATGAATTTTGTGCATAGATTGGGGTCCCATGACAAGCTACCCCTGATATGCATTCACATAGTCTAAAACATGAAGGAAATCAGAAATGTGAAACCCACTTGTTCCACAAATACCAGAAATGCTATTCAACCTGTACCACTCTGTTTTTAGTAGAAAATACCAGGAAAAACTAATTACAGGCTGAAAGATAATGAAGGAAAGACTTGGAAGTGCATCTGGAAAACATATCTTCTAAATTACTAACTTTTCTAAAATAATTTTTGAATTTTTTTCTTATTGAAACTTTACTTTTGCATCTTTCATATAAAAATACATAGAAAAATATCTGTAAAGATACACACACATACATAATTTCAAATGCCTAGTTGACAATTTAAAACTGAGATGTTTTTCATTTCTAATTAAAAATGTTACTTTAATCAGGTAAAAGTCTTAAGTCATTTTAAGCAAATAGTTTTATTTATTTATTGTTAATGTAGAGTTGAAATACAGAGGGGTTACAGTTACATGAATTAATGAGTAACGAGTACAGTTAGTTTTGAACCATGTCTCCCTTTCCGTCCATCTCCCCCGGGTTTTCCTTCCTTTCTCTACCTACAGGATGTACAGTTTATTTTCCACAGTGTCTAGTGAGTACTGTTGTTATACTTGTTCTCCCTCATTGCACCATTTTTGTTCCTTGCTTTAGCTTCCCAAATACAAACTAATAAACAAGACAAAAGGGAAAAGAAACAAAAACAGCAGTGATGGCAACTTAAAACTCTGTTTCCTTCTCTTGGAGTTCATTTTGCAGAATATTTTCTAGGCTCCTACGCATGTAGCTTCTTATTGAGCCTCTCCTCCTTTGGCCACAGTGTGTGAATGAATGTCTAGAGTCCTCTATAATTTATCATGTCCCAGTGTGTATGCATACATGAATTCAGTGTGTTAACTTGTAGATTTATAGACACATTCTATTTACCACAAATGCGGGAAAACATATAGGCCATGTTTCTTTGGCTCTGGCTTATTTCACTTCATATAATTTTTCTGAGTCTTTCCTTATGAGTGGTACAACATAATTCTTTCTGGTGGATGAGTAGAATTGCATTGTGTATATTTACCACCTTTTCTTGATCCATTGGTCCACTGAGGGCCATCTAGGTTGATTCCATATCTTGGCTATGGTAAACAATGCTGCAGTGAGCATGGTTATGTTGATGGAAGCAAATAGTTTTAATTGCTCATTTTCTTCAAGGATGTCATTGTTTTTCCTATGAAGAGTGTTCTTTACCTGTTGAATCCTTCAGCTGTGAAAGACTATATATAACTATTGGTTGCTGAAATTTGTCTTTTGCAATGAATAGATTAGCATTTTCCCAAAATAAACCAAATGGATGCTTATGCTTCCAGAAACTCATAGGGTATGTATATTTTTAGATCTCCATCCAGATAAAGAATAAAATATTAGTTCGTAGTCATACATCTTCTATATCACAAGTGAGTTAGTGTTCATTTTGGACCTTATAAAAACCTTGTTTGATATTTGCATATGGCATCTTGTGAAATCACTGTACTATCAATGCCTTCAACTGTTGTGTTGTTCGTGACTGAGGAGTGGGTCTGAATCTATTATTGAGTAGATGTGTGAAACGATGTTATAATCTTGTGTTAGGAAGCTTTGTTCCTTAAAATCTGTCTTTCTGAAACCTGGTGAACACATATGTAGCTTTTCTTATTTCGAGATGTTTCTGATCTCATTTCTTGAATCATTCTCTTGAACATGGAATTTAATGGAATGGCAAAGCGTGCCTCCCTGGGTAGGTTCTCTGGAAAAGTATAAACTCACTTGATATAATAAGGAGACTTGGCAGTAAGCAGCTGCCATTGTAAAACATTAACCAGCAGAATAGAGATTGTTTCAGAGTCCAGTTTTGCTCCTCCCAGCCCCTTATTCAGTAAAGCCATTTCCGCACTAGCAGCTTTACAATTACAAGAAGCGGTTGTACTTCTGTTTGTTTCCCATGAGACTTCCTTCAATGGACTGCTTCGTCTTTGGTTACCTTTGTAGATCTGGCCCTGGACTCTAACATATCTATCCTGTGAGGCTTATTGCTCTTGTTGCATAATTCCAGGAATGAATGCAGTTGAGACAAGTTCTTTTCAGCTCATTAGCAGTCATTTTTTTTTGCTGACTGCTTGAGCCTGTGCAGCTGCAGTTAGAGCCTGGAGCTGGCTGGTGAGCCCTGCGTCCTGGGCTGCAGGGCACATTCCCAACAAGACCATGGAACTGAAAAGATGCAGGGTCTAGCCTGGATGTTCAGAGTCTTATTACTATATGATGCACTTGGGGATGACTCATTTGACTTTTATAGTTTATTCCACAGTTTTTAGCTTTTGAAATACTTACCAAGTATTTCAAACATAGCAACTGCATATGTATAGCTTACCTTTCTGGGTAACTTCCTCTGATAAACCAGGAACTATTTCCAGTGCTACCTATATATATGATTCTTTTGTTTAGCTTTCATAAAGACTAAGAATTAAATTTACTCATCTGGAAAATAAACATAAATGAAGAATAAAGCTCAAGTTTCACAACGCTCACTTTCCAGATAAGTCTCTGAGAATTACATTTATTTTCCCAGAGTCACACAGCAAGTAGGTGGAAGAGTCCGGCGTTGAATTCAAGCGGCCTGAGAGAACTCAAGTTGTTCAACACCTGCCACCTCATCCCCTTCCTTAGCACTGGCTATGTTTACTCAGAACCAAAGAAGACTTGGAGTTTTGTTTTTCATGATTGTTGTCCCCCACATTGGCCCCTCTAGCTATTTGGAGGCCCTCAGTGCCACTAAAATCAGCAGTGCCATCTGACCATCCTATATTAATTTCCCTTCTACTGCCCTTTTGGGGTTGGCAGCTCTTTATCAAGAACTCTCTGTCCAAAGTAAATGTCAAAGAGCAGTATTCCTTGCCAAGGACCTGAGACCAGCATGGCTAGGTCAGAGCAGGCCTCACAGCAAGGGAAAGGACGGATTCCTCCACCCCCAACCTCCTTTCTCAACTTCCAGCCCTTCAAAATGGAGCCTTTCTTCCTCGAAAGTGGCAGGGTAGAGCCCTTAGCTTCCCCCACATTTCTCTAAGGCACTTGGGGTTTAGAGGCTCACATGAGCTCAACAGTGGGTCTTTCAGACAGAATCAGGACCAGAGGCTAGGTGGGGATTGTGTGAAGAACTGCACTGTGGCATGGACAGTGGAGAAGACAATGATCACATCTAAAATTCCAAGCAAGAGTAGAAAACTAACATCCCATTTCTGGAGAGAAGTCTGAGAAGGAGATTCTTTCTTTTCTTTCCCACAGCAGATTCAACAACTCTTCTCTCAATCACAGTTGAGGGTGACGGACTAGAATAATCCCAGTTGTCCTCTGTACTTGTAGCTGGGGAACAGTAGCTAGTCAGAAGAAAATATCAATGTCCTGCCAACTTCTGCTGTTTGTGAAATTTTGCCAGAAGCAAAACAGGATAAAAAATAATAAACAGACCTCCTCCCTTGCTGCCTGACTGCTATTTACATAAAGAGACTAATGAACAAAATGCTCATGGAGAGCTCAAGGAGGAAAAACTTCATTTAAAGGGTTTAGTTACATGCGATTTGAAAATGGTCTATATTATTGGGTTCCCAGATAGATACTCCATCTGGTAGAGAATGCCATATTCCTGATAAATATAGCCTGAACTGTGGACAAGACAGAGATGCTATCAGATACCCACAGTAAGGGAAAATGAACCTCAAAACAGAGGCGACAACAGTCCTAGTGGACTCATACCTGTGATACTAGATACACAGAAGGCTGAGATCTAAGGATAATGGTTAGAGGTAGCCCAGCCAGCCAAAGTCTTTGAGACTCTTATCTCCAGTTATCCACCAAAAAGCCAGAAATGGAGGTGTGGCTCAAGTGATAGAGCATTAGCTATGACAAAAACAAAACTCAGAGACAATGCCCAAGCCTTGAGTACTAACACAAAATAAAAACTAAAATTAAAAAAACAACAATGTGTGTTATAAGGAAAATTGAAAATTATTGCCTCTAGTAGAAGGAATAACTGGATAACAAACCTAGGCAACAGAAATGCTTTTATTTAATTTCTAGTGCCTCCATTTTTTATTTTTCATTTATCAAGTAGGAATAACATTAGCTCTTCCTAATACTATTAACTCTTGCTAATATTAAGTAATATTATTGAGAAAAAAACACAATGTGAAATTGATGCAGGTAGTAGATATAGTCCTTTATTCTCAGGTGGCTTAGCACTTTTATGTACCAGCTACAGGGAACCACCGCTCTTACTTGTGTACATGAGCCTTATTAAGCAAGACTCAGTTCTTCTGTGCTCTCAGGTGAACACAAACCATCACATCAATTGCCACTTTTGAGAATAATAATCCCTCACATTCCCTAAGAAGGTAAGGATAGTATGCCACTCTATTGGTTTGGTTTGTTCTTAATTGGTTCCCAAATGGGCCACATCTCCAAATTCTTAGCTTCATTTCATGATCTTTGCATATATGTGATATGCTATAGATAACTCTCTATTGTTAATTAGGGTCATTTCAAACTCTTGTTTTTCCATTCAAACCCTTGTTTTTCCGTTTTGAGCTATCAAGAATTTTATTTTGTACTTTTACTAGAGGAATAGGTATTTGTGTCACCCTTCATGAATAATTTCTTATAAACAGGAACAGAATAAACTCTTTTACCTTTTTTAACATTATATTTTGGTTGTTTTTAAATAATTGTACAAAGGAGCTGTATAGAATCAGAGTTGATGACAAAGCCAAGTGTCATAGAGCATGTACTTGCAGGGCTACAGTTTCGTGTGGCTAACGTCTCACTTAGAATATGCTTGTGTGGCTGTCTACCTTTACACGTGCTTTACACGTGCTTCCTGGGATCCTAATGGATTGAATGGCTCTGAAGAGACTAAAGGAACCCAGTGTCCCTACTTAGTCTGATAAAGAGATGTGCTTTGTATCTTCTTGCTAACCTGCCTGGTGCAATGTGGCCTAGAAAGGTAGAAGAGCAGGGAGAAAGGTACAAGAAACATACACTTTATAAATACATCTTCCTATCACTTTTTATTGCATGGCATATATTGATATCACCTTTTTTTAAGGAGAGGGAATTTTATTTTTATTAAAGATTTTATTAACATTGATTTTTACATCATATTTCAAATGACATGTTTAACAAACAAGTGGTCAAGAAGGGAATCTCTATATGCAATCACTGGCACTTAGTTTTTAGGACATAATCAAAATTAGGCTAAGGGTTTGTATATCATAGATACATATTAATTTATGAAATAAAACATTATGTCTATAGAGTCATAGATTTTTATGTCCATGTAGTTGTGTTTATATTTCCAATACCATGTCCATAGCATTGGGTATGCAAATATTGAGTCCTCGCTCTTGTACTATTTGGATCTAATAGCCATATATTAAGGATACCATGCGCCTTTTGTTCCTTTGGTCTTGACTTGTCTCACTCAACATGATTCACTCTAGATTCATCCACTTTCCTGCAAATCCCATTCTTTTATCTTGTCTGTTGGCTATGTAGAATTCCATTGTATATATATATATATATATATATATATATATATATATATATATATATATATATACCACATTTTCTGTATCCATTCATCTGCAGTAGGGCATCTAGATTGTTTCCATTGCCTGGCTATTGTGAGTAGTGCAGAGATAAAAATAGCTGAGCAGGTGTCCTTATCATATCTTGGGTTATGATGTTGGTATCACTTTTTTTGTTCTAAATATGTAAGTGTGTCGCAGCTGATAGGTTTGAGGGGGAGGGAGGGCACTTACTACGATGAGACTTATGTGAAAGTCTTTGAAAACTCCACTTGGTGATGACTTTGAGAGGCTGGATATCCTGAAAGTGGGATAATTTCAGAAGAACAGAATAAACTGAGAGGTCAATGTTTATAATGGAGAGGTGTCTAAGCTTAAGGCTTGCCCCAGGACCTTTTACTCCAAAGTAGAAGTCTACGGTTCCATTGGCCTCCACCTCCACACAGGACATAGATGCTTGTCAGTTTCCCCACAGCCTTTGGCTTAGCAGAACACTTTTTTGTTTATTTGTTTGTGGCTGGTTCTGCACTTTGGATAGTTATTTAAATACATTATCATGGTTTGTGATTAATGTGAATAATTTGACATAGGAGTTATCAAACCTTTAAATCCTTGATTTGTCAGAGATAATCAGACTTTTTTTTTCCTTTTGGCTCTGAGAGGCTTTAGGTTTACTTTTTACTTTTTGTTGTTGTTGTTTTTGATGTCATTGTTATTTTGGTGCTAGTCATGGGACTTGAACTTAAGGCATAGGTATTGTCCCTTGAGCTTTTGTTCAAGGCTAGTGCTTTACCACTTGAGCCACAATTCCAATTCTGGTTTTTTTGGTAGTTAGTTGGAGATAAGACTTTCACAGACTTTTCTGCCCAGGCTGGCTTTGAGCCACAGTACTCAGATTTTAGCCTCCTCAGCAGCTAGGATTACAGCTGTGAGCCACTAGCCTCTGGCTTTATAAGTTTACTTTTAAACTTATACTTTGTGGATGTAATATTCATTGCTCAACCACATGGATATTGGTATTTTCCAGACCTTGGTTCAAACTCCAGTTGTAGCACTTGTTAACAGTGTGATGCATGACTTTGTTAGCCTGTGTCTTCATGTAACATGGAAATAATAATGACCACTTCTGTTCTTCTGAAACTATCCCAGTGTGATACACTTAAATATTTAGAATAAAAAAGTGATATCGATATATCCCATCTAATAAAAAGTGATGGGAAGATAAGTGAATCTGAATTTTGAGTGTGACAAATAACCCCTGGGAAGAAAAGATATGACAGAGGCAGTTTGGAAACTGCACTTTTATTCTTGATCGATTGGTTGATTTATTGGTTCATCTATTTATTTTTAGCCATGGGGCTTGAACTCAAGGACTGAACACTGTCTCTGAGCTCTTTTGCTCAAGGCTAGCACTCTATCATTTTGACCTATAGTAGCACTTCTGAGAAACTGTACTTTTAAGCCAGAAGTTTCCTAACCAAATGGATTTGCTTTTGAAATGGCATAGCTATCAAACCCCATATTTTCAGTCCTTAAGCTTATGATGATAGCAATCCCCACAAGTCCAGAGCTTCATCTGTGACATGAAGTTCATGAAACCATGTCTAATTATGATAATGCCCATCTTCAAATTTCAAGTCTACCTTCCTAAAGGGAAGAACTGGATATTTAAAACATATGCCCAGAGAACACACAATGCATCCTCCTGCCTCCTCTCAGAAGATAGAGTAAGATGAACCCAAGGGAAGCTGTTCCATCATGCTTTAACTCACCCTGTACCTTTACTGCTTGCTGTAAGAAAGAAGATAGTTCTACCAGTAGAATCCATGGATCCTCAGAGCCTAGAATCCCCTAGGCTTATTTTCAAAGGAAGCCTGTTAAGTCTTCTGTGTTTACTAAGTTTTGCAAAATTCCAAACATTGAATCTCAAATTTGTTGTGACTCACTTCATACGCTTACAAACAATGAAATGTATTTATTGCCTTTCCCTTTTTGCATAGAACATAGGCATTGGCTTACAAAATAATATATAAAATACCTACTTGGGGCCAAGTAATACTTAGATACTTGTGCTGTCTTAACACATCAAAACACAATCAATTCTACATTTTAAAGGATGGGCCTTAAACAGGTGCTATGGAGTGTTATAAGGTTGGGGCTGGAAACCCATGAAATGAGAACAGAGAGCTGGATGGTAGAACCTATAGTTGTTGGGTGGTTGTTATTGTACAAGCACATTGTCCTATTGTTTCTATTCCCTACCTATTTTAGATAGCATTCTGCCTGAAATTGTTGGAGAAGCGCTAGAGGATCCATACTCACTATCTAGGGAATGCCTATGTTGAAGACTTCCTCAGTATTTTCCCCCATTCATTGTCTTCCTCAACATCTGAATAACTGGATTTTTACTCCAGGTACATAGAGGGCACTGTCTTCTAAGAAAAGTACATTGTCCCTGAAAACCCCAGACCCTATTTTCGATGGAGCGCTTACCCCTGCTGCTTGTGTTGCACTAACATTTGTTCTCCTTCTGGATGGGTTAGGGTGGGATTGTGGTAGATTTCTCATGAAACCCACTTTTATTACATAGAAACTACTAGCACAAGTACTGAAGAAAAACGACCCTTTAGAATGCACCATCCTTTTTCTTGGCATCAGTTACACTAGTGAAGAATCTTATCTAGTCAATATTTCAATAAATATTTTTATAAAGTCAGTTGTGTGCAATAACTGTGCCGGAGTTGTGTATGATGCATCATTTATATAAAACATGATTTTTAAACTCAAGGAGATTGTCAGGAAGTGAGACAAGACATATAAACTATCATAAATCCAAAGAATCCATGGTAGTATATAATCCCAGTGGCTGACAATCAGTCAATACGTGTGCTTGGGGAAGTGTGTGTGTGTATAGTCGCCAGAATGGAAAGGATAAGAGGAAAAGTCAATGGACAGAAGTCCATTGAGCAATTGAATGGCAACGTTAGAAAGCAGAAGGAGATGAAAAGCATGTTGTTAAGTCATTAAGACGGTAGCTCAAATACAAGACAAAGTGGGCAGAGCAGAAGTTATAGGAAATATAGATGATATGGTTGGGGAAAAGTTTGAGGTCAGACTACAGTGAGTTTGAAATGTATCTGGTAGGAACTGTTCGGGGGATAGCTTTTGATTAGAAAAGGAATAAGATAAGTACTATTGATTTTCCCATGAAAAAGAACATTTAGCCCCAGAGAGGTAAAAGTAACATGCTCAGGTTAAACCCACACAGATAGCAGAGCCAGGAATTGAGCCCAGAGCTGTCTAATGTAAAATTATTATTCCACAATAGCGTATAAGTAGTGTAAAGTAAGTAGTGTATAAGTCTTTAGTTTTCACAATGGCAAAATCTTATGGTTTATATTTTATTATTTTATTGTTTCAATTATCTAACATATCTCTCATCATGACTTCCCTATACTCACTATGATAAAAATCTACTAATTGGAATTGATTATTGCACTATCTATTTGAGATTTTTGTTGTACCTTGTGACATCTATTCAGTGACCTGTGTTGTCAGTGATTCTTAATGAAATCTGCTTCTCCCATGACAGAACTTTCACTGGGTTATAATTAAATTGCTCCATGAAACAATAAACACATTTCTTTTGCTTTGGGCATGATCGCTTTAAAAATGTATTGGTGAGGAATAAGTGAAATGAAATACTGACAGTGAATGAATTTAATATGTGCAGTAAGAAGATTTCAGTTTTAAACCCCTAGCTATAACAAATTACCTTAACCTATTTCATATTTCAATAAATGAACTTTTTCAAGAGTATCATGTACCCAAATAAAGATATAATTTAATGCTTGATTTTAGGAATGTGCATAAACCAAAATATCCATTAAATTGGCCCACCTTTCTGGAAACCTCTAGATTAATTTGTAATAAAACTGACTGAACAAAAGTCTCTTCAGAATACTTGTTCTTATTTATACAAAATTCCTAAACAGTTAGTAAGCACTGTTATGAAGAAAGAGAATTTCAAATGGAAACTCTTTTAGAAGTAATTTAAAGATGTTTAAATACTTTATGAAGTATGAAATCACACACATACTTGCCTCAGGCTGGCACCCCACTGATACTGTGTAAAAATACACCTAAGAACTATTAATATAATATTCTGCTTCTCTAACTAAATTTTAGTTCCTATTCAGAATCTGGCCCCAGGCTAAACCCAAATTAAATGAGATGATTGGCGAGAGCCTTCAGGAAACAGAGTTTGTGTGCTTCGAGAGAGATAGACCTGACAAAGGGTTGGGATGACTCAGAAAATGAAGAAATAGTGCCAATCTATGGATCACACTATGAATTTGCTCTCCCTACCCTCTACCATTTCTCTAGTTCTTCACTCCTGTTCAGAAAGCAGTTTTTCACCATCTCCCTCAACGAGTGCGGCCTGCGTTTATCTTCCTTCAGGACCAATCTGCCTGCAGATCAAGATGGACAGATGTTGCCAGGTCTCTCTCCTTGGCAAGTGGTAGCCACACTTGTTCCAGTGGCCTCCCCTAGCAAGTAAGAACTGGAGGCTGCTGCCCAGATTGTCAGTCACAGCAGGGTATGCTTTAGAGCAGGCTGCTTCTGACCCATGTCCTCTCAGGGGACCTACTCTGTCAGTCTCACACTGAGCATTCTTATTTGTATTTATTAGGCATCTGTAAGTCTGCTTTTCCTGCTGCTCAGATAAGATACCTCTGTACATGATTGGGTATTGAAGAAATTTCAAACTCTTAAGTTTCACAAATGAAATGACATAGGTCTGCTGGAGACCTATGTCTGCTCTGGCAATCTCTGACATCACCCCTAGCTGAGCTAATCTTCACAGAAGCCAGGATCCCAAAGGAGCACTCTTCCAGCAGGGGTGGTGGAATTCTGGGCGGCGTGCCCTGCTATTACTGCTATGTAACAACCGCTTCAAACTTAATGGTATGAAACAGCCATGTGATTACGTGCCTGGCTGTTGTGGGTCAGGAATGCGGAAAAGACACGGAACAGATGGCTTGGATCTTCTCTGTGATGATTATGACTGGAGCTGGAAAGACATAAGGGGGAGGGCAACTCAGGAACTGGGCTCTGGGATCCTCTGAAGCTTCTTTCCCTTTGTGACTACCAGTTGATGCTGTTTGCAGACTTCAACCAGAGACTGCGACCAGCATGGCTGCATGAGGCCTCTCTCCTTGGCTGCTTGGGCTTTCTTCTTCCCTACATGGAAACTGTGTCTCAAGAAAGAGAAATGTGAAAATATGTGTCTTTTTGTGATCTGGCTTTGGAAGTGGTATAATGTCATTTTTTTGTTGTATTCTGGTAGTCTACATGGGTATAAAGATCTGTCCAGAGGTAGGCCTGTAATCCTTGCTACTTGCGAAACAGATCTGAGGATTGAGGTCCAAAGTCAGCTGGGGAAGACAAGTCTGTGAGAGTAATATTTCCAACTATCCAGCAAGAGGAAGCTGTAAGTGATGACTCAAATTGTAGAATGTCAGTCTTGAGGGAAAAAGCCAAACAAGAGCACGAGGTCCTGAGTTCAAGCCCCAGTACTGGCACCAAAAATAAAACAATGATCTGCCCAGGCCCAAAGAGAGATGACACCAAGCCACTAGTCGATGACAAAAGGGTCGAAGAATTTATAGATGTACAGTTTCCCTTTTTATTCAGTTTCACTTTCTGAAGTTTTAGTTACCCACAGACAAACCACGGTCTGGAAACAGTGAATGGAAAATTCCAGAAATGAATAGTTTGTGAGTTATAAATTGAGTAGCATGGTGAAATTCTGTGCTGCTTTATGTCTTGCTTGGGACATGAGTCACCCCTGATCTAATGTGTCCACTACCCACCTGTTAGTCACTGAGTAGCTGACTCAGTGACCAGATTGACTGTGGTGGCAACACAATGCTGTGTTCAAGTTGTATTTATTTCACTTAATAATGACCCAAAGTATAGCAGTAGTAGTGATGCTGGTAATGTGGATATGCTAGTGAAATCACAGGTACCGCCTTGAAGTGAAAAGGTGAGAGATCAGTGAGGTATTTTGAGAGAGAGAGAGAGAGAGAGAGAGAGAGAGAGCGCAAAAGGGACACAGCTTTTATTACCACATATTATTCTATAATGGTTCGATCATTAGTTGCTATGATCTCGTGCTTATTTAATAAAGTCAGCTTCATCATAGGTAGATATGAATAAGTCAAAGCAGAGCATATGTAGAGTTCTGTATTCTCTATGGTTTCAGGGGTCTTGGAATAGACCCTTTAGGTAGATAAGGAGGCAGTGTTGTACTTTATGAGAGTTCCTGAGTTTCTGCCATTCTGCTTGGCATGTGGCTTATTTGAGTGATTGCTACAACTGGAATCATCACATAATGGGACTTTGTCCCCAGATGTGAAGAGGGTGAGGTGAAATTCCATATGCACTGGCTACATTGCACTGATTCCTGGTGATTGCATTTTTATTTGAAGACATTGTTCTGACACATTCTTTCATTCTATCTCACAACCCTGTAGGATAGAAAGGGAGAGACAGCCCCTACCCCAACTCTGAACTCCAGGATCTCCAAGGTTTAGTTCTAGAGAGGACTCTCCAAGCAAGGCAAACTAGCTCTCAATTTAAACCCACATCCTGTTTTCTACCCTGACTTCTCTCATTTCACTTGGAGTTATTTCCTTTGCTGCTCCCTAAATATTTACAGGTAAAATTAGAGTTTCTGGGTGAGGTTTTGTTAAAAATGTAGAGAAAATATAATTGCTTCACATCAGGGTTCTCAAATCAAGACAGTTTTGCCTTCATGGAGGCATGTAGCAATATCTAGGTGGTTTGGATTTTCACATCCTCTAGGATTGAGAGTATTGAAGCCAGGGACGATGCAATTGTACAATATTCTGAGTTCAGACATTGCCTGAAGCTCCACACATGCCAAATGATAATCTGATCAAAAGCACCAAACAATGTCATTTGTGAAAAGTTTATAATCTTGCTTTTGAAAACCAGGGTCTCTAAGGGTCTAAGTGACTTGTTTATGACTCACTAACTAGGAAGCAATGGAGACTGAGTATAGGACTCCCTCCCCTCAGCTTTTTTGAAATCCTCCCTTACATGTCTTTATATATTTATGGAACTTTTGCTGGCCATGCTGCCTCACCACACAGAGAGGAGTGGGTGGAGCAGGGAGGGGGATGGCGGAGGCGGGGGCAGGCACGTTTTTTCATGCTTCTTGGGTCCTGGACCTACCCATGCAGCAAGCAAAGTCCTGAAATGGACATTGCTGTGTACCTGCCATGTTCTTTTCTCAGAGGCATCGTGAAGACTTTGCTAAGTCTAGGAACAAAATTGGATTCCAAACCTTTCAGAATGGGACCTATAAAAAATACTTAAAAACTGGAGTGTCAGAAATGAATATTGTGTGTGTGTGTGTGTGTGTGTGTGTGTGTGTGTGTGTGTGTTTGTGTGTGTGTCGTGTGTTTTGTGTCTGTGTATGTACATCTGTACACAGGAGCAGGTCGGACAAGGTGGGGTGTGTTATAGGACGTTGTAATAAGATCTTACTTACAATGACCATCAAATAATTACGTGTGAATTTTGGAGGTAATTGTTTTCTCATCCTGCAAACATGCTCAACAGGAAATTAATCTAAATCCCAGAAAGTCTAGATCATTTGTATATTGTCAAGGAAGATGGGCTCATTTCCCACTTAAAGTCCCAGGAACATCTAACAGGCAGGCTAAAAAACTACAGCCCCAGCACACAGCTTCTGCTGACTGCAACTAGAGAGAAAACTGCAGTGACAGGCAAAGACAGGCTCCACACAGACATGTCTGACTCTCCATCAACCCCATTCATGCCACCTGGTGGAGAAGTCTCTCTGCAAGTCATCCTTTCTGGCTGATTCATCAGTGGGCCTTATGTATCAGTTCAAGAGCTGGCTTCATTTGGCCCAGGATAAATG
This sequence comes from Megascapheus bottae, assembly GCF_031878675.1. Taxonomy (NCBI): domain Eukaryota; kingdom Metazoa; phylum Chordata; class Mammalia; order Rodentia; family Geomyidae; genus Megascapheus; species Megascapheus bottae. Next base: position 50,265,121 of record NC_143519.1, on the reverse strand, counting down.
AGCTTTCAGGTAATAGATGACAGTGAAAATGTCATCTATTGACACCTATAACAGTGACAGTGAAATGTCAGGCAACTGTTATTTCCATTGCCTTGGCTGTTGCTCCTCTGTCTCTTTGGCTTCCCAGCTTTACGCTTTCTCTCTTCATTTCCTAATGAGAAGATGCACACAGTCCCAATTGTTCTCTCAGAGGAAGCATCTTCCACCCTAATCTTCTCCCAGCTCTTGGGCTCAAATTCACCAGGGAAAGCCTTCTAGGGTTGAGCAAGAGAACAAAGGAGAAGCCTGCCCTGCCTTCTGCTCCCTAGCATTAAAACACATACAGTGTTTTAACTGTTCTGGAAAGAATGAAGCATTCATAAGCTGCTCCATTTTCAAGGAAAAAAATTTCCTGTGACATTTTAATCCCCATTTGTGCCAGAGCATTTTTAGAGTTTTCTTCTGCCAGTCATCTCAAATGTTTTGTGTCTTTCCATTTTAGCTGAATTGCATATTATGAGCCATGACCCACAATAAAAAATAACGCCAGTGTTATTGAATGAAAGTCTCGTTCTTTGGGTTATTCTGGGCTATGGGTCAGCTTATAAATGCTGACCTCTGAAAGTCCAAAGATGTTATCTGGTTGAGTCTTACTGAGAGAACAAAAATGAACTGGGAGATGAAAATAACCACCTGGGATCCCCAATTTGGTTTATATTTTTGTGAAATAGTTTCTATAAAAGACCTGAGTGAGTGCCATAACATTTTTCTTGATAGGAGAGCTGGCTTATTTCTGAGATCACTTGTCTGCTAACTGGAATGTTCTAGAGTCTGTATTCTAAATTTGGGCTTCTGGCTGGGTGCTGGTGGCTCATGCCTGTAACCCTCGCTGCTCAGGAGGCTAAGATCTAAAGATAATAGTTCAAAGCCAGCCTGAGCAGGAAAGTCCATGAGATTCTTATATCCAATTAACCACCAGAAAGCCAGAAATGGAGATGTAGCTCAAAGTGGTAGCATGCTATCCTTGAGTGAAAAATCTAAGGGACAGTGCCCAGGCCCTGAGTTCAAGCCCCACGACTGACAAAAAATAAGCAAGCAAATAAATAGGGTTTCTGTGATTTGCCACTATTGAGATTTGGGGTCCATAAGACTCTTTCTGGGGAAGAGAGCTGTTTTCAGCCTAGAGAGATATTGGGAGTGTAACTGTGATTTATACTTTCTGGATAAAAAAAGTACATAGCCACCCAAATTGCAAAAGCCATTGTCACATTCTTATTTGGTTCCGGGATGGCAAGTTCATCCCCCTTGTTGAATTTACTGCTTATCTGGATAAAAGAAAAATGCAAGTGAATCTATTCCTTTGTTTACTCCTTTAACAAATATCTCAGAATTATTGCTGCATTGCAACTTTCAGGGAAGAATTATGTTACTCAAAATAATTACATCAAGAACATCCTTTACTGAAGATAGGAGAGGACTTGGCTGATAAGTTCCAGGCAGGAAGTCTTAAGTATGTTTCAAATTTTTCAGACTTGCTCATTTGGTTTTCTATTACTTCTAAAAGTCTGAATATTTTCAAAGGAAGAAAAAAATCCAGTTTACAATGACAGGAAACATTTTGAAATGAATTTATGAATTGTTTTCTAAAGGCAAATTTTAATTTTTCAAATGTACAGTCTTAAAATACCCTGATATCTGGATGTAAATTGTGCAAGCAGTCAAATAAGTGGATTGGGTATTGATCATGAATATTCAGTATGCATCACTTCAGTATATAATACTATGTGAGCCCTGAGTCTTACACAGCATCCAGGCTCAATCTCAGAAAGGTATGTGCTATTCATTGAAGCCATAATGTTCAACCTTTGTTCACAGCAAGAAATGAACGTGGATGTCTACAAGACTCCAGGCCTCAGCTTTGATAACCTCCACATAAAATGTAGCAGCAGGAAAATAAAATGAGAACAGACTTGCCTCTGCTGTGGAAGCAGCATTGGCAATGTCTGCCCATCACGAATGACAGACAGAAGCCTAATACCCAGTTCCTAGCTGGACACCCTTCCTTTTTCTTTTGTTGTGCATAAGTGCAAAGTATGCTTAGCATATGGAGGAGGGGGTGGGTGAGTTGGAATCCATGAAAATTCCTATTTACCATCCTTAGCATGTTTTAATTCTGTGGGAGGCAATGTGGTTTCATCCAGGAGAATACCATGGAAACTGGAAAGACCTGAGATGAAACATGGCTTCCAACCAGGACTAAGCATTGAACCGAGACTCTAGTTCGTTCTGTACACTGTGCCTCAGGTTCTCTGAAGGAATCGAGATAGCACCAACTCAAAGATTTCTTATGAGGATATTCATACCTCAGATATGTGGGAGAGTTGAAAATGGCCTGAGCTAGGTGTTGGTATATGAGGGTGGGGGTGGTGTTGATAGTAACACATTACCTACACACCTTGGTGTACCCATGACCTTGTGTTGGAAAGGGACAGCTTTTAAAAGTAGGAATAAACAAAGTCAGGAAGCATCAAAGCTCTCCACTAAGTAGCCATGTTTATTCGAAACAAGGAAGAAAACTGTTGGCTTCTCTCATAATACAAAGGAGTCCCTAGAGGCTCTTGAATGGAGCTGAGCCAGTGATAGTGTGATAGGGGAGGTACCATTGATTAAAGAGCTGACACATTTAGCAGTGAGCTGTAAGAGAGGGTGGGATTGAAGAAGAGGGGATCCCAAAGATTTTTATGGCTCAATCAAACCTACAGAAGCAGACGTAGGTCTAACCTTTAAATTTCCATTCACTACAAATGCAATTTAGAATATCAATGATGACTTTATATTAAAGCAATTAGCATGTAGCAAATGACTTCAATAGTCAACTTATCAAGAGAAAATGTTTCCTTTGGTTCCTGGTTTTAAAAGTTCCACTGCATAAGATGAAGACATTGCTTTTAGGCTTGAGGGGGGAAGGAGTTGCACATCCTCTAACTTACAGCTGAGTGGTAGAAAGGGAATATTAGCATGGTGCCAGAATCCAATAGCCTCCTCAAGGGAGCAGTGCCAATGACCTAAAGATCTCCCCCTAGTTTCTCCTCTTAAAACTGTACGCTATTGGGGCCGGGAGTTTGGCCTAGTGGTTAAAGTGCTTGCCTACCATGCATGAAGACCTGGGTTCGATTCCTCGGTACCACATACATAGAAAAAAGCCGGAAGTGGTGCTGAGGCTCAAGTGGTAGAGCTCTAGCCTTGAAAAAGTACAAGGAGAATGCTTAGGCCCTGAGCTTAAGCCCATGACTGGCAAAAAAAAAAAAAAAAAACTGTACCCTCTCCCAAGCTGGGACTAAGACACCCCTATGTCTTTGGTGACATTCAAAATCCAAAGTATGGCAATTGGCCACACTTGGTTGGGCCTAACCAACCACAAAAAGAGGAGTCTTTTTCCTTTGATCCTACCCATTTATTTTTGTGTTGTTGTCGGTTGTGGAGCTTAAACTCAGAGTGTGGGCATTGATCCTGAGCTTTTTGGCACAAGGCTAGCACTTTACTATCTTGAGCCACAGCTCAAAGCTGCTTCTGGTTTTCTGGTGAGTAATTGGAGATGAGAGTCTCTCTGACTTTCCTGCTCAGGTTGGTTTTGAACTGTGATCTTCAGATCACAGCCTCCTGCACCCAACAACCCTGAGACTTTTGGAGAATGCACTCACACTGTTTTCAGTATTGATTTTACATGACAAATATGTGGAGGTGATGATGTAGCAAAGGATAAGATTAAGGCTAAGGAGAAGAGCATATCAGATCATGTGATCTGATATCAGAGTGAGTGTGGTGTAAGTGTTCTCTTTTTTTATTTTCTTTACCAATCCTGTGGCCTGAACTCAGGGCTTGAGCACTGCCCTTGAACACTTTTTGCTCAATCCTAATGCTCTGCCACTTGAACCACAGCGTCACTTCCAGCTTTTTCTGAGTATATGATTCCAAGAAATCAAACCCAGGGCTTCGGGCATACTAGGGGAGAACTCTACCACTAGGCTATGCTCCCGGCCCCAGGTGTTCTCATATTAAACAGGTCCCTTTTTTCTTTTCAGTGAATATACTTGCCTGGACAGCCCTCCTAATGGATATATGTCTATTTGTTTTTAGTCTCTACTAAAATCTCAGAAAAAGAATATCACCCATCCCTATGAATATTAGGATTTTATAAATTATGTCAGTTTGTTTCCGAAAAGATCGTTTCTCTGTTTCTGTTCTCTCATTTCCAATGCATGCTTAGTCTGCATTCTTTTATAAACTGGGGAAGACCAGATATAGGTTCTGCCCTCCACAAGCTTCCACTTCAGTGGGTGTGGAGAGAAAGGGAGGAAGGTACTCCATAATGGCAGTGGAATACAGAACTACCGTGCACTGGAAGTGCAGGGTAAACAGGAAGCCAAGAGCCCACACTAAGTGCTTCAGGAAGGCTTCAATGGTGAGTGGATGGCTCTCGCTGCACATAGCCAAGCAAAGACAGAAAGGTTTTTCCCTCTAACACTCGTAGTCTGACACTCACAGAACAGAAAGATGTTTATGGCAGAAGCATCTCCTGTGGCTATGGGTCAGCAAAGAGCAAATGAAGAAGAGGCCTGGTTTTCTTTATGGGAGCAGAAGCCTGGGTAGTTCCCCTAGGTTCTGAAGAGATTTACATGATTCATAATTCTGCCAAATGGATTGCTGGAGCCTTTCTTTAAATCACCATGATCAGAAAAGTGGATGTAACTCTATCTGGTCCTTGTAAGAAAAGCTACACATGAAGATTTAATTGCACATTTATCTTTTTTTTTTTTTTTTTGGTTAGTGCTGGGGATTCAACTGGAGGCCCTACCCTTACTAAGTAGATACTCTACCACTTTGAATCACACCCCCAGCCTTTTTTGTTTTTGTTATTGGAAGGCGGAGAGGCCTAGCCTTAGGCACTGCTTTCAGCAGTACTTAGATCACAGGCTTGTGCCACTATACTAAGCTTGTTAGTGGAGATGAGTTGACCTTGAACCTTAATCCTCCTGATCTCTGCCTCCAGAGTACAGGCATGCCCTCCCATACCTATCTTAGTTGTTTTTTTTTAATTTAATTAAAAAATCTGGTCTCTGTCAATGTTTGGCAGACAAAAGGCAGATACAAGACAGATAATTCTAAATATATTTAGATCTTCACCTTGTTGTTAGTTGAAGGGATGATTCTCAAACATATTGTGTTCCTTTGTTGTTAGAAGCAGCCTGGAATATGTTTGTAATCCACCCAGGTGCCTTCTAAAGTAGAAATACTCTAAACAACATACACTAAAAAGGTCATCCTTTACTGCCTCATCCCTTGATCTTTTTCTTGACTTCCTAGTCTTCAGAGTAGCAGACAATGTGTTCTGATATTATAGGTCTTGATAGCTATTAAATTATTCCTGTTTGATTAAAAATCAGGTGAAACTTGTTCCTTTTTGTTCTTCATGTAGAAGCACAGAATAACTGCTCTTTAACCACATCTATTATGTAGGAAGATGATTCTAGAAACATTTAACATGGATGGTTATTTCTCTCTATACAAAAATAAAGGAGGAACCCTTAGCAGCCAGAACTATTGATCCTAGAGTCTTAGGAAGATACTTTGAGTAAATCTTGTAGCTGGAAGGAAATATCAAAATGTGAAGTCTCACTAGCTTAACCTAAGAAGCTGATAAAAGAGGAGCCGTCCATCCATGTGAAATGAATCTGAGCCTTATCTCATTGGTATACAGCAAAATGACTAAATGAAGTAGCTGGAAGATTATAGTGAGTTTTAATTATCTCTGAATAGCTAAAGGGCTCTTGCCAACACATGCTGATAACCTGTAAGTTGCTACCTGCCATATAATCTCCATTTATGAGTCTCAGCTGTTACAAATGGGAAACTGTAGTTAACAGCAATGATCTTTTCTTGTTAAATGCAAACTCCCCAAGATGTTCAAACTGAAATTCAGCCTCGCTACTTTGTTTCTGTTTCCTTCCTGTGTGTGCTTGGACTAACCAACCCTTCCTTCTTCATAATTTAAGACTTTTTAGGAGCATAATCCAGTTCTGAAAAGTGAAGGATTATTCCTAGAGCTCATAGATTATATTTTCTATAAGTACTCTTTAAATAATTTTTAATGGAAGTCCACACTATTTTTAAATCAATCGTCACCATTCCCCCCTCTTCTTAGGTTTGTTCATCTAAAATAGTTTAGGCGCACCAAGGTAGTTGCTGTCTTATCTGTCACGTTCTCTCTGTTTCCCTGTATCCCATAGACAGATGGATGATAGGTATATGTCAGATGGCAGGTGGATGAATGGATAGGGTAGAAAATGATAGAAGATATGTGATAGATACAGATATATACATACATACATACATACATACATACATACATACGATACATAGTTGCATAGATATGTAGATGTACAGATATCTCTGTGTACAGAAGTCAATGGTAGATCAAGTGAGCATAAGGTTTTTTGAAGCAATTGATCTTCATCTTCTTTTCTTCTCATTTCCATCTCACTGTTGTCTTATTTCCCTTCTCCGATGTCTTAGTAGCCACTCTTCTCCCTACTCTTAATTTTCTGTTCCCGAGATTGAGTTCCGGTCTAGACTTCTCTAAGACTATTAAGTGGCTAATTCTCAGGTCAAGCCTTATGCTTTCCTTTCAGTTCCAGGTATCATTTGTCTTAACCGAACTCCAGTTGTTAGATGATCCGAGTGTTAATAGCTTCTGAAGAAACTGGAGAGATGATATACAAAATGAAGACTTCAGAGGTGGGGGGCCCAACACTGATCTACAAAAAGGAGGAAATGGAGATCGACGACTGTCAACAGTGTTGAATGGAAGGATAAGAGCTACCCAGCTAGCAGGAGCCTTCCCAAGAAGGCTGAGCAGATGAGATATAGTTAATGAGCTGCACATCTGAGGGCCCAAAACTCAGGAAAGCTGCACAATAGTGACTGGAGCTCAGATCTGATGAAAAACACAATCCATATTCAGAACCTTGAGATTCCATGAATCAAGCTCAAAGAAAATATCTTGAAATGTACCCTCTTTCATTATTATTATACTCACCTCCTTACTGTTTCAATAGGCTGAGTTAACAGATAATCAGATGATCAGATGAATATAGTTGAATTTATGTTTATAGATTTAAATTCTTATTTCTACTTGATAGAACAGTGACCTGAATACATGTATTCATTCATTCTTTCTTTCTTTTTTATGATGAAAGGGTGCTTTACAATGTGTAGCTCATCATTTTGAATGTCAGTTTGGGTCCTGTAGAGGGCCAGTAATTAGTGCTTCATCTTCAATTCAGTAGGAAGATCTTCTGGAGTCCTCTTTTCTCCAAATACAGTAAGCAAGCCCTTACATATTTTGGGGGAAATAACCTTTCCTTGCCTTGCCTGGAAGGACTATGACAGAGAGGAAGTGTGGGGTAAGAGATCTTCTTGCACACAACACTTGCTTCTCGTTGGTGAACAACCATCTTAAAGGTGACCACTGGTTCAGGTGTGTGTGTGTGTGTGTGTGTGTGTGTGTGTGTGTGTGTGTGTGTGTGTGTGTGTGTGTGTGTGTGTATCTGTTTGTTTCTAATGGTCTTGGTAGATATAGCCTTTGTAGCCAAAGAAATGAATATTTATCTCTTTAAAAATTTAACTTTCGGGGCAGGGAGTTTGGCCTGCTGGTAAGAGTTCCTGCCTAGTATGCATGAAGACCCAGGTTCGATTTCTTGGTACCACACACATAGAAAAAGCCAGAAGTGTTGCGGTGGCTCAGGGTAGAACACTAGCCTCGAGGAGAGCCCAGGAATAGTGCTCAGGCCCTGAGCTCAAGCCTAGGACTGACAAAAAAAATTAACTTTCACTTAATTAAAACATAAATTTCCAGCAAGGCTCTTCTGTCACAATCATCTCCCCTCCCAATCAGCTCCTTATGCATACTTGGGGAGGTGAACCATAGTTGTTGGCACAGACTCTGTTTTGTTCAAGTTCTAGGTAGTTCTCTTTAGAGATGAGATTATGTAATAACTCTTCATCCTTGGTTCAAATAAAAAATAGTGAAAGCATTCCCAATAAGAGAATTTAGACAGTCCTTATCAAAACCCAAAACAGAATCCTGATACTTGTACCCTTCTAAGGGTGGGTAATATACACACAGGTTTACATTTCTCCCTGTGGTTTCCAGTTTTGTTGTCATAGAATGTATTTTCATACACTAGAATAGAGATAAGATCTATGAAAGGACTGAGAGGCCTAAAACCACACCAAGCTAACCAGCAGTAATGATAATGCAACAGTGATGTTTCTGAGTGCCTATGCTGTCTCATATACTGTTTCCTTCAGCACTGTCAACTCAGCTGTCCTACTCCCCCTTTTCATATCCACTCCATTCAGGTTTCTGCTGTGTCAGGTATCCAAATTATCCTCTTTCCAGGTCTCTTGATCTTAGGTTCTGGCCTCATTCAACAACCCACAACCCACTCAGCTTACTGTTCCACCTGTTAGGGACCTACTGGACAATTTTGCCCAAGACTCAAGGGTTTCCTGGGAAATAGGGACTTCCCATGCTGAAAACAGGAACCACAATGGCTAATCAACTTCTATGCAATCAAAATCATTCAATAATGCTTACATTTAGTTTTCACTAATGATAACATTTCATTAATGATCACATTTTAACCCAAAGATAGAGCATGTGGGATTGGTGTGCTGTTTCCTGTGGAGACCCTAGCAGGCCAGCTGACAACATCCCTCTCTCTCTCTCTCTCTCTCTCTCTCTCTCTCTCTCTCTCTCTCCTCTGTATGTATGTATGTATATATATATATGTGTGTGTGTGTGTATTATAATTGATTTGTTAAAATCTAGTTTTAATTGCTAGAAGCTGAACCCTAGGGCCAAAATAGTGAGCATACAGCATAAAATCCACGAGTGAAGAGGCAAGCAAGAGGGCTCTAAGGTCAACAAAGGCTTTGGTGCAGGCCAGGAGTCTACAGCTCATGATCACATACTGTCAGTGTAGACTGAGAGGGTATGGCCAGAGATACTACATGAGGGATATGGAGGTGTTCCGTGTTTAGAAATACCATTGGAAGCTCAAAACCTAGATATACAAGGCCATATAGGATGAGTGAGGCTAAATGAAAAGGACCTCCAGCATATGGAAACAAGAGCCATATAATGTGTGATTGCTGTTGTTCTTAATGCACTATTTCTCATCTCTTTTATTGTCCCTTGGTTATTCTCATATTGTTACAGTATCTTACCTTGTTATCTTGTATATCATATATACGATTATTTATTTGAAGTAGGAAAGGAAAGGGGGAAAACAAGATGAGGGGAGGGGAGGGGGGAAATGGGAGCAAAAACATGAGAAGGGGTATCAATGTATGTGAAGTAATGTACCTTCTGTCCGGTGAATATAACTGTAACCCTTCTATTAATTACAATTAAAAAAGAAAGAAATACCATTGGATAATGGGACCTAGATGTCATGAAAAATTTTAGTGTCAATACTTTGTGTCTATAATTAATAAAGGAAGGAGGGAGGGAGGGAGGGAAGAAGGGAAAGCAAGCAAGAAAGCAAGGGAACAAGAAAAGAAGTGCTGAGCCAGATCACCCCACAAGTGGCATGGAATAGGGTCCATTCTTAAGAATGCTCTCCTAATTTATAACTCATTCACCATCTTCTCCAATGCTCTGGGTCCCTAATGCTTTCAGGCAAAGGCAATGAGTCCCTGTCCTTTGTATGATGCCCTCATCCTCCCCACTGCAGGAACATCAAATATCACTGCCATAAAACTCGTGCATCTTGCATGGAACCCAATTAATCTTGTTAAGTGATTTGTTTTAGGAAGAGTTAGAAAAATGTCTAAACAAATGTTCTTCTCTTTGATGAAACTTCAATTGTATGACATTTTTTCCCCCAGCAGTTTCCTTAATTCAACTGAAGCACCTACCTGCTGAGTTAAACACGTAGATAGTGACAACATTGGGTTTCTCCCTTGAAAGCACTTCATCATTCTGTTGGAAGCCTGGTGTAGAGAGATGTAACGGGTTGGGATTTTTAGAGAGCTGTTCAGAACTGGAACTGGTTGTTTAGTATCCTTGAAACTATGCGGAAGGGAGGGAGCTAAATACAGCCCTGTGGAGTGAGGACCTTTTCAGTCACTGCTGAGGTTAAAAACAAATGACAGAGGGTTGTTGTGCAGCTATTTGAGTTCCAAATGGAATGTCTAGCACTCTGTTATCGCTGCTTTTCCAAGGCTGCCTCTTGAAGCCCAGAGGCCATCCCTGCCAGCCTCACCCTGTTCCTGCTACCTCCTCTTCAAAAATAGGATTTCAGGAGGGGTGTGGCCCCTAGGGAGGAATTAAAGGCAGAGAATTGCAAATAAAGGGCAACTTTTGAGACTTCAAAGCTACTCCAGATCTTGGGTAAATCATATATTTAACCAGAATAAGTTAAATTAGTAGATGATGACATCTCTCTCTTTCTCTCTTTTTATTACCAGCAGGCCATTATGATGTACGAAAATCTTAACTGTAGTGATGATAGGAAGACCAAATTAAATATGTGATTATTTCATCTGTGAAGCCTTTCAGGATGAATTCTTGTTCTGATTTTGAGGCTTTATCAGAAGTCTGCAGATGTAGGAGTTTCTGAGTTTGTCTATTTTGAAAAGGAAATGAATTTACTTTTGAAATTGTGTTCAGGATGAGACGTTCTTATTTAATTTAAGCACAGCATTACTTGACAAGCTAAACAGGGTATAAAGTCTGGAGCTTGTGGAGAATATTTAAATTCCTGTTTCACATTAAAAGATGTATTGCACTGCAACTTAACATCAAGGAAATGAATTTCCTAACCTATAGATCTGCTTGTACTGTATCCAAGTGGCCAGTCAGACATGTCTATTTTCTTCTTAACACACAGAGAAACTTTTGGAGGTATAAACTTGCATACCTACTGACTAAGAGCCCATCAGCCTATTCCGTGACGCTGACATATGATGGCTTGTATACTTCCTCTTTTAAAATGCAAAAAAAAAAAAAAAGGCAGGGAAAGCAAAGTCCAACAAATTAGTGGCTCTTCAGCCTTTATAACTTAACTGAAAACATGGTTGTCTGATGACGACCACAGCTGGGGCCGATGAATCATCCTAACCTGGCAAAGTGTTGTAGTAAATCTTCCATTTTAATGAAGTGATTCATTTGGAAAGAGAGGCAAGGCAATGAGCTTGAGGCCCAGAGCCCCCAACAGCCTGGAATGGCTCAGAGCCATGGTAATCTTGTTTGATCATACTGGCAGCCCTGCTAGTGCAGTGAAGGAAATTTAGGCAAGTCTGCCTAACTTCCAGCAGGCCCTATGTCCTGTGTATGAAATGTTTCTGCATACCTCCTCTCCTTTGATACTTAACAACAATCTTATGAGATTCATATTCCACTTTACGATTGAAAGTTAGGGATGTTTTGAAGTTAAATAACTTGCAACTCAAGCATCTTTAAATTCCAAAGTGTGTATCTTATTGCATCATGATCTTAAACTATTCTGTCATTTCCCTCTATCTACAGCGTCTTCCTTCCCTTCTGTTCCCTTCCCTCCCTTCCCGTCCCCACTATACCTTTATTTTTTTTTCTTCTCTCATTTATCAAACCTACATCCTGTGCTAAATACTATGATCCAGAAAACAATCCAATGTCCTTACTCTTGTGTAGTGTGTAGCCTTGCCAGTAGGTAGATCAAATAGAGACGGGGGGCAATTAGGAGCTTTCCTTGGTGCTTCTTAGAAAAGATGGTTGGTACACACTAAGAATTATAAAAGACTTCAATTGAATGGCATAGTGGACCAAGACTATTGGTTGAAATTAAGCAGGACTAAACATAAAGCCTTTGACAAACATTCATTGTTATATAAACGTAGACTCAGTACGCTAGGACTTCACAGGCTTCTAGGTGAAGTTGAACCCTGGCTATGTGAGGAATGTCTTGAAAAATTAATTCAGACTTAGGTTGTATTCATACCAACATTCATGCCTACACAGAAGTGCTGGTAATTCTACATTGCATCTGGAATTCTTTATAGGACTTTTGCTTTGTTTTAAGGACAGCACTGGTTTCACAAGAGTGTACATAGCTTTTGAGACACAAACTCTTCAGAATCCTGTTTCCCTCTACTGAAGGTAAGAAATATATGCTTAAGTCTTCTTCATTCCCCTGCCCCAATGTGCTTTGCCATGGGGACTTCACGCTTTGTAGATATGAACTGATAGTAGATACTTGGCACGCCATAGCAGCTGTTGTTCCTTAGCAATACTTAGAAGTATCTAATCCTCATTTAAGATACAATGTTCCTCATTTTTTCCTTTTTACTACACTAATCTGCTAAGACAAAATAAACATATATAGGGATATTATAACCTGGAAGATAATGAGTTTATGATGGCATAAGGGAGAAACTCAGAAGGGATGTAGAATGGGCAAGTTGAAAGAACTCTGGCACTGGAATTAAACATGTAGGCTGGAATCCCAGCCCAGCCTGGGTTAATTGTGGTATAAACAAGTCATTTAATATTCTCTGAGCCTTAGTTGCCTTTTTTTATGAAACAGTGATACAAATTGCTGCATGACAAGATTGTTGTAGTGATTAGAAGTAATACTGGTCAATTGCTGACCATAGAGCTTGGGATAATATCAGTGGCTAAGAAAACCTTGAGAAAAGAAAGCACTGAATGAAAGGAGGAAAATTGAAGGTGAAATTGCTTGGAAAAAATGCTTATCTGGATTCATTGAGTATTTAAAGACATATAGACAAATTTATAGACCAAAAAATTAATGAAGATATAAGATAAATGCTATATAGTTGCTGTTGTACATTCTTCATTGTTGTTTTTGAGACAACCAGTGTGTTTTTCAACCATGTTTCAATTGGGCTGAAAGTCTCTGACAGCTGTTTGTGGCTTGAAATAATCTCCAGGTTCAGTGTTCCCACGTTTAAATCCTTCTATCTGAAGAATGCTCTAATACTGTGAGACTGCTCTTCCTTTCACTGTTACTTATATTAAATGAGCAGTGACGCTAATGTCATATAGAAGCACATTTGTGATGATTATCTCAAAATGAAATGCTCACTTCTGTTCTTTTACTAGTAATATCTGAAAAGGGGGCAAGGAGTTTTCTCCTTTCTTTCAGAAACTTTTACCCCACTTCTTTTTTTTCTTTTTTTTTATTGTAGTTAGTAAAAGGGTTACATGATATTTGCCAGATAGAAGGTGCATTAATTCACATACATTGATACCCTTTCACATGTCTTGGTACCCATTTCCCTCCTCCCCCCACACCCTCCACCCGTCTTGGTTTTCCCCCCCTTCCCTATCAAATTTCAAATATCCAAATACAAATAAATTCAATATATCAGATAACAAAGTGAGATACTATACCAATATGAGATAACCAAGGGACAGCAAAGGAGATGAGAGACAACATAGTATATTAAGGACAACAATCATTCATTATATGGCTTTTGTTTCAATATCTTGGAGGTCCTTTCAATTAGCTTCACATTATATGGCCTTATGTATCAAGATTTTGCTCTATTGCAGATCTCTGCTAGTAGAGCCCAAGGTTTCTACTGATTATGACGAATGAGGGAAACCATTGAGCCTAAGTTCCTTTGAGTCTGGCTTACTTCACTTAATATAACTTTTTCTAAGTCTTTCCATTTCCTAACAAATTACCCCACTTATTTTAAATACGAAAACCAAGTAACAGTTTTAACTTGCCACTCATTCTAAAACTAGGGAACAACAAAGACACTTAAGAAACACAAGTACTAAGTTAAACTACGGTGCAGTTCAGATGCCTCTGGTTAAAATGGCAAAGAACGTTAGTGAGAAAGAAATGGTCATGATTGTGAGGAGTGGAGACGAAACAGAAACAAAATGTGAGTCCACAATGGAGAAAAAAAGTGAAAGGAACGCAGAAAAACAACAAAAAAAAGAGAAAGAACAAAACATAAGAGAAAGAATAGAGGGAAGAGTGGTGCCATTCTGGAGTCAAGTTACTACTTGCGGACAGAAACCCCATGTTCCTCCTCATCCCCAATCTGTCTATCTAGATGGCAAAAAAAGAAAAAGAAAAACTATAGCTAATGTGCACAGATCTCTAACACCTTCTCACAAACTCAGGATCATTGCAGACTTCTCTTGGTGTTTTACCACTTGAACCATACTTCCATTTCCAGCTTTTTGTTGGTTAATTGGGATTGCATAATTATTCATTTTTTTGGCCCCAACTGGCTCCAAACAGTATTTCTCAGTCTCAGCCTCTTTAAGATTTTAGGCTTGAGCTATTACTGGCTCACTTGTAAGTAGCACCTAAAAAATTCCTTTTCACTAAAAATCTGCCATATTCAACAGGCACCCATGGCTCATGCCTGTAATCCTAGCTACTCAGGAGGTTGAGATCTAAGGATAACAGTTCAAAGCCAGCCTGGGCATGAAAGTCCATAAGACTCTTACTTCCAATTAACCACCATAAAACCAGAAGTGGCACTGTGGCTAAAGTGGTAGAGCGTTAGCCTTGAGCTGAAGAGCTCAGGGACAGCCTAGAGTGCAAGCCCCATGACAGATAAAAACAAAACAAAATGAAAAACAAAACAAAACAAAACTGCCAAATTACATTTCTCTGTTTTCTCTTTATAAACTATCTTCTTGGTGATAGCCTTGGCTCATTCAAAACTGCAGATCACAATCAAAATCTTATACTAAAATGTTGTCTCTTCATTTACTCAAAATGAACTTCCTTTTATTCTAGTTGGGACTTGAAGGGCAAGAATATAAAATCCCTTCAGAAAATTAAGTAAATTCTCCAGTGAAATACCTTTTTTATCCGTAGTGTCTAAGCTGTGGGCATATTGGATTCACCTGGCCAGCTATAACTGAGGTGTCTGGGACAACAGACTGGGGTTGTCTGAGGTGAAGTGGATGCATTCATTATTTTCTAAGCCCCAGGGATGGTGTGATGTGACATAATGTGAAGCCCGTGGTTGAGAATTGTGTCTTTAGAGAGATGGCAACTGTGTGTGAATCATAGTTTCAGCACTTATAGGGAAGACTACGTATGTGTTTAGATAGGTATGTAGGTAGGTAGGTAGATAGACAGACAAGTGGCTAGACACATGTACAATAACATATTTAACAAATTATAAAACTATCTATGCTGGATACATTATGTATAAATTATTTATGTATATATACAATATATCAAGAATACACATAGGAAATAACTAAACTATATTCTGTATATGTATATGCATACATACATAAAAGAATGTTTGTGTCTCCTGAAAAGTTTATGAAAAAAAGCCTAGATTCCAAAGCTGAGAAGAGCACTGCTCCAGGGGCACGGCCGTGCCACAGGAGAAGGCATGCTGTGGAATCTGTGTTCCTGCAAATCCATTACCAGAGCACAGTCCTCATCCTGCTACCCCCATTGCCTGCCAAATGAACCAAATGAAGCACTCCTCCCTGCTGGGAGTGCCCTCCCTTTTTGTTTGTCTTCTTGGACTTTTGCCAGCCTTTCCTTTACCTGAGACCAATTTAGAATTATAGCCATGCCCCGATCATTTTCTGATGAAATATTCATCCTTCGAGGTCTGTCTTCCAAGAAACAATCTTAATTCTTTCACCAACAGACTCATTCTCTCCTCCTCTCCCTTCCCTTCTCTTCCCCTTCTTTCTTTTCTCTTCCCTTCCTTTTCCCTCTTTTTCCTCCCTTCTCTTCCCCTCTCCTATTCCTCCTCTTCCTCCTCCTCCTCCTCTTCTTTTTCCCTTTCTCTGTTTCACTCTCTGTGTATATGGTTTATGTGCATTTGTTTTGTGATTACAAATATTTTGTCCTATTTGTCTAGTAATCCTAGTGAAGATTGAGACTATCTTCCATGTCCTTGTATCCTCTTTTGTACCTACCTAGCTTAACTTCTGTACAGAATATACTTAACAAATATTTATTCAGTGGAATTACTAAAATCAAAACAAACAAGATTTTGGCTGCTATATAAAACTGACTGGGATAGCAATTGTGTTTGCTGAAATAAAGTGATGGCTTTTTTAATAGAAGCTTTTGCTGTTCCTCGATATAAAGACTTAGGCAATGACACAGCTCAGGAAGTTTGCCATCTTTTATGCTCTGCAGGCACATTAACTAGAACCCTGTTTTCTTGGGGTGCAGAGTGTACATACCATAAATAAATGGATAACTAATGCTTTCATTGGTTCAAATTCAATGAAAATCCCATTTCCTTCTGCAAAACATGGCAGTCACTTGTTCATCTTAAGTCACTTTTCTTTGCTTCATTTTGACACCTGTGTTTTAAATTACAACCCTGAGATTTATTACATTTTGCTTCAGAAGACAGAGGAAGCATTTATATCTGTTAACACAGTGCAATTGCCCGTCAATCTACACACCCAAAGGCAATTATAATTTTTAAGGAATGGCTGAGCTTGAGCTTGAGCTTACTCTTTCCATGTTCTCTGGGGTAACAGGTGCGCCTGAACCCTCTCTGCACTCTCCAAATATCAGCACTGGTAGAATGAATAAATTGTGGGGTCCTTCTGCTGTCCACCATAATCATGAGTGTGCCCTTAAGAGCAAAAACCTGGCTTCTTCAGTTTATTACTAATGTAATCAGTTCTCTTCAAATTACAATTTTTAAAGCAAGGAAAGAGGAGATCTATTTTAGAGGCCAAAAAAATTGTATCTCTTCAGCTTTCTTTGCACATAGAAGACAAAGGATCTTTCCAGTAGGAGGGCAAAATGACAGTTCCACTTATCTTGGCTGCTCATAAATTACATCAGTGACATATTTTCTGTTGAAGAAGAAACCTTATCTTAGTGGCTGTACTTCAGAATCAATCATCTGCAGTGCAATTCTGCATTCCCCCCCTCCTGTCTTCACAAGTAGGGAACATTACACAATTTGTACATTTCAATTAGGTTGCTATAAAAAATGAGTTCCTCAAGGGCATTAGTTGATTACTGGTATCCAGCCATGTTTTCATTGCTAAATAACATTCTGAAAGCCTCCATTCTAAACATAATCACCTTAGGGTTCCCGCAGAGTATGGCCCCAGATGATTCAATTACAGCAAAAAAAAAAGTTGCTGTCGTTCCAGAGCACAAGTAAAACTAGCTGCAGTCTTTTGCATTTGCAGGGGATTTATAAACATTCCTGCAAGGAGGTGAATGCAGGATGGGGATTAGGTTCTGTCTTTCTTCTCTCTGTTCTTCTTTCTTGGCTGATCTGTATTAGGAATTGCAGTGTTGCTTCCTAGACAAGTGGGCATTTCAGCTGACTCAAATGAGAGAAACGTTTCTCTTTAGAGCCAGTGGTACAGCTGCTGGATTTCCTACTATGCAAATAGCTTATTTAACTCACATTGTAATTCAGCTCTGTAGGATTAATCTTCCAGGAAAAGGGATCTGGTTTTCCAAGAATTTTGCACATCAGGAACTGCCTTTGACCTGTAGCAACCCTGTCCCCACTGCCAGAGAAAGGAAGATTCTTCCCTCACCATCTTTCTAGGCAGTTTCATGTGTTATAAAAATGTGCCAATTATGTATTGCTTCGTAACAAACCACTACAAACGATTATTGAAAACAATTATTCTTTTTTTGGTGAATGTTTGGGGCAGGATTCCACTGGTGTGTTCTTCTGTTGGTTTTTCTGGTCCCCGGGGGCTTTATGGAGTTTGGTGGCTCAGTCATGCCTCTGTCACATTGCTGCAGAGCTTCCACTGTCAGTTAAGTCCTTCTCTCAAGGTGGCTGCTCTTTCCCAGGAGACTGTTATGGATTTCTGGTCTCAGTCCCATCAGGATGAATGTGTTAACTAAAATACCTCTTCTACCCTAGGCTCTTGAAGTCATACTATACACAACCATGTTAAAATTCAGAGGCTTTACTTGAGGAGATGGGTAGCAAGATCGAATTGAAGACTAATATTTGGGGATAAACACAATTACTGTAGCTATCTCTATAAGGAATCTAGTATAGGTTGCTGAGGTAGAGAGGTAACAGACAAGAGTGGTTGGTGGAAGGGAGGGAGAAAGTGACTGATAATCTTAAAATCCATGGACCAGGATTCCCATGATACATTACAGTTGAAACTTTCTTAATAAGGATCAAGAAACACAACAAATCAGAGAAAATCTGGATAAGTGGGACCGCATTAAACTGCAGAGCTTCTGTATGGCGAAGGACATAGCTAGTAAATTAACTAGAAAGCTTACAGAGTGGGAGAAGATCTTCACTAACCATACAACAAAGGCCTCATATCTAAAATATATCAACAGCTCAAAAAATTGAATCACTCCAAAACTAATCTCCAAAGAAACAGCCATCCCATTAAAAGATGGGCCAAAGACTTGAAGAGAGTCTTCTCTGAAGAAGAAATAAAAATGGCCTATAGACACGTTAAGAAATGCTCGACATCTCTGGCCATAAAAGAAATGCAAATCAAAACAACTCTAAGATTCCACCTCACTCCAGTTAGAATGGCCAGGATCAAGTAATCTAATAACAACAGATGCTGGAGGAGATGTGGCCGGGGGGGGGATCACTACTACACTATTGGTGGGAGTGCAAACTCGTTCAACCACTATGGAAAGCAGTATGGAGGTTCCTCAAAAGACTAAACATAGAGCTCCCTATGGCCCCACAATTCCACTACTTGGCATTTGCCCAATCGTCCAGAAACAAGGACATACTAAATCCACTAGCACAATGATGTTCATTGCAGCACTATTTACCATAGCAAAGATATGGAACCAACCCAGATGCCCTTTAGTTGATGAGTGGATCAACAAGATGTGGTATATATACACAATGGAATTCTATGCTGCCATTAGAAAGAATGACATTGCCCCATTTTTAAGGAAATGGAAAAACTTAGAAAAAATCATATTAAGTGAAGTAAGCCAGACTCAAAGGAACTTAGGCTCAATAGTTTCCCTCATTTGTCATAATTAATAGAAACCTTGGGCTCTCCTAGCAGAGATTTACAATAGAACAAAATGTAGATCAATAAGGCCATATAGAATGATGCTAAATGAAAGGACCTCCAAGACATAGAAACAAAAGCCATATAATGAGTGATTGTTGTCCTTTATGTACTATGTTATCTCTCACCTCTTTTGCTGTCCCTTGATTATCTCATATTGTTACAGTATTTCACCTTGTTATCTGATATATTGTATATATGCTTGATTGGTTAATTGAAATTGGATAGGGAAGGGGGAAAACAACATGAGCAGCGGGAGGGGGGAATGGGGACCAAGACATGAGAAAGGGTATCAATGTGTATGAAGTAATGCACCTTCTATCTGGTGAATATAATGTAACCCTTCAATTAATTACAATAAAAATACATGAAAAAAAAGAAATGTGGTAAAGCTAAAAGGGCTGAGGGTGTGGTTCAAGTGGTATAATGTCTGTCCAACAAATGAGAGTACTTAAATTCAAATCCAAGTGCTACCAAAAATACAGAAGGAAGGTGGGAAGGAGAAGGGAGAGAAGGACGGAAGGAAAGAAGAAAGGAATGAAGAAAGGAGCAAATGAGAAGGACAGATAAGGAAGGAGGGAGGAACAGAGAAAGGAAGGAGAAATGGAGGGAAAGAAAGAGGAAAAAGAAAGAAAGAGAGGAAGACAGAAAAAGAGAAAGAAAAAGAAAAAAGAAAAAGAGAGAAAGGGAGGGAGGGAGGAAGGAGGGAAAGAAAGGAGGGAAGGAGATATTTACCAAGTACAATGAAGTTGAAGTGGATGGTGGGGCAATGTGGAGAGGTTGAAATTTCTGATCAAGGCACCACACTGTTGAGTCCTAGATCTCCAATTCTAACACTGGGCCTTCACATTCTGTAGTGAGTGCATGAACTGACTGAAAGTTAAAGCTCAGGAGAAGAAAAGGAGGTAGAAGCCCTCCCCACTCCATAACCACAGAGAATACATACCAAGACCCTGGTGGATGCTCAACATTGCAAATCTAAAACTTTAAACCCTACATATATTACAGTTTGTCCCATGCATTCGTATCTGTGATAACATTTGGCACAGTAAGAAAATAAAAAACAATAACTACTAATAAAATTGTTTGTATGTTAAGTAAAATAAGAAAACATTGTGATGTTGCCACAGTCAATCTGATAAACCAGGCGTTTCAGGCACCCAGCAGCAGGTACACTGCACATCTGTGCAGCACAAAGTGGGATGGGATAATATTTCATCCAGCTACTGGAGTAGCCAAAATGCAGAAAGTGACAGTGTGGATGAGGGACTATAACATGGTATATTCATTCTCTGGCTAGTTATTTGAGATCAGCAGTTCTTTTTGAGCATGTCAAAAGCACAAATACAACTCTAGAGACAAATAATAAGTAGCTGGAAATTAAGAAGTGAAGCTTGGAAAGAAGACAGAGGAAGTTTCAAGAGTAGTGTAGAGGAAATTAGGAGTTTATCAATGCATTGTAATGGAGGAGGTTGTAGAGGGTTGGTTGAGGAAATAAAGAAAAGTGGTTAGGATACAGATCTTTGGGGAAAATATGTGTGTTAAAATAGGAAAAAAGAAAAATGGACAGAGAAATCCAAAAGGAATTTAATAATATATCTGGGCAAGAAAGACTTTCATGCAGTAGCCAGGCATGGTAGCTCACACCTGTAATCCTAGCTATTCAGGAGGCTGAGATCTGAGGATCAAGGTTCAAAGCCAGCCTGGACGCAAAAGGACCTGAGACTCTTATCTCCAGTTAATCTCTAGAAAATGAGAAGTGGGGCTTGGCTCAAGGGTAGGGTGGTAGCCTTGAGCTGAAGA
This sequence comes from Megascapheus bottae, assembly GCF_031878675.1. NCBI lineage: Eukaryota > Metazoa > Chordata > Mammalia > Rodentia > Geomyidae > Megascapheus > Megascapheus bottae. Next base: position 50,244,255 of record NC_143519.1, on the reverse strand, counting down.
GCTCAGGGACAGCACCCAGGCTGAGTTCAAGTCCCATGACCCACAAAAAAAAAAGAAAAAGACTTTTCTGTAGAAATCAATAGTCAAGAGTATGAAACTTAGGGGATTGCTAAACACCAGAGAATTTGCTATGATAATTCCATAGATGCATAGTGTACTTTGAACAAATGTATGCCCTGTGTTGTGCTTCCTTAATTCTACTACTCCCTTTCTCAAGCAGTGCTTGGTGGGCTTCATTATGCTGTGTGTGTGCATGTGTGTGTGTGTGTGTGTGTGCGTGTGTGTGTGTGTGAATGTGTGTGTGCAACCTACTTACATCCTCTTTACCCTCCAGAACCTTCTCCTTTCCACCTTTAGACGATTCTCCTAATAGTATGAAACTTCAAAGAGAAAGTTGAAATGTTGAAGAGAACATGCATTTGTACTGCCCTTAGAGGAAGACTGTAACTTAATGTATTAACGTGAGTGTATTCGGTAGCGTAGCAACACTGAAGACAGCTGATGGGAAGTTGTCATGATCAGAGAGTGGTGGGGAGGCATCATGAAATCCAGCACTAATGTTACATGTTGTAATTCACACCTGTAATCCTAACTACCCTGGAGACAGAGATCATCGTTCAAAGCCAGACCAAGCAGACAAATCTGAGGGACTCTTACCTCCAATTATCAAGCAAAATAAGTGGAAGTGGAGGTGTAACTCTAGTGGTGGAGCACCAACCTTGAGCACAAAAAAACAATGCCAGAGCTCCAGACCCTGATTTCAAGGCCCCAGTACCAGAACAATGAGGAAATATTCAGGACTAAAGCATTTTCAGTACCAGAGGATTTAAAATAATGAAAATTTCTCCTCCCCTTATGCCCAAATACAGATACTTTCCTGGCAGTTTCTTTATGCTCCCTCTCCCTATCATATTGTCAAGGAAATGGGGGCTTCCAAAGAAGACAGCTGAGGGCTCTGATTTAGTACTCAAAGGTTTGAAAATCTCTGCATATGTACAAAGGCTTAAGAGGATTAACTAGGATGAAATACTGAGATCTGCTACTCTGCACAGATTTTCCTCAAAATCCTTAGCCCGCAAACAACAGTGCGTTTTCACCAGACTCAGCAGCTTTTTTGCCCCATCCTTCTGCCAGTCCAATCCTTCATTATTCCTCTTCACAGAAATGCTAATAATGTTCCTGATGTCAGGTCAGGGGGAAAAATATAAGTCACGTTCACTGTCAGAGATTTGGGATCCGGCCTTACTGAAATAATGTTTGTCTTCTGAGAGAAGTGATGTGACTCTTTCTAACAATCTGAAACATTCCATAATAGATTGATTCCATTTTCAGAAATGAAAAGGCACTGTGGGTTCTCCAAAATGCCAGAGATAAAGGAGAGACACCAATTATTCACAAGTTGTAATGTAACTTTGCATTTTAAAAATCAAAGGATAACCCCACTGGGTCATTTGTTTACATTTTCATTCACATTTTGACACTGGCCTGATGTTAATTTGCCAAGCCCAGTAAAAGCATAGATGGGCCATGTCTTATCCCCAGAGATTCTGATTAAGTAAATCTAAAGTGAGACCTCAGCATGTTGGTAACACGTTCTTATATCAAGATGCCTCTAAACTTCCTTGTGATGCCCACAGTGTCTCAGTAATTTTTCCATAGTTCTTTTTTGGATAGAGTAACCATAATTATCTTTTAACCCTATTTCTAGGCCAAAAGAAGTACTCAACAGTTGTATTAATTAATGGATTGATTAATTTTAAATGATATATATTCATGTGTAAGACCTTAGTAGCTATTTTTTAAATACCGTTAAGTACAAAGGGAAATAATACAGCCAGTCATCTCTTGAGAGCCATAGGAGGTTGGTTCCAGAACCTTCCTGCTGATATCTAAGAATTAAACAGGGAATGAAAAATTAAGGAAGAAATCCAAGAATGAGTAGATTCCATGAAGAGTCATTTTGAAGGGAGGGATACTTGCTTTTGTATTTGGGAACATGTACAAAGAATTTTTTTTGATAGCCTTTCTATTTTTTTTTACTCATAACTGAAGTCGCTAATCCTTGGCTAGCAATTATTGTTCTCACAGCGGAAATGGATGCATTAGATTGGTGACTTTCCTTCAGTCACAGTGAGCATAATTTGTTGGAGGCAGAATGCTAAAACCACACTATTAAGGCTGCTTTTTTTTTAATGTTGAAACTGTACTCTCATTTAATGTAATTCAAAAATATCCTCAAGTTTCAGCAGTTTCCACAAGAGTCCTGCCGACTGAGTGAGGGTCTCCACCCATTTTCCTCATGGGAAACCCCTGGGCAGCTGTGGAGAGTAGACACTGGAATGCTGGTGAAGCATTAGAGACCAGTGAAGGGAGGAGAGGGCAGAAGTCGATGAGTTTAAACACTGAGAAAGGCTGGTGAGTACCAGTGAAAACAGCTGGGACTGAATTTTTGTGTCTTCAAGGGCTTTTTATCAAAAGAGAAAATTCAAAGGCAGTTGTGGACACAGAAACAGAAATATCAGGAAAGCAGGTGCTGGTCAATAATAGTATTCCTTGTCGAGTGGCAAGGGCTCAAGCACCTGCTGATTGAATCACCACTTCAGCGCTGACCAGAACCAAGAAGCTGTGTGGTATACATGCACTTAGAAGTCACACGTGCACCCTGAACAGGGGTCTGTGTATTTTTAGCTCGTCCATAATACTTCAAAGAGTGTCTTGTACTGGGTGGAGCACATCTGTGTTGTTGAGATTCCTCAAGTATGACTGCAGCAAGAGAGGAGAGGAGAAGAGAGATGATAAAATGAGCCACTGGGGTTTTTTTTTTTTTTTTTTTTTTGGTCCTTTCGGGAGCATTGCAGTTTAACATACTAACATCTCACCCAGATCAGTAGACTAGCCATGCAGGAATCTCCCTGCACCCATGTTCTCATGTTCCTCAGTTTCAGTTACCCCTGGTCAACTGTGGTCTGAAAATAGTAGGTGAAACATTCCAGAGATAAACAGAAACCATTTCAGCTAACTTGTATTAGAGCATGTTGTTATGGTTTTAGTTATAGATTTGTCAATTTATTGATATTAATCTCCTACTGGGCTAAACTTATGAATTAAACTTGATTGTTTATATGTGTCTAGGGGGCAAAAAAAAAAAACCCAAAACAGTACAATTATTCCTCAGAATCTGTGAGAGACTGGTTTTAGCATTCTATCAGACATTGAAATCTGCTGATAATGTTTCCTGAATTTAATGGCATAATATTTATATATCTTCTTGTACACATTTTATCTTCAAACATCTCTGCTGACTTATACTACTAAATGCAATGGGAAGCTAGTTATTGTATTGTTTAAGGTTAAAGGCAAGAAAGAGAAGCCTATGTTTGTTCGATGAGTACAACTATTCTCAGACATCTTCAAGCCACTATTGATTGAATCTGCATATTACCTGGTTATGGAGGCTGGCATGGAATCCTTATTTTCCTGTCCCCCCGTGTACCTTAGAAGGTGTCTACTACAAGATACCAATGGCTCACCCTTGGAATACTAGCTACTGAGGAAGTTAAGAGCTGTAGGATCATGGTTCAAGGCCAGTCTAGGTGGAAAGGTTTGTGAGGAACTCTTACCAGTTAGCCAGCAAAACGATGGCCTGGAGGCATGACTGACATGTTAGAACACCAGCCATGAGCAAAAAAAAAAGGCAAAGTACAAGACTCTGAGTTCAAGGCCCAGTACCAGCACATAAATACACACAAAAAGGTGTTTGTATAGATATGGAGAGAAGTAGAAGGACTATACAAAGATAACACTGAAGCATGAGGCTATTGAAAATCCTTTCTTTCAGAGCAAGCTAAGAATGTAGACTGGTTTGAGAAAAGTGCCATGGAGGCAGAAGTTAGAAAGAGAGATCTGCAATTTGTGTTCCAGCTTTGCCCTACCCAACCCTTCAAGGCTATTCTGAGTGGTCACTTTCCTCCCACTTGAATCTGAAGAGAGCTCGGGAGTAAGTTGGAATGTGTGACAGCATGTTGCAATTTTTTAAAATTAGTGTTATTTTTTGATTGTCCGGGCGATATATAGAGGGGTTACAGTTATATTCGTAAAGTAGTGACATTACCTCTTGAACATTGTCAAGATGGTGCTCAAGGTTTGAAACTCAATGATTCTTAACTCTGCTCCTATCTGACCCCTACTCACCATACTGGAACCTCAAATACCCATGCATACAGGGAAGTGATGCAGGCCTGAAGAAGTCTTGTGTGGGCAGTGTAGGAGTCCTTTGACCATAAAACTCTAGGGCACATAGCCTAAAGGGAGTCATTCAGCCACCACGCATGTGTGGGTGTTGCCTCACACAGTGAGCCACCGGTAATAGGCTAGCACTGCATCTTGAATTACCACTTTCCCTCATCCATTTTGTTAGGATGACTGTTGGTCCACTTTTCTAAGGTTTGGTCAATCCCTCACCAAAGCACTATACTTATCCCTCTGCTATTCAAATTATCGCTAACTTAAGGTGAGCTCTAACTGTCCTTCATGACCAAAGAGGACTAACTCAGGAGTTTCCTGGGATGCAAAACTGAAAGTTTTGCAAATGAGATGGCAGGGTGTGCATATGACTCAGCCAAAACTCCCTCTCTCAAAATCAGTGTCACCAGGATCCCAGTAAAAATTCAGCGTTGCTTTCAGTTTTCATTATATGCCTGCCACATTAGGAATATACCTCTGCCTTACTCCTCTGAAGTTACAGAATTCTTTCCCAAGAGCTGGTTTTCTTCACCAGATTTTAAGCATTACAGTTGTGGTGTTGGAGGAGGTAGCCAGGTGCTAGTGGCTCATGCCTGTAATACTAGTTACTCAAGAGGCTGAGATCTGACGATTGCACTTCAAAGCCAGCCAGGGTAGAAAAGCCTGCGAGACTCTAATTTCTTATTGACCAGCAGAATTCTAGCCAGAATTAGAGGTGTGGCTCAAGTGGTAGAGCACCAAGCCTTGAATGGAAAATAACAAGTAAATTCTGAGTTCAAGGCCCTGTACTAGCACATACGTACACAAACAAAAAAAAGCACATATTTTTCCACAGTGTGTAGCAGTTAGAAAGAGAGGATTGCACTTCTAGGGTTATTAGGAAAGAGCATTTTGCATGAACTGAAGGAATTAATCACTTAATGACAAGATGAATAGAGAATGACCTTGAGTGTCATGATGGACTAAATAAACAGTGTTGTAAAAGGAGATAATGTGATTCTCAGATGATTCAACCCAAGGGTAACAGGAAATGGGCTGAGATTTCAGCAAAAGGGAATTCCATGCATCAAAAACTAGCCCTTGACGGGAAGGATGGAAAGAAAAAAAAAAGTAGATATAGAATTGAGAGATGATAAAATCTCCTCTCAAAAGCATTGGGCAGTGTCCAGCCTTTGTGTATCTTAGGTTAAGAGGAAGATCTGAAATAGCTGGACAGAGATTCTGGATGCAGAATGAGTGTTCTCCATTCTACCGGAGGAGGGGCCACACCTACTTCCCGTTTTACGCCAGGTAAGGCACACCTGTCCTGGCTCCCCAGCACCCTCCTCCACCCCCCACCCTGTCCACATTGTGATGTTTGAGATTTAGGAGTCACAGTACAGCTAGCTGGCAGCACACGGTGCCATCTCGTTGTCACCGATGACTTCTGAACAGGATTGATCTGGGGGCATTAGGGCTCTCTGTCATGGGCTTCACCAAGGGCTCCAGTCTCATTTTCACCATGTGGACTGACCATCTGTTCATGATAATTGCGGATTCACTTCCAGGGCTCATAAAGTCTCCCTGTGTACTTGCCCAGCTTTTGAAATGCCTCTGGCTAGGGCTCCCTCTTGCCATCCTAGCAGCCTGTGGAACACCCTAGCAGCTGTGGAATTCACTGGGGTTCTTCTCTGCCCTCTCTGGCTGCTGCCAACCACTGCCCAACTACTTTCCAAAAAGCCCGCACATTGTAAACCCATTAAAGCTTAACTTCTAGAGGACAACAAAGAGAAGTGCCTTTGAATGTGAGCCTCTGTGCGGATCACAGAACCTTCTGGCACTGGAGTTTGTCCCCGGGGGCCAAGGGGATGGTAGGGAAAGTTACAAGCTTCTGAGGGAATATTTTCACAGGTTTTGCAAACAAAAGATTCTTTCTTCCAACTCCCTACCACTCTTTTCTGATTGCTAATTAACCAAAGCTAGGGGAAAACAGGCCACATCTGCAAACAGACCAGAAGTGTGTGTATGTATGTGTGTGTGTGTGTGTGTGTGTGTGTGTCTATGTGTGTGTATCTGTGTGTGTCTGTCCATGTGATTTTTAGTGGTTTTTTTGTTGTTGTTTTTGTTTGTTCATGAAGTCCTGGTTTGAGTGTAACAAAATGGCATGGGGACTATAATAGGGCATCTTATTTCTTCTGGTAGTTTTTTTCTATATGCAATCATGCCACAATCATCATGTGTCTTTGCACATCAAATGTTAGGTGTTTAGCTCTAAGTTACCCATTCTCCTTGGGGGAGCTGTTCCCGTCTCCTCTGGGTCTGCTTCAATCTGTAATCACTCAGGACACATCTTGGTTCAGACATCCCCAACTTACTGCCACTATGTAAGAAGTCCCATCTGCCTTCAGTTACCATGTTGTATAGTTTCCCACCCAAGCCCCGCCCTCAGTTACAGGCCTTTTGAATTTAGAATGTTCTGGAAGATCTGGAGACCCATACTGAATTCCAGAGTCTAGAGCAGGTTTTATGCTGGTCTAAACAGGACTTGGTACCTCTGCCTACTTAGTTCAAGCCTGCTAGAGCCTGGCAAGCCTTTGGGATTGTTGCTAAAGTTTTTCAAACCTGTTTTGAATATTCTTCAAAGAGATAGTCATTGTTTATAATTTAAGTTTGATAATTCAAGATTTTTGAGTTTTGAAAGACTATTTCATTTTATTTTATTCATAATTACGGTATGGAGAGTGAGGCAATCTCTGCCTTTCTGGTATTGAATTGATACTTCTTATTAGCTCTGGCCTTCTTTTTGGTTGTGACTATTTTGGGGGGAAAAAAGCTCTTCACAGGCCTCTAGTGGACATGTGGTGGAACTGCAGAAATCGTATATTCATATATGTATGAAGTAGGGTGTGACCCAGTCAGGAATTAGTCAATCACCAAATTTGTTCTTCATTTGGTATTTAAAGATTAATAATTTGAGAGGTAAGGAAAATAATAAGAATGGTGAAATCAAACTCTTGGGTGATTTTAGTTACAGTATTTTATCTAGTTGTCAATTTTGGCTTACAGTCAACTGAACTACATTTCTTTGACTTAAAAATACCACCCATGTTGGGCCGGGAGTTTGGCCTAGTGGTAGAGTGCTTGCCTAGCATGCATGAAGACCCGGATCAATTCCTCAGTACCACATACGTAGCAAAAAGCCAGAAGTGGTGCTGTGGCTCAAGTGGTAGAGCCCTAGCCTTGAGAAAAATCCAGGGACAGCGCTCAGGCCCTGAGCCCAAGCCCAGGACTGGCAAAAAAAAAAAAAATACCACCCATGTAAGAGAGACAAAAGAGTTAATCTCATACAGATCTCATATGATCATTTTAATCAGTTGGATTTAACTTATTTTATATCAAGCTTTTTAAGTCAAGGATTCTAAGTGCCTGTTTTGGGGTTTTTTTGTTTGTTTTATTGTTGTTGCTGTTTGTTTTAAGATTCATTGTTTAAATAAGAAACAACCAGCCAAAGTCTATGTGACTTCTTACCTCTAATTAAACAGCAAAAAGATGAAAATGAAGCTGTCATTCAAGTGGTTACAGCCTTGAGGAAATAAACTAAGGGATCACTACCCAAGCCCTGGGTTCAAGTCCAATACCAGCAAAGAAAGAGAGAGAGAGAGAGAGAGAGAGAGAGAGAGAGAGAGAGAGAGAGAGAGAGAGAGAGAGAGAGACAGGGGGGGAGGGAGGGAGGGAGGAAGGAAGGAAGGAAGGAAGGAAGGAAGGAAGGAAGGAAGGAAGGAAGGAAGGAAGGAAATAGAAGGGAACAGTATAAATGTTTTATCTTGATAAAGTCAAAGATAATATGTCACTATACAGAAACATGGAAATGAAGTTTGATCTGGAGGCAGCCCCAACCTCTCTAGAGGCAGAAATACATCAAGAGATCTCCCCTCTCCCGCCCCCCGCCTCACTCTCCCTCCCTATCTTCATAGTTTTCTGTGAGCACTCCATGAATTCTTGCTTCTAGCTCTTGCTGTGTCTGAAATATCCCCTCTCTCCCACTACTTCCCCACCTGGAAAAATCCTTCTTGTCCTTAAAAAGCCAAGTCAAATAGAGTTTGTTTATTAACAGCTCCCATCTTTCCTTTGGCACCTGAGAGCTGAAAATGATTCTGCATGATTCTAGTCTCCATTGCACATTTGATGTGCTGTTGTAAGTTCACCTGTAAAGAGGCTGTTTCTGTTGCTGGGCCTTGAGCATTTCGTATGTTAGCATGCTGCTGTTGCCATATTGTCATCGTGTTAGCTATCATCGTGTTAGTATCTAGCAACAGCTTGGATAGTTAACAAAGGTGTTTTTTGTTTTTGTTCTTAAGGTTTTTGTTCTGTTTGGACTCCGCTAGGGTTTGGCCACAGGGCCTGTCACTTGAACCATAATAGGCGCTGTTCCTGAGCTCTTCAGCTCAAGGATAGCACCCTACTCCGTGAGCCACAGTGCCACTTCCTATCCACTTCCTATTTTCAAGTGGTTAATTGGAGATAAGAGTCTCACAGACTTCTCTGCCCAGGCTGGCTTTGAACTGTGATCCTCAGATCTGAGCCTCTGAGTAGCTTGGATTACAGGTGTGAGCCACCAGCACCCAAAGCAAATTTCTTTTCTAATTGACTGCTGTTACAGGACAGAAAGTGAAGTTTTGTGAAGTTTTCCTTTAAAGGTAGGGACTCTTCACTTAAGGTCCTTGGCTTGAATCACAGAATACAAATTTCTAGATAAGTTATGATGGTAAGAAAACCTCGCAGAGCTTTATTATGTAACCAATCAGGCAAGCAGACAGACAAAATGCAAACACACAGAAGGGCAGGGACACACCCAGACACTTTGCTCCTAGGACTGTTGGGGGGTATTTCTAGGGTGAAGACAGGAGGTCTGGCTTCAGAGTTATGTAAAGAAAGATAAGTGCTTTGTCTTTCCTCTAATCACACCTGATGTTACTTTCGAGATTTCCAGGTAAGAATGCATCCTGCCATAAAATTGATACTTGTCCTTGAGATAAGGAGGCAGAGGTTTGGGGCAAGCATATTTCTCAGGAAGGCAAGTGTCCGGCAAGTGTTAATTCCTGGGGTGAGGAATGCATCCCTCAGGAAGATATATCTATGTTTCTAAATGCCGTATTTTTTTTATCAGGCCTCATTTTCCTCAGGTTATCCTGTTTCATTTTCCCCTAGAAGACTTTGGTCTCTTAATCTTAAAGAGAGGTGTGTGAAGGAACAGCTCCTGTCTTTGCTGTTAGCTGACCATACCTCATTTTCCTTACTTTACCCCGCTTCTTCATTCTCCCTTCTGAAACCATTTCAAACTTAAAATTAAAGATCCTAAGCTAATATTTTCAGGATATTTGGAAAATAAACCTTAGATATGAACTGGAATATTTTTTCCCTAGTATTCAGCAAGAATAAGGATTTGGAACAACTGTGCTAGTGAGAAAATGATTTCTTAGTGATGGAATGTCTGGCTTTGAATACACACACAATCAGACTTGGTCTCTCTAAAAAGTTAAACTAATTTCACGCTTTCTGATGAGAGATATCCTATTCCTTTTGAATTAACCTTACAAAAAAATTTCAAGGAACTGACTTGGAAAGCTGCTCTGGGGCAAGGAACTTGAAAGGTTTTATGGCCATCAACCTGGGGTTCCTTCATATCAGACGGCTGAGCACAGCTAGCAGGTTGCGGGGTGAACCTTATTCAAAGCGACTGCTTACTGAGGCATTTTGTAGTACCCCTTATAAGGCCATTAACCTGGAATGAAGTTTGCTCTGCTGGAAAAAAAAAACCTACTTGGTTTGTTTTTGTTTAATTTTCTTTGGAACAGAGATTCTTAATCTGGTGAACCTCCTTTCTCTATAAACTTTGGAGATCATAAGAAAACAATAAATATGCTACATGTTTCATGGAGAAAGCATTTGGTAAGATTCTAAAAATGGCTATAAGTGACTGCATTGAGCAATGATTGACAAATATTGTGTTTAATATTACAGGTCAGATTAAGTGACTTTGTCAAAACATTGCCTGAGCTTGGCTGTATTTTATATATTAGCTGATTTGCTGCATATATTATCTATTTACTGCATTTTCTTATCTGAATAGTAGAATTAAATTTCAGAACTCAAATATCTTAGCACTAAGTCAATCTGGGCAGTAGCCTTTTGCGAAAGACCTCATGTGACTTACATAGCAAAAGTGAAGGAATTTGGGGAGATTGAAAGAACAATTTATTTAGAGCAATGAGAGAACTCAAATGAAATTCATCTCAAAGAATACGTTGTTTGGAACTGAGATTAGTCTGCTCAGGCTGCCATAATAAAATACCAGAGACTGGGTGGTCTAGACAAAAGAAATTTACTTTCTTATGGTTCCAGAGGCTGGAAGATGTCTGAGATCAGGGTACCAGCATGCTTAAAGTATGGAGGCCTCTTTGCCTGGCTTGCAGAAGACAGAGGGCCACCTTCTCTCTGTGTTCTCCTATGAAGTAGGGAGAGCCAATTCTCAGGTTATTCCAACTCCTCTTTCCTCCTTCTCCTCTTTCCTCCTCCTCCTCCTCTTCCTCCACTTCCTCCTCCTCTTTTTCTCCTCCTCCTCTTTCTCCTTCTCCTTCTCCTTCTTCTCCTCCTTCTTCTCTCTTTCTTCATCCTCCTTCTCCTTTTCTCTCTCATCCTTCTGCTGCTGCTGCTTCTTGTTTCAATCCAGGCCCCATTTTTTTGTCTTTGGTTATTTTGTACTTTTGCCCAAGCCTAGGGCTAGACCAGAATCCTCCTCTTTTATGCTTCTTGAAGTAATTGAAATGATAGACCTACCCTACCTAGCATATCTGGCATCTTCTGTTCATTCAGATGGAGTCTTGTTGACAGTTTTGTCTTCTTGATCTCAGCCTCTCTTGTACATATCATTGCACCAAATGTTTTTCTGCTGAGATGGAGATGAACTTTTTTTTTTCCAGGCTGGTGGAAAACCTGATTCTCCAGATTTCTGCCTTCCAAGTAGCAAAGATTATAGGCTTGAATCCCTATGCCCAGCTTGTGATCTCTGCTTATCAAGACTCTAACCTCATCATCATTCTCCCAACATCATGTCCTGACCAAACTCGACTTATCACCTAAAGGCCTCATATCAAGCTGAGATCACATTGGGGGTTAGAAATTCAGCAACATATGAAGTTGGAAGAGTCATAATTCCATCCAGAATCAAAGCCACAACAAGCTCTTGGTGCAAGTGTGACTCTGCTTATATAATTTTCTAAAGTAATAAGCAAGCATTGCTATTAAAAGGAAGTCACACTGTAATAAGATTTTTTTAATTAAGGAAAGATGTAGAAAGCACAGGAAATATTTTCTAAAATATTTTTTAAAAAACTTAAAATGAGAATACTAGATATTCCAAGTTCATCCAAAGTGGAACTGTGTTACAGCACCCACTTTATTGGAAAGACTTGGAAACAAGAAGCATCAATGCCATGGCCCCAGACTCTAGCATTCTGCTCATAAATCAGCATCTGACATGCTTGCAAGGCAGCTTACTCTTGCTTTACAAATAGGATGAACAAGCTTGTTTTCCCAGCTTTGAGAGAACTGATTCCTGAAACTTACACTGACTACGTGAGTGATTTTGATCAAGTCATGTGAGTATATGAAACCTCTTTGGATCACAAATTGATGCTAATGAAAATGGTGGAGGAAAACACTTAGCTTCACAATTATAGCAACGATAGCAATAATAATCTTCTTTACTGCTTCAGAAAAGATTAAGTCATATATGTACCTATATATAATTTTAAAAGAAGAAAACATTTCTTTTTAAAGATTGCCACTCATAATGTTATTTATTCTTTTTCAAAGTTCACATGCTCTAATGCTCTTTATAAAAAAAAAATAAGGAGAATTATGTTGATGAACTAAGAATTCTAGTAGTTTTACATGCATTTTTTTAAAACCTAGGGTGTGAATGGCTCACATCTATAACCCTAGCTTCTCAGAAAGCTGAGATCTGAGAGTTGTGGTTCAAAGATAGCCAAGGCAGGAAAGTTTATGGGATTCTTATCTCCAATTAACTATTGAAAAGCCAGAAATGGGGCTGTGCCTCAAAGCACTAACCTTGAGCACAAAAATCTCAAAATAAAACCATTGTCTTCTCTGATTTTTCTCCTGCTGCTAGGACAAAATGCCTGACAGCATATAACCTGTAAAGGTTGGAGGTTTGTTTAGCCCATGGTCTGGAAGGTAGGAAAGGTAAGGACTTAATACTGGCATCATCTCTGCTTGTGCTGAAGCTTTCCTTGCCACGTGACTCATGACACACAACCTGGTGAGACAGAACACACACCAGTAAGAGATTAATTTCATAACAAAGACAATCCTGTGAGAAATCAATAACTGTTATGGATTTAGCCTTTGAAGAAGGCTCTGCCTTTATGACCCTGTCTCTTCCAAGAATCCCACCCTCATAAGCCAGGGTATAAGTTTCCAACACATGAGATTTGGGGAGCATGTTCAAGACATAGTAGATGACTTTAGAGAATCAAATATGAGATAACTCATAGATCTACATAGAGTAGAAATGATGTTATTATATCCATAAAAGCAATTTTAAGAGATATGATGGAGGTGATAATGCATCTACTTGGATGTTAAACGTGATGATATGACTCTGATTGACTGATGAAATGTGAGTAGAGGTAACAGAATTCACTTCCAGGAAGATGATTCAAGATTCCCTGTATGACAAGTTGTGTTCCCTTCCTGCTGTGTTTGGAATTATTGTGATTAAGTCTCCTTGGACCTAGGTCCCTGGAGGTATAAGATGCACCCTGGTTCCCCTTTCAACTCTTAGTGGATATTTAGAGTAAAAACTATACTCTTGTTGTGTTAAGCTGATGAGATTTGTGGGGGGCTACTTATTATTGAAGTGTAACCTAGCCTATCCTGATGAAATACATTCTTTAAGATTATAGAACTGTTTGTTCAATTCTGAGACCAAGGAAGGACCAGTTGGAATTTGTGGGAATGCAAATGAAAACCTATGGCCAAATTGTTTCCCATCTTTGTTTCTCTCTACCATCTGGGGGTTACTTTCGGTCAGCTAGTCAAACAACTAATTGCCTCTTCTTTCCCCTTCTGTGCATTATCACATGTAACTGCTGTCTTTGCTCCTTGCCATGAACTCAAGATTATGCTTTGGAGCACTCAATTCTGTTTCCCCAGAGCAGGAATCAGGCAGGCAGGACCAAATGTATGCTTGTGTCTCTGGAGTCACAGGTCCTCTCTTCTATAAGAAGCTGTGAACATCATTCAGTAAACCTAGGCTCTAGGAAATTCCTATATCTGAGAAAAATAATACCATTTTGTGACGATTTGCCATTACCCAGACTCTCCTTTAAGTGTCTATATGTGTGAACTCACTCATTCCTGCAACCATGACATGACATAAATATTATGTCAGGGAACACAGTTTACAGATGCTCATACATGTTATGGATGTGTACATTGAGGGATCATAAATGGTGCAAGGCCCACTGCCAACCATGGTCGAAGCAGGATTTGAACATAGGCTATATAGCTGAGAACATACATGCTTTGGAGTATCCAACCTATGCATCCAGAAATGTATGATCTATGAATTTCTGACATGTAAGCAACTTGTCTTCTGCTTGGTTTTATGGCAGCATGATTAGAATATTATCACTCTTGAAGAAGCGCAATTGGAACGCAATTTCAGGCCATTGTCAGAACCTCTCTCCTCAGATTAACTCTCCATCTTCCCTCACACTCTCAGCCCCCTTCATGCTGTGGAATCCAGGATAGAGTGGCCGATTTCCACCAACGGTGTTCCAGTTGGCTATCAGATCTTCACTGATAAATCTGTGGTTATATTTTCAGAAATGAAATTCTCCAGACATCTCAAAGTAGAAAATGGTTTCCTATATCCACTTTCCCTATGAATGCTATTGTACTTTCCAATCAGTTAATTTACCCGTGCTTCGCAGGCCAGTGATCCATATGAAATTAATTCTGTCTCAGGAAGAGTCAGACGAGGAACAAATAAGCATTATAACAGCTTGACTCAAAATTCGTTTTCCTTGAAGCACTGAAGGCATGTTACTCGTTACCAAGGAGGGACTTGAAACGTTTTGTTGGTTGCTAAAAAAAATATAATTTAACTTCCTGAGAATCTTTATTAAGGCCTGCTATTATGTTATGTGGCAAGCACATAGACCTAGCTTTCTCTTTCTTTATGTGTAACATAAATCCATGAAGCAAAGAGAAGTAGAAACCCAGCAGATACGAACAATATGTGTGCTGTAGCAGGAGACAGAAGAAAGCACTCTGGAATACACTCTACATTGGTTCCAAACAGGCTATCGGTGCAGACACTGCTACCTGGGCCTGCTGCTGAGACAGTACCAGTACCCAGTTTAAGGCTCTATTGTCTCAATCATGGAATCATTCCTAGTTTAATTAACTGTGATAAAATTAATTTTACTCCCTATATCATTTTTATAACATAACTTCCTGTATCATTTAATGATACCATTTTCAATGATGTCATATTTATTCACATTCCCGTGCAAGAAGTTTCTAAAATGTTCTTCATCTTACAAAACTGAAACTCTACATTGATTGCACAACAGACCCCCTTTCCCCACTCTCCCAGCTCCCTGAAACCACCAACTGTTTTCTGTCTTTATGAGTATGATCACTAAAACTCATAGCTATGGAATCGTGCTAGATTTACTTCGTTTTTCGTGGCTAGTGGGTATCACTTAATGTTCTCAGAGGTACATCTTTGTAGCCTCGGTCAGAATATCTTTTGTTTTCTGAAGTTGAATAAAGAGATGGGGGTGATCTCTCAGAAATAGCCATTTGCCTAGCATGAGTAATACCCACAGCTGGAAAAAGGTTGATTGTGTAGGTAGGTCTTAGCTTGTTTAATTCTTCTGTGAATGGGGACTTGGAGTTGCTTCCTCCCTCTGACTGTAGTGAATGAAGTTGGTGGGTGTACACATATCCCTTTGAGTCTGAAGTTATTAGTCACTGGTGAGCAAGAGACCTGTGCATTCAGTCAGGCACCAGTGACTCACACTTCTCAAGACTCTGAGATCTGAAGATCGTGATTCAAGGCCAGCTTGGGCAGGAATGCTCTCAAGACTCTTATCTCCAGTTTATCACAGAAAAAGCTGAAGTGGAGCTGTGGCTCAAGTGGTAGAGCCCTAGTCTTAAGCAAAAAAGAGCTCAGGGACAGCACTCAGGCCCAAAGTTCAAAGTTTAAGAACCTAGGACTGGCAAAAAAAAGAAGAGGAGGGCCAGGAGAGGGGAGGGTAGGAGCCTTTGCATTCAGCCCTGCCAGGGTCTAGGGTGAGAGTGAGCTGGAGTTCAGGATGAGTCAACATGGCCTCCAGAGGAGCATGAGGGCTTTATTTAGGGTCACTGTAGACCCAACTCAGAAGGAAGAAGGAGGCACAACCCAGAGGGGGGAAAAATAGTGATGCTTCTGCTGCAATATCAGTTTGCAGTTCCAACCGATTGCAAAAGTTGGTGGTGTTACTTAAGCAGACCCTGGGGGCTGATGGTATGTTTTGGATCATGTTTTTCAGGAGTATGGCTTAAAATCCGTACCTCCGGCCCCCTTAGCATATCAGTCTGTTACTTCTCAGCTATCTGTTTTCCTACAGGATCTCTTCCCTTCTCTACAGTCATACTCTTGACTTACAAGGTACCATACGATGCTGTCATCCTTCCAGAAAATTATTTAGAAACTTTAATTAGTCTCTTACCTATCCCCTAGTATCATAGTACTCTGTATGCAGTAAGCTGGTGTCTGCCGTATTTTAAGAATTACAGAAGAAATATGTTATTTTAGATTCATTCAAACTCTAGATTTACCTCAGGTTCTTGTGGGGAGGGAGTTCTGTGCATTTTTTATTATTATAAAGGTGATACACAGAGGGGTTACAGTTCTGTAAGTCAGATAAAGAGTACATTTCTTCTTGAACAATGTCACCACTTCCCTTACTCTCTCTCCCAGTACCTTCAGGTGCTCATTTGAAAAAAAAAGGAAATTATCTTACAGGCATTCTGTTATTCTGTTTTTCAGTACCATGTAATCTAGCATAAGCAAACGCAGACTGATATGATCTACTATGTATTTATCACAATGTCCTCCTCTGTCTTTTTAATATCAAAATCTCAAACCCAGTTTCAAGTATATATGCACTGCAATCTCATCTTCACAGGCCACTAAATGAAAGATAAGTAGATAATGCTGTGATTGTGCCATGTTGAATTTATAGTACTCCTACTGGGTATAGGTGCGGCAACATTTCCAAGTGTCTTACTTAGCAGAGAAGTTAAAAAAGTTGTTCAAAGACAGGTGAGTAAAGTAAGTCGGCCTCTCCATGTAGGAGCAAATGACACAATTTGGCTGTCAAATGACACATTGTGCGCTGAATTTGAATGCAAAGTCTGTCCTGGGTATATTAGGACATTACTTAAATCTCTAAACTTCTTTTTCCTCCTGTGTAGAATGAGGATGTGGTAAGAGGGGTGTGTGTGTGTGTGTATGTGTATGTGTGTGTGTGTGTGTGTGTGTGTGTGTGTGTGCGCGTGCATGCATGTGTATATGGATGTATAAAGTGTAGTCTTCTCCAAACATTGCCATCAAATAGATCCTCAGTAAATGTCCATATCTTGCGTTCATATCTTCATTAGAAATAATCACTTCCTGGTATACTTGTCCTGCTACAATGAGACCTTCCTAATAGAAGGAATTGTGACTTATCTTTGGCCCCAGTATACCTCTTACTCTTGTAATTGTTCAATAAAGCTGTGTTTTAAATAAATTAGCATTAAAGTTAACTTTCCTATGAATTCCTATTGCATATTTTTCCAAAGCTGTTTCTTAGTTCCAGCTCACTGGCAGTCTTCATAGTAGGAGCACCACTTGGCTCCCCTTCTTTCCCTCCCCATATCTCCAGTCCTCTCTGTCTCTCTGTCTCTCTCTGTCTGTCTCTCTGCTCTTCTGTCTCTCTGTCTCTCTCTCTGTGTCTCTCTCTGTCTCTCTCTCTCTCTCTGTCTCTCTCTCTCTCTCTCTCTATCTCTCTATCTAATCTCTCTTTCTCCTTCCTTCCCTCCCTCTCAAGGATCACACTTAACATCCTTAAGGTTTGTAAGAACCAGCTAGTAGCAACTCAGTGACCCTTCACTGCAATGACTGGACAGACCCAAGGACTTGCAAGATCTAGGTCCTGCCTTCCCCTAAGTATTTCTGTGCATGTACCATAAATACAGAGATGTCACAGCTGCCATATGGCTTCTTGGTCAGAAAATAAAAGCTCTACTCGTTTCCCAGAGTAATCAACAGTCTATCGGGCAAGAGCAGGTTGGACAGAGAGGGCATAGAGAGGCCAAGTAAGAGAGATAGGAGGGGCTTCTCACCTTGAGATACAAGGGTTAGGCAGGTGCCTTCTTCTTACCAACTAATATGGATCTCTCACATTATCCAAAACAATGAGCTGGGGATATGAGAGACATCTTTTTTTTTCTTTCTTTTTTTTATTGTAATTAGTAAAAGGGTTACATGATATTTGCCAGATAGAAGGTGCATTAATTCACATACATTGATACCCTTTCACATGTCTTGGTACCCATTTCCCTCCCCCCCCACTCCCCCCACCCGTCTTGGTTTTCCCCCCTTCCCTATCAAATTTCAAATATCCAAATACAAATAAATTCAATATATCAGATAATAAAGTGAGATACTATACCAATATGAGATAACCAAGGGACAGTAAAGGAGATGAGAGATAACATAGTACATTAAGGACAACAATCATTCATTATATGGCTTTTGTTTCAATATCCTGGAGGTCCTTTCAATTAGCTTCACATTCCCTCATTTGTCATAATCAGTAGAAACCTTGGGCTCTACTAGCAGAGATCTGCAATAGAGCAAAATCTTGATACATAAGGCCATATAATGAGAGACATCTTTAAAATTTCATAACCTGTGGGCTGTTATAGCTGGCCCACATTTTTTATCTTAAAAAGCTGTCTGATCCCTACTTTTAGAATGGATTGAATTCCTGAATACTTCAGGAAAATTATATCCCCTCTTTCTTACAAAACATCTAGAAGGTGAGATTTCTCTACATCCCATAGTCTTCCATTTTAGTATCTCTTAAATCATACTTAATCAAACCACACTTGTGGGTCAAGGATGGATTGGGAAAAACAGTGGCTATGTTTCAAGCATGGAAACTTGAGCATAATTCCAACGAAGTAGAGATCTATCTGCTGTTGCAGCATATAGTGTTTTTAAGGAGTCTTGCTTAAGTGAAAAGCGAGACTATACTAACTAGAGACTAGAAGATCTTGTTTGGAGTGCTCATTTCTTCCCCCGGACAAACTCACTTATTCTATTCCTAGATCCTCTGACTCACTCACCTCCAGACAGGGTGAAAAAATTTTTTGTTTGTTCTTCTAACTATATTCTTTTGCAAGAAATAAAGGTTTATCTGTCTTAGGGAGAAAACAATTAGAATCTAAGGCTTCCAGAATATTTCCACATAATCTTTCTGTTTCTCTGGAAACCAGGCCTGGTTGCACATATTTCTCATAGGAGAGCAATAGTATCTGAAGCTTTGACAGTGAAGATGACCTCAAAACTCAAAGCCCCTGGGAGGTTTAGAAATATGTCTTGTTATATAAAAACTCACATGCCACACACAACACTGCAAATGTTTGACCTTAGCCATTATTACAAGAGAAATGTGTGTGTGTGTGTGTGTGTGTGTGTGTGTGTGTGTGTGTGTGTGTGTGTGTTTTGATGGGAAGGAAAGTGTAGGATTAATAAAAGCTAAGGTTTTTAATAAGTGTTGAAGTCACAGGAGGGTGCTGGAGCTGGCACACGTGGCTCACTGGGCATTATTCATGTCCCTGCTTTTGGATTACTTGGGCATTACAGGAGAGCAGCTAATCTTTTGTGGCCAGTGCTGCTTGCCTATGTTGATAACTGTGATTAACAACTTTAAAAAGTTGAATACATTAGCAAATGTCTTATAGCTGCCAGGAATGTTCCAGGCCACCCAGGAGTCTGAGATTCCCAGATCTTTCGAAGTACATGCCGCTAATTTTATTTTTTTTAGGCTACTTTCAGTCAGATCATGGAGAGCTATTGTTAGAAAGCAGTCAAAAATAAACCAAAAAGAAAAAAAGCAACCAATAACAACAAAATAGGAATGCTCTTTCTGTTTGTGAGGTCCACTTAAAGATGCTGTTTTCAGATTCTTCCTTGGGATTTACTTTCTTTCTTCCCCTCCCCCACCCAGAGTGCAAAGTGAACATTTAGGAATTTTGCAATGCAAGGTTTGAGGTGAATCTGGTCAGAAGTCAAACAGTGGGCTACCTGGTTTGTCATGTGGCTTGGTGTTTCTTCTTTCCAAGCAGCTGCTCACTGAGGATAGCCATTAGCATGTTGATTAAAGTAAACCCTGGTGCTGCGTGTTACAGTAGGACAAAAGATGCAACTACTGAAAATGCAAAAGAGTACAAGATCTGATATGGATAAATTCAGGGTCAGTGGAAAGGAGAAAAGAGAAGGGACAAGACAAATATGGAATTAGATACTCAGGGCCAATTTCCAGAGACTGATTTGTATGGGCGTGCATGTTTACGTGTATGTGGTGTGTGTATGAGCATGCATGTGTGCGCACACATGCTTATGTTTATACAGATGCACAGACACATGTGCAAGTGCATATGCCAGTATTGGGGCTTGAACTCAAGGCCTGGGCTCTGTCCCGTAGCCTTTCACTCAAAGCTGGTGCTCCACTTATAACTTTTTGGTGGTTAATTGCAACTAAGAGTTCTAAAGACTTTCCTGCTTGGGCTGGCTTCAAACTGTGATCCTCAGATCTCAGCCCCTTGAGAAGCTAGGATTTTAGGTGTGAGCCACCAGTACCTGGCTTCAGAGCTGTTCTGATCCCAGCTTCATGAGCATAATGCACAAAACTGGCTCTCAGCAGGAAGGTTACGCTTCTTCACTGGTGACTCCCTAATCTGATCTGATCTACTGAATATATATATATAGAGAGAGAGAGCCTACCATAAGAGAGCCCTCATAGGTTTCATTCTTTAGCAAGAGAAACAGAACTAGCACTCAGGAGTGCCTAATT
This sequence comes from Megascapheus bottae, assembly GCF_031878675.1. NCBI lineage: Eukaryota > Metazoa > Chordata > Mammalia > Rodentia > Geomyidae > Megascapheus > Megascapheus bottae. The sequence continues at coordinate 50,223,829 of NC_143519.1, read as the reverse complement.
AGTAGGAAAAACACTGATGAGTCAGAGATTTCTTCCTCCTCCTCATCCTACTCTTCCTCTTCTTTGTCTTGTCATCATCATTGTCTTTTCCCCCTTCCTCTCCGTTTCCTTCTCCTTTCTTTTTTCTTATTTCTTCTTCATCTTCTCTGTTGTCATCTTCATTGTTCCTTTTTCTTGTTCTTTTTTCTTCCTTCCTCTCATACTCTATACCAAGTTTATTTCGGACAAACCTTCTTTCCCACAGTTTTGTTTGCTCTGTTTTTGGAACCACTTGGTTGACATCTTGCCCCTCTCCCAACATCTCTCTTTGTCTCTTTTTAGGTAATATAAGCCAGACGTCTATAACGTTAGGAATTTTATAAATTTTTCAATAGAAACCCTATATGTTTAGTGGAACATCTGCAGAGAGAGCGAGGGAGAGGGAAAAAAATACTGCCAACATTTTCGCACCTGCTGTGGAATTAAGTTCTTACCGTCTGAATTCCTTGCCCAGCTGTCATGATGCCTGTGGTTCAGTTTAGAGCCTTCATGCTACCTCACTTTGCATTTGTAATCTTTTCAGATAGAAAAACAAAAGAAAATAAGATATACAAAAGAAAAGATAAAAGGCAGCTCAAAATCACAGTCAGTAATCCAACCAGGTAAATTCATTACCATGGTTTCCTTCAAAACAACGTACAGGTAAGTGTGGTGGTAACATACATGTAATTCTGGCTACTACGGAGGTAGGGACAGGAGACTATAGTTCAAGGCCATCTTTGGTAAATATAATGAGACTTCGTCTCAAAACTAAAAATACCCAAAAAGGCTAAAGGCATAACTCGGGCAGCAGAGTGTTTGGCTAGCATAGATGATGCCCTGAATTTAATCCCCAGTCATTCTAAAGAAACAAACAAAAATACATGAGTAAATTCTAATAAGTAAAAAGAAAACATAGCCGAAATAAGCGGGTAGGTTACTTTGATCTAGTAATATTACCGTTTCACAAAACTTTGTTTCAAATATCACTCAACACACACATACACACAAATCTACCTTTATAATAAAAGTAACCATTTTTCCTAGAAACAGGATTTAATAATGGTAGCAATCGTGTAACAAATTGTTCTTCCTGTTTGGGAATATGAAACACTGGCAAAGGAGTTGCAGTTTTCCTTTCAAATGCATTGTAAGCATGGTTCTGGTTGGGCCTCCAAACTTCCCCAGAATGCTTGCTACTAAAATTGTGACACAAGCATGTGCAGTATTCTGAGAACCCAAGACTCACGAGTTGCAACTTGAAGATAGCTTCCATGACCCTAGATAATGTGGAAAGTCCCCAATCCTTCCTCATGCACAGTTGCACCTGCCTGTCCTCTGTAGGACCCCTGTGCATGCCACAACTTGCCTGAGCCCTGGGTAAACGTACGCCCAAACCCTTCAGCATCTAACTCTCCACAAGTTCAGTTCAGTGTTTTCTTGGCTATGAATAAGAACAACTCAACAGTAGAAGGTAGTATTTATTTTCTGCTTAAGATAGGATAAAAAGCCAAAGCAAGCCTTCTGGAAACCTCTGGGGCTCTGAGAGTGTTGGAGAGGCTGCCATTTCTCCAAAGGAAGGAATTGATTTCTACTCAGTTTATTTTTTCATTTGTGATTTGTGTATTCCCTTATCCATCCATCTCTTTTATAATACTGCCCAGGTCTATTGGACAAGAATATAGAAACCCCTGCCAGCTTCAGGGTGGTAAACCATGGTCACTCCCTCCCCACCCCCACCCCTACATTTGAATGTCAGTGCCCATCTCACATCCTAGGTGAACTGTGATGAAGCATCTAAGAAGCAAATATGCTGGAAATGAACTGTACAACTTGGGGTTGGGGAGACTGAGGGTGGGAAAGTAGAAGAAAAATGTGAAAGGGGCAACAATGTTCAACAGGAAATGTACTCATTATCTTATGTTTGTAGCTGTAACCCCCTCTGTACATCACCATGAATAAAATTAATTTTTAAGGCAAATTGCCAGGAGCCTGTGGCTCACAACTGTAATCCTATCTGCTCAGGAAGCTGAGATCTGAGAGTAGAGGTTTGAAGCCAGATGGGGAAGACAAACGTATAAGATACTTATCTTCTACTAAGCAACAAAATGTTGAAGGAGAGCTGGAGCTGGGCTAGAAGGAAGATGGCGCCGAGACAATAGGGACGCTGCCTAGCTTTCTCTGACAAAAAGAGAGAACCAGGGAGTCCCACGAGCCAACTATCTAAAGAAATCCACAACAACAAACTCAAAAAGGAGAGCTGGAGCTGGAGCTCAAATTGTAGAGTGTGAGCCTTGAGTGGAAAAGCTAAGCATGAGCACAAGGCCTTGAGTTCAAGCCCCAGTATGGGCACATGCACATCACACACACACACACACACACACACACACACACACACACACAAAGGGGAGTAGGTGGGAATAAGAACCCAGGTGGAACTTTTTCAAGCCTGAACCCTATGTATGGGAAGTGATTTGGATGTATAGTTGCTTGTTTATTTGTTCATTAATTTATTGGTGCTGGGGATTGACTCTTAATACCTTATGCATGCTTAAATAGATGCTTGACCACTGAGGATTTCCATCCCCAACCTGGGCCCTATTAATAGATGCTTGTTAGTAATGACTGCTAGCCAAAACTTGGTCTTTTTTTCCATATATTTTTTATTGTAATTAATAGAAGGGTTACATTATATTTGCCAGATAGGAGGTGCATTACTTCACACACATTGATATCCTTTCTCATGTCTTAGTCCCCATTTCCCTCTCCCCACTCAGGCCCCTCATCTTGTTTTCCCCCCTTCCCTATCCAATTTCAAATAACCAAATACACCTATATCCAGTATATCAGATAACAAGGTGAAATACTATAACAATATGAGATAACCAAGGGACAGCAAAAGAAATGAGAGATAACATAGTATATTAAGGACAACAGTCACTCACTATATGTCTTTTGTTTCTGTATCCTGCAGGTCCAAAACTTGGTCTTATGTCAGGATCAACATGGTTTGGTCATGAGGTTCTGGGGAGAGTATTTGATCTCTGAATTGATTCAGACTAGAGCATGACTATCAGACAGGCAGTGGTTTTACGGGATACTTAATGAAATACTTTTACCCAGTCAACTTTTGGGCAGTACCAGAATTTGAACTCAGTATCTTTTGGACTTGCTTGCTAAGCAAGCACTTGAATCCTACCTCTAACCCCTGTATTAATTTTTAGCTATTTTTCAGGGAGGGTTTGTTTTTGCCTGGGTTTGCCTGTGTGGTCATCCTGCTTCCTTCACCTCCTGCATAGCTGGAATCACTGGCATGCTCTACAATGCCCAGTTTATTGGTTGAGATGAGATCTTGCTAACTTGTGATTGGGCCAGCCTTGAATGGCAGTCCTCCCAGTCTCCGCCTCCGAGGGGTTGGGATAAACTACCATGCCTGGGCCAGACTATACTTTTTGAATATTCAAGTTGTTGACTAAGAGACAGTAACAGCAGTGTTTGCAATAGTTTTAAAGTACAGACTCCATGTTTAGGCTGCAATCTGGAATGTCTGATTAGATTCTAACACTAGTTGCACTTGGCTTATAGCTTGCCTTAAGTGACAGACACATGATACGGGGTCATAGACATTCAAGTTTATTTGTTTGTTTGAAGTAGACTGCAGACAAAGACTGCAATTAACTAACTGTCCTTGCACAGAATTCTGTTTCCTGCACTGAAAATAATTAAATTTCACTCTTTACCAGTAGTTACAACCATCAATATTTTTTCAAATGCCAACAATTATGTGTTGAGTGTTTCAGGCCAACCTCTTCTGCAAGCATTTTGCCTATGCAGTCAGGAAGAGTATTGATTAATGATGAAAGACTCCAAGTAAATTGCTCCAGTCGATGCAGCCTACCTTGCTTCCTGTTTCTTTGTCTTCGAGGTACTGCGTGGATTCTCCTGCTCCCATTCCTCAATCTAAATGCAATGAACCCATTCCGCCCTCTTGATGCCCCTCACTGAGCCCAAGTCCACCATTAGATTATACTAGCTGAACATCCTTAATATAAGCACCCGAACTTGAAAGTCTTCCAAAATTTCTGTTTTCTGTATCAACACGGCATTACACAAATGGAAGAATCCATACCATGAGATGTTGTTTCATGCACAAAATTCTTTTAAAAATATTGCATAAAAGTACACTTGGAAGCTGGATGCTGATGGTTCATGCCTGAATCCTACCTACTCAGGAGGGTGAGATCTGGGGATTTCTGATCTGAGGATGGCAGTTCAAAGCCAGCCCTGGCAAGGAAGTCTGTGAGACTCTTATCTCCAATAAACTATTCAAAAAAGCTGGAAATTGTGCTGTGGCTCAAGTGGTAGAGTAGTCCTTTGAGCAAAAGAAGCTCAGCGACAACACCTAGGCCCAGAGTTCAAGCCCCAGGACTAGCCAAAAAAAAAAAAAAAAGTACACGTGGAACCAATCCCTCAGATCCCTGGTGATTCACACCTGAAATCTTAGCTACTAGGAAGACTTAAAAATGTATTTGGTTATTTGAAATTGGATAGGGAAGGGGGGAAAACAGGATGAGGGGTGGGAGTGGGGGGAGGGAAATGGGGACCAAGACGTGAGAAAAGGTATCAATGTATGTGAATTAATGCACCTCCTATCTGGAAAATATAATGTAACCCTTCTATTAATTACAATAAAAAATATATGAAAAAAAATGGAAGTGTCACAGTTCAAAGCCAGTCCAAACAGAAAAGCTCACAAGACTTTTTTTCAACCTGCGCACACTGACACCTGCCTGTCGTCCTAAGCTTCATCAAGGCTAAGTTCCAAGGCTCATAGATCCAGGCCAACCTGGGCAGGAAAAGTTAGCAAGATTATATGGAAAGAAACTGGATATGATGATTCATGCCTGTCATCCCAGAAAGAACGGGAAGCCTAAAGTAGTTGGGCACTGCTCAGGCACAATCTGGGGCTGAAAACAGCAGACAAACAAAAACTTAAGAGCAGGGCTGGAGGCATGGTATGGCTCAATAGTATTGCACCAGGCAAGCAAGCATAAGTCCCTGGAGAGTGTATGGGGGGGGGCAGGAGGGAGTGGGGAGACAGAGAGGGAGAGGGGAAGGAAGGGAGGGAGGAGAGAGAGAAAAGGGAAGAAGGAAAGAAGAAGGGAGAGAGGGAGAGAAGAGGAAGGAAGGAGGAAAGGGGGAAAAGAATGAATGAAAGAATGAGAGGTAGGTAAATAGAGATGAGAGAAAGAAAAAGAGAAGAAAGAGAATGTAAGAAACAGGAAAGAAAGAAATAAAAAGGAGGGAGGAATGAAGAAAAAGGAGAGAGGAAGAAGGAGAAAGAAAGAAAGAAAGAAAGAAAGAAAGAAAGAAAAAGAAAAAAGGAAAAGAAGGAAGGAAAAAAATTGCTCAGGCTTTGTGTATAAGACATGTAAGGAGAAGTGAATCTCATGTTTCAACTTGGGTCCCACGCCCTACAAATCTCACTCTATGAAGGGACACTTAACCTGTAGAAACAGCAGTTCCAGGGAACAGACCGTTCAAATCCTACCAGTTTAAGTATAGAATTATGAACATACATCGCTTTTTCCATGTCTCCAGTCAAGAACACAGTTTTGGAAGTGAAGAACCCCAGAAACTAAGAGGAGCTGTGGCGTCTAGCATGAGCCTCTCCTTATCCCTGAATACCAGCCCTTCCTCTTTCCATCCCCATTCCACACAGGGGAAGACTCATGACCTGAGGGAACCTGAGCAAACAGGGACTTGCAACATCATTTAGGGAATTTACCCTAAGAATTCAGTTTTGTGGAAGAGTTATTTACAAACATCCTGGTTCTTGACTCAGCTCCTGGTGGGCTGAATGACTTTCCCATGGGAGGAAGTGGGAAAGGGGAGCAGCCTGGGGCTTAGTGAAGAAAGCAGGATAAGATCAGCTGTCTTGAAACAGTCTCCTCTTACTTATCCATGACCCAGAAAGCCCCTCCCCCTCCAAATCCTACCCTGCTCATTTGAAGAAGCTGATCTCAGCCTTGAAGTGTCAGGCAGAGGCTTCTCTGAGTGAGCCACATTCCCTCCCAGCCAGTGGGTCTTTCTGTACTATCCTGTCTAGTTCACTCATTCACTTATTTCACAGACACCAATTGGGTATCTTCAAGGGCTCACAGATTAGTGGCAGATGCAAGCTCCAAGACCTCATTGAGGGAAGCAGATGAGGGAGAATTAAAGTAACAAAAAGTGTAGTGCTTAAGGTTTACTCTCTGACCTATGCTTATCCTACATATCCTCTCACTGTAGAGTTCAAATATTCAAAGGCTAAGTACCATTACCTTAGCATGTGCTTTACACCCTGAACATGATTTCCACTCTCCTTGTATCTTCAGATAGCCTTATCACAGCCTGTGCTATTTAGCTTGGTCCCATCCTCTGCCAGCTTAAACATTTATGTTGATTTACTATTCTCTCTGTTTTTGAAAAAGAATATGCATGTTTGAATTGTAACAACAAAGTACTTTACCACCTTTCTTCATCCTGCAGTCACCTGGGTGGTCCCAAGGGCTTACTACCTGCCGTTCATGTTCAAGGATGCTATGAAATAAAACTAACACTCAAGGGCAGATCTGTTCCTTGGGACATCTAGTACAGGATTCAAATCTCTGCACTTGACAAAATAATAATCACATAGGCTGGCCTTTCTAAATGCATAGCCCCTCGCTAGCTGATGAGGTTTGACTATTGTTTACTAGACGGAATAGGGAGATGTAGAAGGTGGCCTTTTTCCTGATTTCAAGAGCAGATCGAGTGGTACCTAGTCACATGTTCAATTCCATCTGGTAGCAGTTAACCCAGCAGTGTCTCTTCCTTTCATAACCTGAAATGTATCTCACACAGTCTTGTGATTCACCGTAAACACCAGAATGTCCTGTTGCTTACGAGGGAAAGTCATCTGCATGTAAAGAATGGCTTGAATTTTGGATAGAAAGTCATGTGTGCACCAATATTGTAAAGCCTTTAGAAATTAAAAATAAAGCATTTTTCCTTTTTCCAGTTATTTTGCACAAAATGAGCATGTTACAAATTATTCAGTTGTGTGTGTGTGTGTGTGTGTGTGTGTGTGTGTGTGTGTGTGTTATTTCCATCGTGGGTATCATTTGAGTCTTAGTAGGCATGGCAACATGTAAGTCCAGCTTTAAGCAGGTCCCCTTTCCCAGGCTGGCTTAATCGGGACTTGTGAGGTTAAGACGGAAGCCTGACACCAGTGGCAGAGAACTGAGCACAAGGAGTGCCCCTCTTGGATTGGGCTAGACTGGCAGCAGTTTTCCTCTGGTATGTGCCAGAGCTACAGAGCCAGTTTTAAAAGAGGATTTATAGGAAATCCAGCTGTGAGTTTTCCTTTTTTTTCCTCTTAGAGCTGTGGAGGCGGGGCCAAAAACCAACCACAAACCAGGCACAACCATTGATCAGGCTAGAGTGATGTGGACCAGTCTCTCAGACAACAGCTAAGCACAGAGGAACTATTAGCTGGCAGAGATAACGAAGAGGAAACACTCAGTTGACAGATGCCCCATCTGTCAGTTTCTGAGGAGCAGTTTTCAAGAAGGCAGAACCAGAAGTGAAGAAGACAGTGGTTTTGTTTCAAAGGTACAGCACAGCCTAAGGACATTTTAAAACAAAGTAAGTTTGTGTTCCACAGGAGGAGAGGTGGTGGTGGGAAAGATAGCATGCCTTCCTGTCTGGATTGTGCTCTTTGTTGTAGATATATAAAGTTTTCATTGTGGTGGAGTTGGTATTTAGAAGAACATTCCTATAAGGCAAAAGTGATTTAAAATTTAAAGGCAGTGACTGTCATTTTCATTATTCACTTTTAAAGTGTTGGCAAGGTACAGAAAGGTTTATTTTGCTTTTATTTAATCTCAGAGAGAATACTTTATTTCAGATTATAGGGACAGATAAAGACTTCCTTCCTTTCTACCTTTTTTACCTTTTGTCCTTCCTTCTTTTCTTCCTTTTTGTTTAACTGAACTATGGGCAAAACTATTTCTTTTCTTTCCTCAAAGACAATTTAGTTTAAATAAAGTGACCCACTTTATAATTTACAAGCTAGCAGAAAATCTTGTGTTAGTTTGCTTCATTTCATAAAGACAGGTTGTTTAATAGAGGCATGAATCTTACCTATACTTTCTATGGGCCTTCAAATAACCTTATTGGTGTTGACTGAGTTCCTTTTCAAATTTTTTTTAAGAAGAAATGTATTTCTGGATCTTCAGTAGTTCTCTAACGTCTGTAACCCTCTTGCAGAGCTGACTGATGAAATATTTCTGCTGCTATTTATGTTTAAATTTTTCCCCAAAGATTTGTTTCTCCTCTCCTCAACCCCAGAAGATGAACTTAACAGCACTGTGTGTAAGTTGTCTGTTACATCCATGTAGTTTATGTATAACATCAGAAGTGGGATATATGATGAAGCTGAGATTTGTCAAATGGCAAATGGAGTTAAGGCAGTGAGAATGATGAGATTCTATGATCCACCCCAAAAAGGTGTCCAGAGCGGCAGTGGGAGGCAGGAGAATCACAGACATCTCTTTACCGGAAAATGGCTGTTCTCTTACAATTTACACAGGCAGCAAAGGGGCTTGATTAACTTTGGCCTGAACAGCCTGTCTAGTCCAAACCAGAAGTGGAAGTTCTGGCTGAAAGCTGGCTGAGGCAGAAACCACTCAGTGTTATGGCCCAATATGGATGTCAGCGCACTGTAGCATGTGTGGGAAAATGGCCAGAGTCCAGCGTCTGGAACCATTTATCTTCTGCCAGAGTCTAGAAGACAACTGTTTTGTGCATTCTACAGAAAGCCTTGCTGATTGATTTCATTTCCATGGAGCGGGAGCAGTGAAGACTAGTGGGCATAGCTACGTGTGTCTGGGGGCAGGGGGTGAGGAGGAGGAGGAGGGATACCCCCTATTTCTGTTTCTCTGACATCCTAATCTCGTTAGCGTCTTTAGCACCTGGAGTGAGGTTGTACTGTTCTTGACAGCCTCATGGTTTCCACAGAGCCTTCTCCACACGTTGTGTCACTTAATGAATGCCACATTATGTCTTTTCTTATTGGGGGAATCAGAAACTGAAAGTTGAAGGTTTGGCCTGTCTATTCTGCATTATAACCTGTTTCCTGCAGTTTTGAAAAATGACAGGAAGAAAATATCAGTAGACAGAGCAGTCCCTGTAACTTAGGCAGTTGTGTAAGAAACTTTTCCACGATTTTCTTTAGGAAATACTAGAATATGTTGTTTGTATGAGAGGAGAATCGTATCCACACCAGCCAGTATAGCCTGTGTGAGCTGACCTCACATGTGCTAACTGAAGCTGACACATGACTTTTGGTTCTGGATTTTTTTTCTGATATATGAAAGAATATTGGCCAGCTTCTGACAAAACCCATGACAAACCTTATAGAGACATTTTAAATTTATCGTAGAGACCAAAGTCAAGTTAGAAACTCAGGATATCAGCCCCTACACTTATACTACCTAACTTTGTAAACTTGAAGAAGACAACTAGCCTTTTAATAAATCTACCTCACTGCTTACAAAGAGAGTTCATAATTCTCACCAACTCTGTTTCTGAGAAACATTTCAAATGTCAGAAAGGTATTTTTAACATAACAGAAAGTTATTTTTATTAGGTTTTAGTACATGAACCATTTACAAAATTACCTGCTTCCTTAGGCTAAATTTCTATATGACACTTTTTAAAAAGCTAAGGAAAATGACATACCTCTGAATCATTAAACAAAATTCTGTAATAGCGTGCAATAGCAATTGTGTAATGGTCTATGCTTTTTTGTGTGCGTGGCAGTCCTGGGTCTTGAACTCGAGACCTAGATGTTGTCCCTAAGGTTTTTTTCTTTTTTTTTTTTTTTTTTTTTTGTTCAGGCTAGCTCTTTACCACTTGGGTCACAGCTCCACTTCCAGGTTTGTTGAATTTTAAGAATCTCATAGACTTTCTTGCTGAGTTAGCTTTGAACCACAATCCTCAGATCTCAGCCTCTTGAGTAATTAGGATTACAGGCATGAACCACTGGTACCCTGCTGTAAGTCTACTATTCAAAGTACCTGCACCAGTCATTTTTTTCTTCATGTAGAATTATTACTTTATTTTCTCACCACAATTCTCATTCTTGTGAAGACTAGTCATTCCCTCATATAGGTTGGAGTGTTAGAAATTAGGTTAAAATTGGTGTGAAGTACTGCTTTGATTTAGTATGCTTGTACATAAATGATTTTTAACTTTCTAACATTAAGACAATGGGTGATAGAATGAATTGAAATGCCAAGTATTTTCATCCATTATATATAATATAATATGCATGATGTATTATGCAATAATATACATTACTAAAGCACTTTATATATCTATCTTTTTAAAAATTATAATAAAATGGCAGTATATAAAATATGAAGAGTAAAAATTAGGAGGCATGGTGTCAAATCTCCTCAGTCCACTGCCAACACCCATAGAAGTATGACATCCATAAGCAATAGAGGGGAAATAGAGGCAGCCCCTGAATCAATGAAGTACTGGAGTGAGGGAAATATCCCCCCACACACAAACACACACTCACGTTCAACCTGGGACAAGGCTTATTCTTGGGGAGAAGAATGTATGCCTCAACAACTAGGTAATGTCATATACAGGAGAATGCTTAAAAATATTTAAAGCCACCAATAGAAACTTGGAGATGTTTCTTTCTGGTATCTTTCTTCCTTCCTTTTCCCTCCCTCCCTGCCTCCCTCTCTCCCTCCCTCCCTCCCTTCCCCTTCCTTCCTTCCTTCCTTCCTTCCTTCCTTCCTTCCTTCCTTCCTTCCTTTTTTCCCTGTCTTAATGAATCCCTTTCATCATTCAAAGGTTTCTCTTAACTCTTTTCTAACCTCAAAGATATCTTCATGTGTGTGTATGTGTGTGTTTGTTTGTGTGCACACATATACACACAGGCTGTGATACTGGGGTTGAACTCAGGGACTTGAACTCTTGCCTAACTTTTTTGCTCAAGGTTGACATTCTATCACTTAAGACACATGGCCACCTCCAGCTCTTGGTTGGTTAATTTGGAAATTATTATTTTTTCCATCCAGGCTGGCTTTGAATCTCAATACTCATATCTCAGCCTCCCGAATAACTAGGATTACAGGCATGAGCCCCCAGAGCCTGGCTTAAAGATGCCTTCCATTTGAGGCCTTTCCCTTCTGAAAGGGAGTGACCACTTTGTTCACTCATGTCCTTCTACCCCTGTACAACAGTCAACCCTCACTGCTACACCACGTGATTTTATACCTCCATACTGTGTTCATTTCAGTCCTAGATCTACTAAATATACTCCTCACTACATCTTCCCTCTCCTAACACTCCAAAGGTTGCTAAATGTTTCTAGTCTTCAAACCCTTCTCCAGAGATTGTCCCTTCACAGGAAGAGTTGTCCTAATTTATTCATTGTACCCTTAGCATAAGCATCATATAAGTCCTCACCTTTCTGTTCTTTGTTCACACAATATCCCCACTTCCTAGGCTCCTGAGAGACATGGAAGCTGTGTTCCATTGATTCCTTGGCCTCCACCATAGTTCCTCATAACTGGTTGGTATTCAAGTAATACTTGCTGAGTGAATCACTCTTTCCATACCACTTCCTCATGGTATATTACCACTGCACGCCTTCTGAGATACAATCCAGGTACCCATTGGTAACAGGGTAGACCATTTTAGCCTGGAAACCTATGATTTCAACAATAGAAAATGATACCATCACTATTACATAAACAGTTAACCTACTAATTCCAGTTATTTCTAACTCTATTCTTCACTCTTAGATGACTGAAAATGAAAAGTATTACCCAATAATGACTTTTTGAAGAGAACATTAATACATCTGTGGACAGTTTTTTTCTTTTTCAAAGTTTTCGTGTCTTTTTGAAAAGATAACCTCCCAGTAGAAACCTTCAATCTAGTGATTTCCCTCCCAGGAGATTATCCTAGAGGATCAGCAGACAAAGCCTATGGAGAAAGAATAGATAGTAACATAAAATTTTATTATTTCATTATAGTTCACTTTGTTTTGCATATAGTATATAATTTACTTTATATACTATTTCATTTTATTTATTTAAAAATAATAAAAATGTTTGCTAATGACTTTTATAACTCAAATATAGTCTTTAACAGTCCAAAATTTGCCTGATTGATTAAATATTAACTATAATGGCCTAAAGGCCATCTTCTCTAGAGAGTTGACTTGGCACCAAGGATATACTTGAAGCAAAAAAGTTTAACAATTTCTGTCCAATGAACTAATTTTACAATTTTTCTTTTGTGTAGAAAATGTTGAAAATTAACATTGAGGTCAAAATTTGAGATCTCTGATAGAATAATAATTTTATCATTAAGGAAGGCCCCTAAATCCTGTGACACCCATTTTCATTGAAAAAGAATATGAGCTATCAATAAGAGATGGAAATTCCAGACAATTTAAAGTTTCTCTTGAATTGAGATTAAAAAAATAGTTAAAAACAGGAAAACTTGAACCTACTTGTTAAATGACTATGGAGACAACTATGTAAATGATGGCAGCTTTTTATAATCTCTCAGTTAATCTCCTTTTACATGGAAGAGCTGACAGAGGTAGAGCCATTTTATCATAATGGTTTCTGCGTGTTCTATCAGGAAGAACCACAGGGATATTGGAAATAATTTACCACCAGCTCAGAACTGTGTAGTCAGCTGAATATAGGACTAACTTAGATTCTGCCTACTATCTACTGTAGATGTATTTCACAAGAAGGGCTCTTTCTCTGCTTGCAAGTCCTGGGTGAAGCATCTAATGTGTCCCCACTAACAGTGCTGCTCTTTGAAGTTCTCCAGAAGGAAGCCAGAGGAGGAAAAAACATTTCCTTAGTAGGATCTTTCTTGTTTCTAGCTGATCATGTTTATCAGTATGTTTGTTACTCTGAAGGATAAGTGAGACACAGGCTGAGCTGGGTGATGCACACTTGTTAATTCCAGCTACTTAAAAGGCAGCGCTAGGAGGATAGGCCTGTCAGTCTTATACAAAAGTATGAGACCCTATTTGGGAAAAAAAAAAAACAACTCAAACAGAAAGGGCTGGGGACATGATTCCAGATTCAAGTAGTTGCTTAAAGTGGTTTTCTAGCAAGCATGAAGCCCTGAGTTCGAACTGCAGTGTTATTAAAAAAAAAAAACAAACTAAAATAAGTAAGAAAGTAAGAAGCCCTCTATCCATTTCAGAAATGAATACAAGGAAATAAGGTGTGTGGAAATAAATTCCTAAATGGACTCCAGCTAGATGATCATTCATTGTGCGTGCAGACAATGTATGGGTAAGGAGCAGAAGAAAGATTAACTTCACAGGAAAGTCTTTAACGGCCAGGAAAATGGCTTCAAGCCCCTTACAACTTCTCAGATGTTTTGTAGGAGACTAATTGGACACTTCTGCAGGGTAATACAGTTGCTTATGCCATGCCTCCCACCCCCTCCCACACACTGTGAAAGGCAGAGGAAGGCCTTATAAACTGGTCACTTATCTGAGTTGAGCTAAGAGGAGCCAGTTCTGGGGGCTAGAAGTGAGAGAGCAAGCTGTTGGCTGAAGGACTTGGAATCCCCTGGCCCAAGGAAGAGTGTGAGTGCTGTGAATGTTCCAGAGGGGCAGGAATGCGGTGGGGGCAGGGGGTTGCAATTCTCTTTCATCCTCTGCTTAGGAACCCTCTAGAACCCGTTTATTCAGCATCTAGCAAAGGGCACAGAGGACATGTCACTCATGAGTCCAGGAATTCAAACTCAATACTGCTTTGACCGATATTGCTATAAAAACTTCTCGGAATTATTGGCTCTCTATTCCCCTACAAGAAAACAATGGTTTTAGAACCAATCTCCTAAGAGCCGTTGTTCTTTCACATTTGCTTCTTATCCTGCATCCTGGGTCAGTTGTACTGGGCCCAGCTAGTGACCATCTGAGCCCCTTTCTGAGAAGATGGGAGTAGGGGTGGGGAGAAACCTAGAAAGTAGCGAAGGTGCAATTTCTTGAATTAACCATAAAGTACTCCATGAAAGAACACTTATGTAACACTGAACCACCCTGACTGGTATACTTTGGGCTTTGCAAGTACTTGAATAAAACCACAAAACAGCTAAACAATAGTACAACAGTGGGAGCTCCGTTTAAATAAAAACAGCTTATTTTAACTAAGGATCAGACTCCAAAATGAAGGGGATCCTTCTGTGCGATGCATTTCAGCACAGAGAAGATCTCTGTCTTCAGAGTTGACTGTTAAAGTGTCCTGCTTCATGTGATTGCTTCAGCTACAATTGAAATTTTTTTTCTTGCCAGTTTCGATGCTCATTTATTTGATGATGGTCTATTGCTTCTACAGTGAACCTGTTTGTCTTCTCTTGTCTAAAACCCTACCTAGTGACGTTGTGTATTTCACTTCAACAAATATGTATTGAGCAAATAGGTACTGATATTGAAAACAGATATAAATGCCTCCTCGAGGATGCTTAAATCCATACTGGAGACAGGCATGGACAGATTCAAAGGAGAATGACTTTTCAGCTGATTGAAACCTTAAGGCACTGCACTGTAGAGCACAGGTTCGAACCTAACTGGATGAACAAAGACGCTTCGCAGATGATTTAACATGTGGCACAGAACTCTGAATGGGTTCAGTTAAGGGAGTTAAAGGAGAAAGCAGATACTCAAGGCCATGGGGTATATATCTAAAAGCTCAAGACTTTCAAGTGTCAGGATGCAGAGAAAGTTGTGGGGAAAGATCATAGGGCTGGATTCTGTCTGGATGCAGAGATGGAGCTAGGACGACTGGAAGGATTGGGGATGTTATTTCATGAATCATATGAAGCCACTGACAGTTTCGGAGGAGGAGGAGAATGCTTTTTAATTTCTATTAAATTAATTGAATTATTTATCTATTCATGTATTTATATTTGCAGTACTACAGGATTGAACTTTGTTGAGCCTGCCTTGGAAATGGTAGGCAATTGCTTTACCATTGAATGTATGCTTCCAGAACTTTTATGTGTTATTAATTTGTTGTTGAGATAAAGTCTTGGTAACTGCCAGGGTTGGCTTCAAACAAGATTCTCCCTGCCTCTGACTCTCCAGTAGCTGGAATTATGGGCATGTACTACCACTGGACTTCTAATTTGAGGAAAAAATAAAGTGATTCAGAGAGCCATGTTAACATGTGCATTGTAATACCCCAGCTATCCATTCACTCAACAAATGTTCACAGGTTAATGTTAACAAATGTCAGTGGTATGTGTCAGGTCCACTTGAGATACAAGACCAAGCCAAGCAGGAAAAGAAGGTTCCCTGCTCCTGTGGAGGCTATGTGCTAGTAGGAAAGGCAGACAATGAGCATCATAAATACATAGACTGTGCTTATGTTAGTGGTACAGTTTGATGAACAATGTGTTTAGAAAAGAGTGGCCTATTTATCTCCGGTCAAACACATGTAAGCATTGTGTGAACAATACTCCACTGTGTTGAACACGGAACACACAGACTAGTGGAACAGACATCCTGATTGGAAAGGAAAGAGAACGTTTTATAATACGTGAAGTTTGTTCCTCAATTGACTTTGAAAGAATGAGATGCCATAAGCATTAACTCTGAAAACAACCCCACTTGCAGCAGGTTTTTTTAGGCTAATTCTTAAGAAGCCCAGTTCTTTCAGAACCATTTTCTCTCCTGGTCTATCAAGCAAGATACATTAGTATACAATCATTTGTATAGCAGCTTTGTGGATGACTCAAGCACTCAGTTCAAAGACAACACGTGTGTTGTGGTGGTAAAAATACATCATAGGCAATAACTCCACAATAATATCCACTTCTATGCACCGTCTCTACACCCCGTGTAGATCTGCAGAACTCCTCTTGTCCAAGCTGTTGTCCATATGGATTCGACTACCCATGATCAACAATGGTCAGGACACATTTAATGTAACATTACAGAAATAAACAATTTGTGTCAACTTGCACACCTTAGTGAGGGGCATAGTGAAATCTCATGCTGTCAAGCCTGTCCCACTTGTGCTGTGAGGGAGTCCTTTTCCAACATACCCACATACCCACATGTATAAGAAATCCACCTGTTAATACCTTGGTATCCATCTCTGTCATCAGAGCAGCTGATGTGGTATTATGTGCTTCTTTATTGGCTCAAGGACCGACAGAGAGTCCTGGAACACATCCTCCTTGGATGTGAGACCTCAAGCAAGATTCCTAATGTATTTATCTTTATATTCTTTAAGTTATAGGCATGTCCCATTATCATTAATACCCCACGTCATAAGGGCCAAAATTTTTTTTCTGTTCATTGTGGGACTTGAACTCTGGTCCTGGGTGTTGTCCCTGAGCTCTTCCACTCAAGGCTACTACTGTCCTACTCCTTGAGCCATAGAGCCACTTCTGGTTTTCTGGTGGTTCATTGGAGATAAGAGTCTCACAGATTTTAGTGTCCAGGCTGGGTTTGAACCAAGGTCCTCAGATCTCAGCCTCCCAAATAGCTAGAATTACAGGTGTGAGCAACCACCGAAGTTTTTTCTTAACAAGAATATTAATCCAGATCTTAACTTTAAATTGTTCAGCTGACTAAATCTTTTCTTATCATTCTTACCATGTTAAAAGAGCTGGTCTTAGGTGTAAGGAAATGCTAGTTGTGTCTCTTTTCTAATGGCTATTCTTTGCTGGCAATATTTTGCCCCATGACTTCTCTACAATAATTGGAAGTCACTTCACCATTTTTCAGGATTAGTTTGGTTAAAAGTAAGCATGGAGCCAAGCCTTGTGGCTCACACCTGTAATTCTAGCTACTCAGGAGGCTGACATTTGAAGATAATGGTTTGAAGTCAGCCTAGACAGAGAGTTTATGAGACTTTTATCTCCAGTTGATCAGCAAAAAGCCAGAACTAAAGATGTGACTCAAGTGGTAGAGCACCAACTTTGAACAAATGAGGTGTTAGGTCCTGACTTCAAGACCCAGAATTCTCTCTGTCTCTGTCTCTCTGTCTATCTCTGTCTCTGTCCCTGTCTCTCTGTCCCTGTCTCTCTGTCTCCCTCTCTGTCTCCCTCTCTCTGTCTCTGTCTCTGTTTCTCTCTGTCTCTGCCCCCCCCCTCTCTGTTTCTCTCTGTTTCTCTGTTTCTCTTTCACATTACCACTTCTGTGGCTGCTAATGGCTGCTGTCTGCTACACCAGCCAGCAGCATGATAGCTGGTCTGTGTCCCTGTTACAGATCTGGTTGCTATAGGATCCTTCACATAGGAAAATATTTGTCCACTCCAGGTGGCTGGGACAGCAGGCAGGCTTCCCAGCTGTCCAGTGAATACGAGCAATGATTTTGTGAGTTACACAGTGGTGCCAGAGAGAAAAACAAAGTCTCCGGGAACTCGGAATAAGAAGGCTGGAGATGTTCAAACTGCGTCTTAGCTGTCTCAAAATTTCAACAATGAGTTACAGAGAGTGTGGCTAAGTGTGGCTAACCAGAGGTTCCTGAAAGAGTGTTCCTTCCTGGGGGGAACCTACATTGTGTAAGAATAATGTAGTAAAATCAAATTGCTGCATAGAACACGGTGGCCAGATTAAGCGCTTTAATTGTTAGTCATCGATTTAAGTAATCTCCATAGTCACAATTTATTCTCATTGAAGATGATTACGTCGAGATAATGTTCTCTTCCAGTAAAAAGGGACGAACAAAGGACAATAAATAAATACAACTTACGTGGGTCTCTTCGAAGATCTTGCACAAGAAGTAGAGCAGCATGGGAAAATTTGAGCTAAAAACAAAACTGTCTTTGAAGTATGTGTAAGATCACAGTACATATAACATAAGGGTACTTTTATATGTTTACACAAGAAGGAATGGTGACCCCAGAAAAATGTGAATTCAAGTCTCTGTGGTAGCCATAACCATTTTTCAAAATGACAAACAACATATATAATCTCCTTCTTAGGAAGCTGTTTATTATTCATTTCTGATCTTCAAAATGAGCTGTTTCCATGGCCTTCAAAGGAGCTGTGTCTGGGGCAGGAAAACCATGTGTTTTTTTTTTTTTCATTGTAATTCTTTACTATTTTGTATCTGCCCTGCTTCTTTCTGTCTGAGAACTACCAACACATCAGTCATAGCACTGAAAATTCCTGTTAACAAACATGACAGATGGATATCTAGTCCATGTTAAATCAATGTCCTTCTGAGCCAAATACCTTAAAATACAATGTTTAATTGTAAACCTGCTTTCAAACTTGAAGCCAATACTGATTAACATTGCTTAGCTGTTTTTACCACCACCACCCCCCAAAAAGGATCAGTGTTTACGAGATAGGTAAATCAGGTTTTTAAAGATTCTATCAAAATGCTTATTTAAAAGTGAAAAGGCTTGTCCCCCATAGTCAAGTGAATTTACTAGAATACTTCTAAAATGAGATCTTTGCCATTTTTCTACATTTAAAGAATGATTTATTCACAAAGCTTCATTAATGCATGATTTTAAGAAACTCATCTGCTTTTCAAAGGGAAAAATATTTGTGATTCAAACATCACCAAATAAAAATGTGGTATTAGGCCCTGAGGGCTAATTTCTATTCCTCTCCCTTTCTGCTATGTGAGTCCACTGAAAATAAACCCAGATTGAGGTTGCAAAAGCCTCACCGTATTTCTGAGAAAATTATTTCTGCTTAGCAAAAATTCTTTTTGTTTTTCTCCCTGGATACATGAAAAGAAGCTCAAACAATTCTTGAGGTCTCTAGGATAATTTTGAGTAGTTACTAATAGGAAAAAACCCACAGAAATCTTGGCTTAAAGGAACATTTTTTGCTTCAGCTCTAAGAAGAAGAAGAAAAAAAATCATAATCCTATTCTATTTAGTTTCCAGAGTCATTTGAAATACTGACAGCCTTGATAATCACCATGGAGCCACATAGGGCTTAGCTGGTAGATAGCTAAATTTAATTAATAGTACAGATGACCTGATCAAACTCCTCATTTATTTTACTAGCCCATACACTGTCTCTCCTGTGTCTGAAATTAAGATAATTTTAAGCAAAGTGACTTGGTTTGGCAGTACTGAAATTTGAATTCAGAGTCGCTGCTTTCTAGGCTCTACTTCTTGGGCCATATCTCCATTCCTGTTTTTTCCCCTCTGGTTATTTTTGAGATAGAATCTCACTTTCTGCCCAAGATTGTTTGGACACCCTTTTGGTTTACCATTTATGTGATACCTTCTTCCAAAACACTTGAAAATTATTTGTTCTTTTTTTTTTTCTTTTGGCCTGGTTTAGTTTTGTTTTATTTTTTATTAAAGAATTTATTAACGTTGATTTTTACATCATATTTTAAATGACAAGTTTAACATATAAGTGTTCAAGGAGAGAATCTCTATTTACAATCACTGGGACTTAGTATTTAGAACTTAATCACAATTAGGCTAAGGGTTTGTATGTCATAGAAACATATTAATTTATGAAATAAAACATTATGTCTATGGAGTCATAGGTTTTTACGTCTATATAGTTATGTTTGTATTTCCATTACCATGTCCATATCATTGGGTATGCAGTTATTGAGTCCTCGCTCTTGTACTCTTTGGATTTAATAGCCACATATTAAGGATACCATGCGCCTTTGGTTTTCTGTTTTTGTTCAGTTTTTTTTTTTCTTTTTCACACACAGCTGTCATTGGACCTCTTCAGGCTTGTTTCTACTGCCATTTTTTTTTTTGCCAGTCCTGGGCTTGAGCTCAGGGCCTGAGCACTGTCCTTGGACTTTCTCAAGGCTAGAGCTCTACCACTTGAGCCTCAGCACCACTTCTGGCTTTTTTCTATGTATGTGGTACCGAGGAATCGAACCCAGGTCTTCGTGCATGCTAGGCAAGCACTTTAACCACTAGGCCAAACTCCCGGCCATCTACTGCCATTTTTAAGCTGGTTAATTGGAGATAAGACTTTCTCTGATTTGTCTGCATGGGGAAGGCTCTGAACAGGGATTTTCATATCTCAGCTTTTGTTTTATTTTTTTAGTACCTGGACTTGAACTCAGAGCCTCATGCTCACGTGGCTTTCTCCTTCATAGCTAGTGTTCTACCACTTGAGCCATACCTCCAGTCTGACTTTTTGCTAGTTATGTTGGAGGTAAAGTTGCATAGGGCTTTTTTTTTTACTTTAACTGGATTCATAACTGGATCCTCTGTTTCTCAGCCTCCTGAGGTGCTAGGATTCTAGGCATGAGCTGCTGGTGCCCAGCGAAATTTTGCTGGTTTTGATCTACTTTTTCCCCGATAGTTGTGGTTGAAAATTAGCATTAGGGTGAAGTTCTTGATTCAAATTATAATGTCCCCAAGTGTGACATTGAACATCATATTTAACCTTATCTAGCTTTCTTTTTTCCCTGGATATGATAGTGATGGTATTTTCTTTAAATTACTGTGAGGATTAAATGAGCCAATGTACATAAAGCATTTTGCATCATGCCTGGCATGTGGTATCAATAACAGCAATAATTAGATTTCTCTTAGCAGAATATTTCTCTTAGCTATATATTGGAAAGAATTAAAAAAAAAAAAACCTAGCCAGGTTCTTGTGGCTCATGCCTGTAATCCTAACTATTCAGGAGGCTGAGATCTGAGGATAAAGGTTCAAAGACACTCCAGGAAGGAAGGACCATGAGACTTTTCTCTCCAATTAACCATGAAGAAGCCAGCAGTGGAGCCATGACTCAAGTGCTAAAGTACTAGCCTTCAGCAAAAGTACTCAGGAAAAGCAGCCAGATCCTGAGTTCAAGCCCCAGGACAGGAAGAAGAAGGAGAGGAGGAGGAGGAAGGAAGGAAAATGGAGAGGGGTAAGGAGACAGGGAGAGGGAAAGGAGAGAAGGGAAAGAAGAAGAAAAAAGGAAGAAGGAAGAGGAAAAGGAGGAGAAAGGAAGGAAGGAAGGAAGGAAGGAAGGAAGGAAGGAAGGAAGGAAGGAAGGAGAAGGAGAAAGAAAAGAAGAAGAAGAAGAATCATTTCATGAACTTTATAAACCTTTCTCATACAATTTGTATTAGCAGAAAAAAATTCTAGAATATTCCCTATTTAAAAAAAAGAAAAAGATACCCAACATTCTAATGAATTCTAAACCATAAACAAATTCCAATAGCAGTATGCATGACTGTGATGAATCAATTAAGGAATTATGGAATCAAAGTTACCAGTGTATAGTGTTAGCTTCTGGATAGTAAATACTGCAGCTCCAACAATTGTTTTTCTCCAGTTAAACCACAAAATACATAAGTCTTTGCATTCTCTATAATGTTTTTTTGGGGAGCTTCACACTCTTGATTAGCTTTTTCTCTCAAGGCTGGAGCTCTACTACTTAAGTCACACCTCCACTCGCAGCATGTTTTTTTCACCAGTCTTGGGGCTTGAACTCAGAGCTTGAGTACTGTCCTTGGGCTTTCTCAAGGCTGGTGTTCAGCCACTTGATCCACAACACCACTTCCAGTTTTTTCAATGTATGTGGTACCATGGAATCGAACCCAGGACTTCATGTATTGTAGGCAAGCACTCTACCACTAGGCCTTGCTCCTGGCCCCACTCACCGCTTTTTACTAGTAAATTGGAGGTATAAAGTCTCTTGAATTTATTTGTCCAGGCTGGCTTTCAACCATAATCCTCAGCCTTCTGAATGGCTAAGATTACAGGCATGAACCACCAGTGCATGGCCATGTTGTTTTTTGTTGATTTTGTTTTTGTTCTTTGTTTTTTCCATTTCAATAATAAGTTTTTAGTGAATTACCAGTGGGTTTTGCCATGCTCCCCTGCTGGTGATATATCAGATGCTTTAAGAAGTGCTGAAAGATGGATACCTAAGTTTACAAGCACCAGTTATTATTGCCTTTCAAAGAAAGCCATACAAAACCACATATGCCAAGGGCTAGATTGCCTGGCAGATGTGCAGGTAGGGTGCAATTCTAGCCTTTTGCCTCAATTTCTTTGTACCTATTTTCTAGTATACCTGCCTGTTTTAAATTGTGGTTTTATTCATCTCTCACCATTGGAATTGCACCTTTCTTCTCACTATTATTAGGATTGGAGTGCCAAACAAGGAGAGATCAGAAATGTTTCATGGCATATTATATAACTGAAAAAAGAGGAACCATTAGTCTGACATCAGGACTCCATGCTTCTGCAGCTGTGGCTATGGGGCCCTAGAATACTTCATCTCTGTGTCAGAGACCACAGTGAAATCATAGCCATGAACAATGCTTTCTTAGCAACTGAGAACCACACAAACCCCAAATTTCCTGCAACATTCAAGTGGGTTTTCTGGGGTTTGGGTAGCCTGGGTGTGGCTGTAGTCTATACAATCAGGTAGCAGGACAATTTTCTTTCTCAGGACTTGCTTGACAGTGTCTCCAAAGGGAACAGCTTTCCTGATTTTAGGTGCTGTCAAGATAACAACCATATATTTTTAGAGTATGAATAGCCTGTGAAAGGGGCCAGGAGTTTGGTCTAGTGTAGAGTGCTTACCAACCATGCAGGAAGACCCGGGTTCGATTCCTCAGTAACACATACATAGAAAAAACCAGAAGTGGTGCTGTTGCTCAAATGGTAGAGCTCCAGCCCTGAGAAAGGGCAAGGCCAGTGCTCAAACCCTGAGTTCAAGCCCCGGGACTGGCAAAAAAATAAAGGAAAGAAAAAAAGCCTGTGAAAGAGATTTCACAAGATTGGACAAGTCATGTTGTATGCACAAAGTCACACAACCTAGGGAGCCATTTTGTTAACCTTCTGCCTTCCTGCCTGCCTGCCTTCTTGTTCCATCTCACTTCCTCCCTACTTTCTTTATTATAACTAAAAGTTAGTTATATCTAGCCATTAAATACTAGTTTTCAAAGATAGAGTCACTTTTGGAGCAATCTCAACTTATTTATCTATGTGCCTGCTATCAACTTGAAAGCAAACACTCTAAAGAAATAAAAAGCAGCTGGGCACAAATGGCTCTTACCTGTAATCATAGCTACTCAAAAGGCTGAGCTGCAAGGTAGAAAAAAAAAATCCTACGATCATAAATTGATTACTTGATGATTCGTAAGTTGTTAACGAGTGTTATAAAGTGAGATCGTTTTTGTTCTTCATGTTGATGATACTGAGACTGAAATTCAGAGTGTTGAGCTTTCTAGGCAGGTAGTCTACACTTAAGCCATACCTCCAGTCTTCTTTTGCTATGTTTTTCATAAGGCCTCACATTTTTGCCATGAGTGGCCTTCAGCCACTGTCTTACCTGTAGCTGAAATTTACAGATATGTCCCATCACACTCACTGTGTTGGGAGATAGGGAGGCTTCCAACCTCTTTGCTTGACTGGCCTCAAGCTGACAGGTATGCTCTAAAATGCCAGGCCATTTTTTTTCTTTAATTTCTTTTTTTCTCTTTTTAAAAAAAAATGTTTTGACAATATTGGGATTTGTACCCAGGGCCTCACTCTTGCTTGACTTATTAGTTGGCCAGTACTCTACCACTTGAAACACACCTCCAGCCTGGTTTTTGCTGGTTGTTTTGGAGATGTTGGTTTTTTCTGCCAAGCTGGATTTGAACTTTTATCTTCTAGGTCTCAGCCTCCTGAGTGGTTAGTACTAGAAGCCTGAGATACTTCCTCCTCTTCCTCCTCTTCCTCCTCCTCCTCCTCCTCCTTCTTCTTCCTCTCTCTCTCTTTCTCTCTCTCTCTCTCTCTCTCCCTCTTTCTCTCTTTTCCTCTCTCTCCCTCTCTCTCTCTCTCTCTGTCTCTCTCTCTGTCTCTCTCTCTGTCTCTCTCTCTCTCTCTCTCTCTCTCTCTCTCTCTCTCTCTCTCTCTATCTCTATCTCTATCTCTATCTCTATCTCTATCTCTATCTTTCTCTCACTGTATGTATGTGTACCTGCTGGTCTAGGAGATTGAACTCAGGACCTAGGTGCTGTCTCTGAGCATTTTACTCAAGGTTAGCAGCACTTGAGCCACAGCTCCACTTCTGGCTTTTCTGGTAGTTAATTGGAGATAGGAGTCTTGTGTACTTTCTTGCCAAGGTTGGCTTCAAACTATGATCCTTGTACCTCAGCCTCCTGAGTAGCAAGGATTACAGGCATGATCCACAGGCACTCAGCATGTTCTTAGTTTTTAAACTATAGAAAGCAAAGGAATACAGTATTTTAAAATGACCCGAGAGAAGCATAAAATACAAGGCCTGGAAATTCTGATGTCCACCAGACAGACAATAAATGACTGTCCCAATAAATAGTAGCAATTATTTACAAAAAGAAACGTCAAATAGTCTTCCTCATCTTCAGCCTAGAAACAAAGTTTAGATGAAAAGTAAATACACACGTATAAAGGATTTGGTAAGATTCATTTGTAAGTCTGATGTTCTCCTTTTGTGATCCTCATGCATTAGTCTGCAGGTAGAGGGTGTTCTTTATGAATGTGTTGCATCTAGAGGGCAGGAAACTCTGTCTCCCTAATCAGAATCTCTTTGAGTAATCAGCCACCCTAGTCTTGAAAACCCAAATTATTGCTATTTTTTAACATGCGTTTGATTCTCTGAAACTGAAAAGCATTAAAGCAAACCTATTCAGTCAACTGAAATAGTATTTTAGAGAGAAAAAAAATCATTTTCAAAAGGAGTTGTTGCACATCTATTCTATGGTGCTTCCAGTTGAAGTTGGATGACTTCCACAATAATACAAAATGACACAAAAATTGAAACAACTTTTCTTTATTTTTATTATTTTGTGCTGGGTACTGAGGCTTGCATTCAAGGCATTATTCTCACTCTGGTTTTCTTGCTCACAGCTGGCACCCTATCATTTGAGCCATGCCTCCAGTCCAGCATTTTGCTAGTTAATTGAAGATAGAGTCTCAAGAACTTTCCTGCTGGCATTGAACTATAATATCAGATCTCAGCCTCCTGTGTCACTAGTTGCAGTTGTGATCCACACTGTGCTTGACAAATTTTAACATATTTTTTCTTTTTCTTCCTTTCTTTTCTTGGTGCTAATTTTGGGGCTTAAACTTAGGGCCTGGGTGCTGTCTCTGAGCTTTTCTGCTCACGGTTAGTACTGTAGAACTTGAACCACAGCTTTACTTCTGACTTTTTGATAGTTTACTGGAGATAAGAATTTTACACTCTTTCCTACCTGTGCTAGCTTTGAACCTTTATCCTCAGATCTCAACCTCCTGAGTATCTAGGATTAAGGCCTGAGCCACTGGCACCTGGCACCAAAAGGATTTTTGAGTAATACTTAGAGTGAGGTTGAAATTGTGTGTGTACTGATGAATGTATGTAATGGCAGCAAAGCATAACAAAAATTTTCTTCACAATTTTGTGTTCATTTTTACTCTTGATGCACATATTCATATAACTCATTCACATTTATTATTTTCATACACATTGGCCAGATATGTACTCTTTTCCTAGCCTAGGCTCATATGTATTTGGCATTCAACAAGGCAGAGCTGCCTCTCCTCAAGGTGACTGTATATTTTTGTTGTTGTCATACTGAAAATTGAACGCAGGGCCTCACATCTGCTATCACTGGAACCACACTGCCAGCTCATGTATATAATCATGTATATAAGCATACATATAATCTTGTTTCCTCTTCTCATTGGGACAGGAAACTGCTTCATATCCAGACAGACTGAAGCTCCCCCCCCCTCCACGGCAGCATCTGAGGTCATGTGGGCATGGGCACATTGGGAGAGAGAGAAGGAGAGCAGGTGGGAGATCATGGGGCCCGTTTACCTACAAATGACTTTGGCTAGAATTGCATCGGTGGCTTGACTATAAGAAATGCTGGGACTCAATAGTCCCTCTGTTATTTTTTTCTTTGCCAGTCTTAGGGCCTGAACACTGTCCTTGGGCTTTCTCAAGGATGGCACTCTACAACTTGAGCCACAACACTACTTCGGGCTTTTTCTAAATGATACCAAGGAATCAAACCCGGGTCTTCACGCATGCTAGGCAAGCACTCTACCACTAGGACAAACTCCAGGCCCATCAATAGTCCCTCTTAAAGAGCTACTAATTTTAAATTCTTTATTTTCATTTTCTGCCTTAGTAGAATTATCCTTTTATTATACAGTAATTTGGGAGGCTGACTCTCATGCTACATCTAATTAATTTATCTATAAATGAATAAATAGTTAATAGCATATAAGCATAAGAGTCTCAATAAAATTCATGACCATTACCCTTTATTTTGATTAGGTCTTCAATTTGCTTAGTCAGACTTTTCATAAGTGTAAGATTACTGGGTTTAGACTTTGTGTCTTTTGCCCTTTATGCTCCCTGAAGTTACAAATAAATGGGAGAAAGATGAAGGGTACAGTCAAGACTATGGAGGTAAATCAAGTATTAAATAATGCCCCGCTGACTCCCCACTACCATAACAATTATTATCTCCTAAAAAATAAAAAACAGAAAACAAGAAATCAAGAGTTGGCTTGCAGGCTCTCCCTCCCACCCGATGCAGGGGAGCCTTTCTTCCTCTTCACTTCCCATCTGATCTGTCTCAGCACTCCCTGGGTCAAGGCTTTTTCAGAAAGGGAAGTTTAACAGCAAGTTTAAATGACAGGAAATGGCTTAGTGGTCCCCGGGGTGAGATGTGTGGGTAGTGAGAGTAGTAAATTCCACATGAGAAAAATCTCCCAGATGGGAGACTGGCCAGGGCTGGAATGTCACAAATGACAATGACATCAGCCTTAGTGATACTCCTCTACTTTCCCAGACAGGCATCTCAAAACTTCTGTGACTTGGTCCCTCACTATTTTAACAGCTGAATAGAAATCAAGGAATAATATGGCTCTCGAGATTGGCAGTAAATATTCTTAACAAAGTTCCTTAGGATCTTTCTGGAAAAAGATGTTTAATGGTGACTGCATTAGGCCTAGAGAAGTCGTCACACGAGGCAGAACTTGAAATTCTAGAGTTTATATGTAGGAGAGAGTTTAAGTGTATGTGTGCATACGCGTGTGCATGCTATTTGTGGATCCTTTTTTTTTTCTTTTTGCCAGTCCTAGGGCTTGAACTCAGGGCCTGAGCACTGTCCATGGGCTTTCTCAAGGCCTAGTGCTCTACTGCGTGAGTCACAGCACCACTCCCAGCTTTCTTTTCTATGTATGTGATACCAAGTAATCGAACCCTGATCTTTGTGCATGCGAGGCAAGCACTTTTTACCACTCCTGGCCTATTTGTGGATTCTTAATTTCAAATACTCTAAATTTGCTGACAACACTGTTGTTATGAAGAAAGTGAAGTCCTTAAATATATATTTTTTTAAATGTAAATAGAAAGCACATTTGACAGAAAAACGGTGGGGCATTTTGAAAATGTCATAGGCACTCAGAAAATAGAGGCAGGAGGATCAAGCCTGAGTGCATAGTGAAGGATCTCAAAAACATAAAATGAGGGGGTGGGAGTTTGTCCTACTGGTAGAGTGCTTGCCTAGCATGCACGAAGACCCAGATTCGATTCCTCAGACCACAGACAGAAAAAAATCCAGAAGTGGTGCTGTGGCTCAAATGGTAGAGCTCTAACCTTGAGAAAAACCCAAGGGCAGTGCATAGGCCCTGAGTCTAAGCCCAGGACTGGGAAGAACAAAACAAAACAAATCATAAAATGAAAGGGGGCATCAGTGGCCCACACCTCCTAGCTACTGAAGAGGCTGAGATTTGAGGATTGATGTTCCAAGCCAGCAGGGCAAGGAAAGTCCATGAGAGTCTTGTCTCCAATAATTACTCAGAAAAGGCCAGAAGTCCTGCCGTGGCTCATGTGGTGGAGCACTGGCCTTGAACAGGAGCTCAGGGACCATGCCCTGGCCATGAGTTCAAGCCGTAGCCCTGGCAGTCAATCAATCAATCAGTCAGTCAATATAAAATGAAAAAAGAAAAAAGAATGAAGGTTGGAAGGAGACTCGGTTAGAAGAACAGAATAGAAAAAGAATAATAAAATGATAAAGAATAAAAAAAAATTTAAGCATAGGTATCTGTTTCTAAGGAGCCATGTTTATCGTGGCTACCTCTAGTCAACTATGAAACCAATCAGTTTTCTCTAGAGATACTGGAAACCATATGTAGAACCTCCTGCATGCATGGCAACGCCCTGGCCCCACAGAACATTTTTAAACAGTATTTATGGTCTTAAAGGGCATGTAAGAATAGATGTGGAAATCTCAAGCAAAAGCTGTAGTGTGGGGATTATAGGATGAGTCCTGAGCTGTTTCTTTCTGTGTGGCAGTCTGTTCGCTATAAGAGACTGTTGACAGCCTTGCTAAGTAGAACATACTCCACCTCTCATTGTAGGCTCCTTTAAAGGTTTGGTTCATTGGAAAGTTTGGAAAGTGTGTGTGGCTCTTCCTGTTGTACACAGAAACCTTTCTCTTTGGGATTCAGTTTGAGGCTGAGAGGCAAGCCTTGGTGTCTTTTTTTTTTTTTTTAATGTGAATGAAAACAAGGAGGAGGAAGTGTGGAGGCTTGGAATCTCAGCTGAGGCCTGCAGGTCACTAGGGACCATTGAAGTTTCTCTCTGCTCTTGGTGGCCGGAAGTAGAGAGAGACCATCTGCTGCTCCCTGCTCTCAATCTTTCTGAGCCTCTGTGCTGGAAGCTTTCTCAGGCTGCCTGCAAGCATTCAACAGGCCCCCTTTTTAGGGTGTGTGTGTGAGGGGGGCCGGGGAACTGAGCACTGAAGCCGAGGATGCAAAGATGATGGCCCTGGAAGGGAAGAAAGAAACAGAATAAGTGGAAAATTCCAGTGCTGGGGTAAGTGCTGGGTAAAAACAATGGAGGGTAGAAGGGCAAACTTTGCTTTTCTGTACCAGCACTGCGAGACTCCACAGGTAGATAAAATTAGACTGAAATAAGCAAAGGGAGGAACAGTAAGAATTCTCTAATCAGAGAAAGAGGAAGAAGGTTAGTCCAGAAAGAAAGTATCTACACGAAACAGGATGGAAGTTGAGGTAGTTTAGAAAATCCTTAATGGGTTAGCATCACTGGTTGGGGTCATATAAGCAGCTGATGCACAGAATGACATGTCCAGGCCTGTAACTAAGCTCAAGAATTGCATGCCATCCTCTGAAATGTGGATATTTTTATTTCGGAGGAGTTCGAAACACAAAGCAAGGGAGAAAGTCATCGATTCAAGATTTGTGTGTGAAGTTCTCGCTTACTTTCTTAAGCAAGATTCCTGCACTGTCTCCTGCTAGTTTGTGGAAGTAGAGTCAAGAACATCTTCATTCCTGAGGCTGCACTTTGCATTGCTGAACAGAGATTTGCCCCTTTCTATGATTGTAAGCTTGGTTCTCTGTTGTCTGTATCCCCCATTTCTCACCCTGGCTTCTACAGAGTCTGAATTTGCCTGGTATTTAGGGAGAAGAACTGTTATTAAATATAAATAAATACAAATAAATAAACATCATATCTCTCTCCTCATAGGAGATTTTTTTCCCCCGATCCTGGGGCTTAACTCTGAGCCTAGCCACTGTCCCCTGAGCTTTGCTTTTCAAGGTAGAGCCACAGCTCTACCTCTGGTTTTTTTAGGGTTAATTGAAGATCAATAGTCTCAGGCCTTTCTAGGTTGGGCTGGCTTCGGCTCCCCTCTGTGATCTTCAGCTCTCAGCCTCTTGAGTAGGGGGGATTACAGGCATGAGCCCCAGGTACCTGGCTGGTATTTTTCTTTTTTAATAGACATCTGGGCTTCTTCAATAAGACAAAAGGCACAAGAGTGTTTGGACTCTTAGAGCATGGGTTTTCTCAAATTTGAAGGAAAGCGTTTTGCATTGAAACAAGCATTTTATATACTAAGCATGTGTAGGAAGAAACCTTAAATAAATTCATTAGAGATACTTTAATTTCCTTCTGCCATTCTGGTATATCAGTAGCAATAGGTGAAAAAAAATCATTTCTATTACAAATAGTAGTTGTAATTGTTAAGTACCTGCTCTGTGTCAATATAGAATGGTTTATTTTGTTCAGAGTCACAAAGTCAACATGTGAAGTCCTAGGTCAGAGTCAGGATAATGCAGTGGTAAACCAACTGCCCTTTCTTTTCTGGAGTGTTCTTACAGCGTCTCTGATGTGTGTATGTAATATGATGAGAAAACTGAAGACTCATAAAGATGTGTAAGTGTGTCCCCACATGATATTGTTCTGTCATCTTCCTCTGTGAAAGTTTTGTTTGGTTTTAATTGACTGTTATGTTTATTATTTCTTTATTGTTGCTTATATTGCCATCCCTTCTATTCCCCTGGCCCTGCCTTTTCTCTAGCCACACAGGATATTCCTTGCTTCCTCCTGGCTCTGTCTCTCTTTTCTCTCTACAGATCAACAATGGATGTCTGTTATCCACAACTCTTCCCACAGACAATCTTGCTTTTTCTTAATAATTTAGAATAGCCGACACAACTACAATCACCACAGACCTGCCTTAAGCCCCTACTTTTTCCAGGTTAACTGTGTTTAGGCTTTGAGTCTACAAAAAAGATGGATATCTTGGTCCCAGTGAACAAGTCAAGAGATCATACAAGATGGCCAAAGATTGTAGAGTGGAGGTGACCATTGGTGTTAGAAGGTTCATGAACAGCTTCTTAGAGGATATGCTACCTCTCTGAGAAATAGCCTTATCTCAGCAGAAAGTCATTGGGCAAGACCAGGCAGTTCAGTGCCCCAGAGACATCCTATTATTACCAGTTTTCTTTCTGCTTCTGAGAAACAAAGTAGCCATAGCTGATTGAGGTTATATTTCAAGGGATGGGAAGCACTGCTATAATTAGAAACCTCTCCACTCATGGACTGGCTAGATGATTTTCTTGAGGATACAAAAAGGGCATTCCAAGGCATATCCACTGAGACTGGGGACAGGGATATGTTCTGGACTGAATGAGGCCTCAGATCTGCTCAAGAGGCTACCTAATCCTGTGCCCATCCTTGGAACTTCTCTGCTTCTCACAAGGCCCAGCAGACTGGAAATAACTGAACCAAATCTGATTTCCCAGGGCTATTCCAAACCCACATCTGGAAGGCTTCTGTGCTCCATGATGTTTCGTGCCATCGATTGGTTATTGATTAAGGCTGGAGTCTGGCACTTAGCCTAACCTGAGTTCTGATAATAGTAGCAGTAAGGTTCTCAAATACAGCAAAACAGAAAGCTATGAAATCTGGCACATGCCCCTTAGACTCCTTGAATCAAACCCGGAACAGAGATAGCTTTTTCAGGGCATACTTCTATGCCCATCTTCCATTTGGTTCTTTGTCTAAAGTCACTTTAGCATCCTTTGCCAGAACTAAATCCAGGATTTCAGGCCATTCTGACTTAAGGTTAATACAGAGAAAGAAATGCACTTCCAGCTGCTTGTCAGCATGGATGGAACACACACCAGGTTGCATTTTGCTGTGCTAGGCTGTATCAGTGGTACAAAAGAGTGACTAAGGCAACCAGTCTCTTAAAGAGCTTGTGGTTACATTGGGGAAATAAACATGCATTGAGAACATTCCAAAATAATACCATAAATACTATAATAGACACATACAAAGCCCAGAAAACAACCAGGCCAGCCTGGGATTCAGGAGATGATATTATCACGGACTCATTCTGAATGACAAATGAGAATAAATTGGGAGAAAGAAAAGAAGGAGAAAGGTGGCCGATTGAAATGATGAAGGACAGGAAGCACAGAAAGCACCAGCATGGGCTCTGAGCCAGCCAGCAGCCTGGGCTGGGGGACGGGACACTGACAGTGCTGGGAAGCTGGACATCCACCCTGGAAGTGGGAAGCCGTGGGTCAGTTGGGGAGACATTGTGTGAAGTGGTGACAATGGATTGACCCATTGTTCTGCACGTGACAGGAAGGAGGAAGGAACTTTCTGGAGAATGATCATAATTGCTTTGAAGGGGCAGTAATGCCTCCTGGGAACTGTATGAGGAGCTGAACCAAGGCAGATGAATGGAGTTGGGGGGAAGACCAGGTGTTTGCAAAATGAATTTAAGAAACAAATTCAGCACATCTGGTAATTGTGTTGTGAGGATATGCGAATGAAGAAAGGGGAAGAGCCTAGAAAGACTCAAGTCTCAGATATGTGAAATGGTTTGATTGATCCATTAATGTGTTTAATCAGATTCTCCCATGTATCAGTCAGTGTGCTCTGTAAACTGTGACAGCATGTACAGAGAAGTCAGACTTCATCTGTGTGACAGGTATATAAAAGAAGCAACTTAGGGGAAAGAATTGTCATTTTGGCTCATGTTTCAATCCATTGTGGCCAGGAGGGCATGGCAGAGCAGAGTAGCCTACCTCATGGCAGGCAGGAAGCAGTTTGCATTGTAGGCTTTCTCCTTTCCCCCCTTATATTCCATCCAGACATCCAGCCTGTAGAATGGTATCATTTACATGAAGGGTGGCTCTTCCCCCTCTTTGTGATTCTTCTCTGGAATCATTCTAATAGACATACACACATACAGATCACTCTACACGAATCTGAAGTTCTTATTACTCCAACCAAGTTAACAACCAAGATTAACTATCACAGCCCTTTTAGGTGGAATTGTATGGATGGGAAGGAATATCAGAGAATGTCTGATGATCTTGCATATATAAAGCATAACTTATTTTATGAAACTTTGTTTAAAGCTATGTATATGTATGCATGCCTGTGAGTTTATTGCCAGTTGTGGGAAATCTATTTTTTATGTTTACCTCAAAAATATTATGATAAAAATGTATAGAAGGCCTAGAATATTCTCTTTCTAAGGTTGTGACTCATGTGAATTATTTTCAAGTATGAATAAGTCCCAGTCATGTCTGATTACCTTAAAAAAAAAAGGAGACAGAGACCTTTATGAGAAAACAGAAGAATCGTGTGTGTATGTGTATGTGTGCACTTGTGTGCATGCACACATGTGTGTGCATGTTATGTGTGTATATGTATACTGGGGCTTGAACTCAAGGCCTTACAGTCTTGTCTGGATTTTTTGCTTGAAGGCTAGCACTATACCACTTGAGCCACGCCTCCACTTCCAGCTTCCAGCTTGAATATCTGAGAGATTCTTTTCGTTCATGAACATCCATGCCTCTAAGTATTTTCCTCTTAATATAATCAATCACTCATGCACTTATTCAACATCACTAACCAATAATCATGTACAAGGTTCTAAGCTTAGAACTAGAAATGTAAAGCTGCTATTGGCCTTCTAATCTGGTAACATGGAGCAGCATATGTCATACTTTAAGAAGATGCAAAACCATATATTTATTAAAAGATGCTTAGAGTCTTACTTTTGACATAGTAACGGAATACAAGTGCATGAATGCGTGTAGGTGTGAGTGTTCATGTGAGAGAGAAAGATTATTTATTTCTTCAATTTCAAAAAAAATTGGTAGTCCACTAAAAGCAGAGCAGGTACATAAACTTTTCTCTTTCTTGAGCTAATTGGAGTACTTTAGAGGTAGAATGAATACCCAGTTTATGAAAGCTATGGGAAGAAGGGCACATACACAGCAATACTTGCATGCAAAAGGCTTTCCAGGCTCCTGAGTTCTTTTTATTAGCTAAAATCCCCCCAGATCATGCATTTGTTTGAGCAAGACAGACTTCATC
This sequence comes from Megascapheus bottae, assembly GCF_031878675.1. Lineage (NCBI taxonomy): Eukaryota > Metazoa > Chordata > Mammalia > Rodentia > Geomyidae > Megascapheus > Megascapheus bottae. The sequence continues at coordinate 50,190,140 of NC_143519.1, read as the reverse complement.
TCATTTAAAGTAAAAAAAATGTATGTCAATATTTGCTCTTTTAAAGCTTTGGGAAAACAAAAGATTTAAAAGGGAATGATTTCCAGATTTTCAGCCTTCCAAACAATTTGAGCAATGTTCGAACATTAATTGTAGTTAGGATAAAATCAAAACAGTTTTTTGCTTTTAAAAGTCAGGGATTTGAAGTTCATTTGAATGTTACTTGAATGACTTCCCAATTTTCTCCTCCCAAAGCTTCCCAGAGTACACACCTGGATTTTTTTTTCTGGAATGTTTTTAACAATGAGAATGACTGTGGCCTGCAGTCTACCTGGGCCACTCCTAACTCCTGGAAGTCAGTGACCTCGGGCTCCACGTGAAGCCCTGACTTTTCCCAGTCATGAATCCACAGGAAACTCATATTCTTCACACACAATTTACTTCTTTGTATTCAGCTTTTTCTTTCGTGGAAAAATAACCTTTTGAAGCCTTTCCCTTAATGGAGCCCACATGTCTGATAGGGATTTCTTTCCCAAGCTTTTGTAGTGTTTGGTTATGTTTTAACACATCTTTTGACCTTGAGATCTCCACCTATGAGGCATGAGAAGGCTAATATGTTACTTTTTTTAGCTGATAAGCACATTGTGAATTATAATCAGAACACTTACTTCCTCAGCCTATCCTGTTTATATCTCAAAAGTAATAGCTTCTCAGGATAAGGTCCTACCTAACTGCCATCTTCAAAGGGTTGCATTGCGTTATGATTCTGGCACATCTTGCTAAAGAATACTTCGTGTGAAGAATGACTCCTATAATACAGCATCGCTTCACAGAAAGAGTGCCAGGAAGCTTATAGAATATAAAACTCAATTGCCTTGGGCCAGGAGCATGGCCTACTGGTAGAGTACTCGACTAGCATTCACAAAGCCCTGGATTCATTTCCTCATACCACATATACAGAAAAGGCCGGAAGTGGTTCTGTGGCTCAAGGGTAGAGCGCTAGCCTTAAGAAAGCCCAAGGATTGTACGCAGACCCTGAATTCAAGCCCTAGGAATGGCAAGAAAAGAGAAATCAATTGCCCGATAGGACTCAAACACGCGTAAAAGAGGAATCTGAATGTCAGTAGGATGCAGCGATGGACAACATAAGAATCTATAAACAGGAAGACACCGAATTCACAAAAATCCCACTTCCAGAAGCGATCAGTGGGCAAGAGAAGGGTGGGTAGTCTGTGGTACAACCCTTTGACCAGTCTTCTGGCTCATGTCTCAAATCTCATATCACCTGCCATGCTCCTGCTGGTCACTTTTTCTCAATCCCCCCTCATGCTATGAGCTCAGAAGGCATTGTCATCTTCTGAAGGACTTCTGCCGTATTGGGTCATAGTGAAGCCAAGGCTAGCCTTTGTCTTGCCTGATTAGCTTAGAGATCTATGTTGCAGACCTATAATACAATGTATTCTCTCACATTGCTGAAAGGCTTTCTCACCAAAGGCTCAGCAGATGTCTGCTGAATTAAATGAATAAGCAAATGCCTTGCACTTCTGAAGGCCAACTGAAGAAGTGAATGGGAAGAATTGGAGACTATGAGAATCACTTTTCTATTACATAAACCCTTTCACTCTGTGCCCAATCACTTGGCCATTTGGCCGTAATACGATCATTTAACACTTATTAACTCTGAGGTACTGCTGTTGTTTAACCCCATTCTACAGCTGAGGAAACTGAGGGATGCTGAAGCTAAACTTCCAAGGTCAGGAAGGTAATGAATGAGTGGAGTAGCCAGACTTTACACCCAGCCCTGGAAAGACCCAGCCCTTGTTTCTAACTACTTTATGTAATATTACCTCTTGTATTGTGTGTCTACCATGCACTCAAAGACAAGAATATTTTTCAGATAAATTGTCAAGCTCTCTTTCAAAAGTTAATCTAGGAAACTAAGAATATATGCAATAAGAATATATGGGCCGGGAGTTTGGCCTAGTGGTAGAGTGCTTGTCTAGCATGCATGAAGACCTGGGTTCGATTCCTTGGTACCACATACTTAGAAAAAGCCGGAAGTGGTGCTGAGGCTCAAGTGGTAGAGCTCTAGCCTTGAGAAAGTCCAAGGACAGTGCTCAAACCCTGAGCTCAAGCTCAGGACTGGCAAAAAAAAAAAAAGAGTATAGGTTTTCACGTAATAGTTAAGGGCAAAATGAAATTAGAATGCATCAACATTTTGTCATTGTTGTTTGGCAGTACTGGAGTGTGAACTGAGGACTTCATCTTTGTCAGGCAGGCATCCTACTCCACTGAGCCATGACTAGTTGATACTATTTAACACTGGTTATTTTGAGGCAGGGTCTTGCTGTTTATTCACGCCTACACTTAGAGTGTGATCGGCCTGTTTTGTGCTTTCTGTTAGAATTGGGATGTTGGGTGCATACAACCGTACCAAGCGTCTTTGCTTAAGAGGGAATCTCTTGTCTTATGTTTCTATATCCTGGAGATCCTTTCATTTAGTGTCCTACTATATGACCTTTTGTATCAAGGTTTTGCTCTATTGCAAATCTCTGCTAGGAGAGCCCAAGGTTTCTGTTGACTAGGACAAATGAGGGAAACCATTGAGTCTAAGTTCCTTTGAGTCTGGCTTACTTCACTTAATGTGATCTTTTCTAAGTCTTTCCATTTCCTAACAAATGGGGCAATGTCATTCTTTCTGACAGCAGCATAGAATTCCATTGTGTACAAATACCACATCTTGTTGATCCACTCATCAACTGAGGGACATCTAGGTTGGTTCCATATCTTTGTTATGGTAAATAGTGCTGCAATGAACATTGTTGTGCTAGTGGATTTAGTATGTCTTTGTTTCTGGATGACTGGGTAAATGCCAAGTAGTGGAATTGCTGGATCATAGGGGAGTTCTATGTTTAGTCTTTTGAGGCACTGCCACACTGCTTTCCATAGTGGTTGAACGAGTTTGCACTCCCACCAACAGTGTAGTAGTGATCCCTCCTGGCCACATCCCCTCCAGCATCTGTTGTTATTAGTTTTCTTGATCCTGGCCATTCTAACTGGAGTGAGGTGGAATCTTAGAGTTGTTTTGATTTGCATTTCTTTTATGACCAGAGATGTTGAGCATTTCTTCATGTGTCTATAGGCCATTTATGTTTCTTCATCAGAGAAGACTCTCTTTAAGTCTTTGGCCCATCTTTTAATGGGATGGTTGTTACTTTGCAGATTAGTTTTGGATTGATTCAATTTTTTTGAGCTGTTGATATATTTTAGATATGAGGCCTTTGTCTGTTGTATGGTTGGTGAAGATCTTCTCCCACTCTGTAGGCTTCCTGCTTAGTTTACTAGCTATGTCCTTTGCCATACAAAAGCTCTGCAGTTTAATGCAGTCCCACTTATCCAGCCTTTCTCTGATTTGTTGTGATTCTTGGTCCTTATTAAGAAAGTTTCGACCATGGGGCCGGGAGTTTGGCCTAGTGAGAGAGTGCTTGCCTAGCATGCACGAAGACCCAGGTTCGATTCCTCGGTACCACATACATAGAAAAAAAGCCAGAAATGGTGCTGAGGCTCAAGTAGTAGAGCTCTAGCCTTGAGGAAAGTCCAAGGACAGTGGTCAGGCCCTGAGATTAAGCCCACGACTGGCAAAAAAAAAAAAGTTTTGACCTGTGCCAAGGAGGTCTAGTGTATCTCCTATTCTTTCTTGCAAAGTTTTCAGAGTGTTGGCTTTTACCTCCAGGTCTTTGATCCATTTGGAGTTAATTTTAGTACAGGGTGACAAAGTTTTGTTCTTAAGGTACTATGTTATCTCTCATCTCTTTTGCTGTCCCTTGGTTATCTCATATTGTTACAGTATCTCACTTTGTTATCTGATATACCGGATATATTTGTTATTTGAAATTGGATAGGGAACGGGGGAAAACAAGATGAGGGGTGGGGGTAGGGGGGAGGGAAATGGGGACCAAGACATGTGAAAGGGTATCAATGTATGGGAATTAATGCACCATCCATCTGGCAAATATCATCTAACCCTTCTATTAATTACAATAAAAAATATATGAAAAAAAGAGGGAATCTTGTACATTTTTCTGTCCAAGTTGGTCTAGAACATTGGTCCTCTCAATCTCTTCCTACTACAGTTATATGACGTATATGACAGGCATGTGCCACTGTGCTCAATGATTGATTGAGAAAGAGGTCTTGAGTGTATGCCCCAAACCATAGTCCTCCTGACTTCAGCTCCCCATTTAGCCGCCTGGCTTCACTGCCATTTAAAAACAAAACATTTAAAGCAATAACATTAATCCTGTATGAAACAACACTGTCTTGTCTTAAAAGAGTTATACTTTGGGGGGAATGTGTTAGTTTGATAAAGCTGTGTCACACTGTACTTTGGACTATTTAGATTTGGGGAGTAATATAGATTAATGACATAATGCAGATATGCAAGTCATTAAGACAAGATATGAGCTTTCCTTTATTTGGTTTTATTTGTCTTCTTTTTGGTTTTCTTTTTATTTTAAGTGCAACATTCCAGAACTACCAGTTTGTTATATAATGTGATATGTCTCCTTGAAATTGTCTTAATATGTACACAGGAGACCAAAGTGAAACAGCTGTTATATCAAATCTCCACCTCCCAAATACCTAAGATTTCCAAGCAGGAAGAGGTGGGAACCTGATCCAGGATCTAACCTTGACTGTGAACTTCCTGATTCGTGTTAGTTTAAGATATTCTGGTAATGTCTTTTAAACAATTCTAGTATATGAGTGAGTTCTACTTGTAATTTCCTTTTTGAAGCCAGCTGAGAGCATATAAATCAAAAACATATGAGATGTGTCTTAATCCAGAATGTAAAATAACATGAAAAATGTCAACCCAGAAGTAGTTACTGAAATACATTCACCAGGGTGTTCATTCTGGCAAAATTCCTTATTTAGAATAAAAGCCTCCAGAGATCTGGATTTATTATTTTAAGCTCAGGATTATAGAAGTCTTAATTGATGAAACAATGATTTGAAAATAAAATTATGGCAGTAGGAATATTATTCAGTGACCTAGAATATTTGGAATGGTATTGTCAAGAAATAATAAAGGCATTGTCAAGTATTTTTTTTTACTCAAAAACTGAAAATTTACCTTAAAATTTTCCCTTGGTATCTTATGAGCTTGGTTCTCAGTGCCTCCTGTAAACAGGAAGATCTACAGATTCAAGTCCTCTATAGAAAATAGCATAGTATTTATACATAATCTAGGCACACCCTCCCGTACCTTTTAAATAGTTCTTCCCTTAAAACTTAAAGATTCCAAATTAAGATTTTGGAACATTTAGCTCCAAAGAATTGTTTGGAATTCAGAGTTACCTACCACACAAAATGAACAACTATTCAAGAGTTATTAACATTTTATGGTATTTTAAACTTTTAAAACACCATAGTTCAGTTTTTCTTACCTATAGAATGGCTTATTTCTTACCTGTAGGATGTTGCTTGTTTATAGGTTACCTCAATTGCCTTTAATACTGGTATACCATGTGGTTAGACCATAGGTTAGCATAGGCCTTGACATGTAATTGCATCCAGTGAAAAGGGAGCGTGCAAGTTTTGCCATTTCTATACAAATGGTATAGTATTCTTTCTAATGAATAAGTAAAATTCTATTTTGTGTGTATATGTGACATATATATATGGTATCATATATATATATGAGATATATATATGTATACATATATCACATTCTCTTGATCTTGTTTGTCCATTGAGAGATATCTGGGCTGATTTTATACTTTGGCTATGGTGAACAGTGCTTCAGTGAACATGGATTTACTGGTGTCTTTACTGTATCCTGATTTGTAATCTTTTGGGCATATGGCTGGGAGTAAAACTGCCAGATCATAGTGTAGTTCTATGTTTAATTTTTTGAAAAACTTCCACGTTGCTTTTCAGAGTGGTTGAACAATTTTGCCTTCCTACCAACAGTATATTAGAGTTCTCTTTTGGTAGCACATAAACCAGTATCTGTTTTTTTTGTTGTTGTTTTCTTTCTTGATAATGGCCATTCTAACTGGGGTCAATGTTGTCTTGATTTACCTTCCCTTTATGGCTAGAGATATGAATCAGGCCCAGAGAGACAAAAAATCCATGTTTTCCCTTATATGTGGAAGCCAGATGTAGCTTAAAAACTCATGAGTAAACATGTTCAATGGTATACAAGTGTATACAAATGTATTATCTGAAATAAAGAAGATTCATGGGCGATCTCAAATAGGGTAATGCTTAGAAAGCCAAAATCAAAGGTCAGCTTTTAAATCAGCAGGAAGCTGTACTCAAAAGCGGTAGAGGTGGGGTCAAGAGGTAAGGGATAAAAAAAAATGAAGAAGAGAAGAGTGGGGAAATGCAATCAAGAACCCAATGCATACCCTACAATATGAGGAAGTATGAGGGGAAGACTGGGTAGGAAAGGGATGGATAAGAATGATGAAGGAGATGACATTGATCAAAATATAAAACTGCTTTGTCAAGTAGCAACTCCTTAGTACATAATAATAATATAATAATGAGAATATAATAAAAAAGCAAAAGAAAGGGCAGCATGGAAGGGGCAGTTTGCAGTACCCTTGTCCAGTTTCCTACCTGTTCAGTGAAGAGCTGAAACACCTCTACTCGAAACCAAACAGAGATATTTCAACTACTTGGACTCACTTTTGACTTCCTTCTGTAAGGAATTATTTAGGAATTAGAAAAATAAGCACCCTAATACTTAGAAAATCACTAAGCTCAATAGTGTCTCTGAAGGACATTGAGGGAAGAAAGACTGCATCTGCTGCTGCATACCTAAAAACAACATAATTTCTTTAATCTGACTCTTATTTTCTGGGATGAGTGATATGTGTTGAGAAAATCATTCAAAGAGCCAGTGCCACCTACATTCAGCAGCCAAGTAGAAAGCAGTCCAGAAAACTGGCAAAGACACATTGAAAAATTCCCAAGCTAATGTTTTATTTACAATCTGAGCCTATGCCAACAACTAAAAGAAAACACATGAAC